>NC_087282.1:4415000-4746666 GCF_015220805.1 Pogoniulus pusillus | reverse complement strand
ACACAGGCACTTCTTGGGCCTAAAGGAATTCCTTGTTTGACTGAGACTTCATCCCCATCCTCAGCATCATGACAGGGACAGGTATCTGTTCCAGAGGGTCCAGCGGAGGACTATGAGGATGATGAGGGGACTGGAGCACTGCCTGATGAGAAGAGCCTGAGGCACCTGAGGCTTTGTAGTCTGGAGAAGAGAAGATTGAGAGGAGATCTAATAAATGTTTATAAATACCTGAGGGCTGGGGATCAGGAGGGGGGAACAGGCTCTGCTCACTGCTCCCTGGGATAGGACAAGGAACAATGGATGGAAGCTGCAGCACAGGAGGTTCCAGCTCAACACAAGGGGAACTTCTTTCCTGTAAGGGTCCCAGAGCACTGGCACAGGCTGCCCAGAGAGGTTGTGGAGTCTCCTTCTCTGGAGCCTTCCAAGGCCTGTGTAGATGTGTTGCTGTGTGACTTGAGCTAGATTGTGTGGTCCTGCTCTGGCAGGCAGGTTGGACTGGATGATCTCTTTGGGTCCCTTCCAACCCCTGACATCCTGGGAGCCTGTGAGAGCTGAGAAGACCTTGCTTTCCAAAATGTCTAAGGGGGAGCATCCCAAACCACCTCACTGCAACAGAGGAATGGGTGAGGACAGCATGGCAGAGCTCTCAGGAGGTGGTGGAGCAGCACGAACAGAGAAAACTGGGTGCAAGGAGTGCTTGTTCCAACACGGGGACTGCTTCCTTTCACCTGCGCTCCTGACCCCATTGTGTCTCTCCTGCATGAATAATGCTGGTGCTCCAACCTTCCCCAGCACATGTGCTCATTAAATATGAATTTTGCCCTCAAATATTCAGCAGCAATGCTCTGAAGGACGAGTCTGGGTGCATCTGAAATGCTCCCTGTGCCAGTGAAGAGACAGGAGCCACCCAGCTGCAGAAGCTGAGATGCCCATGGCTGGCCAACACAAGCAGGGGTTCACAGGCTCACAGGATGTGTCAGGGGTTGGAAGGGACCCAAAGAGGTCATGAGTCCAACCCCATCTGTCACAGCAGGACCATCCAAGTCACACAGGAACACATCCAGACAGGCCTAGGAAGGCTCCAGAGAAGGAGACTCCACAACCTCTCTGGGCAGCCTGTGCCAGTGCTCTGGGACCCTTACAGGAAAGAAGTTCCCCTTGTGCTGAGCTGGAACCTCCTGTGCTGCAGCTTCCATCCACTGCTCCTTGTCCTATCCCAGGGAGCAGTGAGCAGAGCCTGTCCCCTCCTCCTCACCCCCAGCCCTCAGATAGTTATAAAGATTTATCCAATCCCCTCTCAGTCTTCTCTTCTCCAGACTAAGCAGCCCCAGGTCTCTCAGCCTCTCCTCATCAGGCAGTGCTCCAGTCCCCTCATCATCCTCATAGTCCTCCACTGGACCCTCTCCAGCAGATCCCTGTCCCTCTTAAACTGGGGAGCCCAAAATGAAGAGGAGTTGCAGGCTGAGTTGCAGGGCGTGTGGTCTACAAGCAAATTCCCAGACAGGAATGAAATGTCAGGGAGAAACCTGTGAAGTGTTCCTCACAGCAAATATGATTCAGGGAATCCACCTCCTCGCTGAAGTGAGGTTAAAGCACAACAGAAAGGGAAAAGGGGAGGGGAAATCTTGGATGGAATTCTCTCACTGCATTTCTCCCCATCTTCACATCACCTGGAGTACTGAGTCCAGCTCTGCACAAGAAGAACATTAACCTGTTGGAGTGGGTTCAGAGAAAGCCACAAACGTGATCAGAGAGTTGGAACCACTCTGCTGAGAGAGGCTGAGAGAGTTGGGGTGGTTCAACCTGGAGAAGAGAAGGCTCTGGGGAGGCTTTCTGGTGGCCTTTCAGTACTTAAAGGGGGCTGTAAGGAAGCTGAGGACAGGCTTTTTAGCAGGACCTGTTGTGACAGGAGAAGCAGTGATGGGTTTGAACTAAGGGGCAGATTCAGACTGGATAGAAAGGAGATAGAAAGGAAAAACTTTTGTTCCTGAGGGTGGTGAGAAACTGTCCCATGTTGCCCAGAGAGGTGGCAGAGGCCTCCCATCTGGAACCATTCCATGTCAGCTTGGATGGAGCTCTGAGGAACCTGATCCATTTGAAGATGTCCCTGCTGACTGCAGGAGGGTTGAAATGGGTGACCTTGAAGGGCCTCTTCCCACCCAAACCATTCCTTGAGTCTATGATCACCAAAACTACATTGGTGTCTTTTTGGCCCGAAGGCTTCTGAATAAACCACGAGTGCAACCAGCACCACAAAAGGTTCTTGCCACTGCTCAGTACCTCTTGTTGCTTGTCCCAGGGGTTTGGAGATGCTGTGGAAACTCAGAGCTGCGTGTTTGAGGGCATCATCTCATCCCCCATCTCCTGGAACACCACAGGGCAGCAGCTGCCCACTTGCCCTTCCCTTTACTCCCAGTTCCCAGCGTGGCCATGTGAACACCTTGCCCTTTCTCCATGCCCCCCTCCAGCCCCAGGTGAAGGCTGGCAGGGAACCCACAGGTCCCCTCTGTCCCAATCAGCTGCGACTGAAGGCAGCCCCCCAGCTCCTCCCCACGTCTGACAACGAGCATCCGTGGAATCTGCAAGCCATTAGCTCTCTGTTATCTTTCTGGAGATGCTGAGGTGAGCCATATGGAAACACTTACTCGTCAACAGCCTGGGACAGAGTTTGGTGGGGTGGCCAGGACTCAGCCCTTTGTGAACTGCAGAGAAGCTGGAACGCGTCCATTGACCCATTTAATGAGCTCCGGCAAGGGGAATTTCACACTGTGCCTGGAGCAGCAGAAACCTTAGATGCAGGGAGAGGGGGAGATAATTCCTAATCTTGTCAATCACGCCGTTGTGAAACCCACAGCAGGGTTTTGTGCAGCGTGAGGGCCAAGGGGAAGGTGGAGGGCCTGATCCAGGTTCTCACCCAGCAGCCCCCTGCACAAGAAAGGCCCTTTCATTATTTTCCTTTGCAGGCTCCTCATTTCCTCCCTAAAACCAACAATATAGTTATTAACTAGCCAAATATTGGGCTGGGACAACATGCTGCAGTGACCTGCCGACGCCTCCTCCTTCCCGCCAAGAGGGGCTCCTGCTCCCACCAGCAGATGCTTCCACACGCCTTGCTGGGAGCTGGGAAGCTGCTTGTGTGCCCCAAACCCTGCAGAGCCTCCAGCATTCCTTCCAGCCTCCATCCATTCCCTCCAGACTCCATCCATTCCCTCCAGCCTCCATCCATTCGCTCCAGACTCCATCCATTCCCTCCTCCAAGAGACAACAACACTTCTCTCGGGTTACCTGCTGCCTCAGCCTCACCTGCCTGCACACCAAAGTCACTTGGATGGTCTTGCAGGCTCTGCTGCAGGACTACCTATTGAGTTCTACATGAACTCCTGCTCCAACCAGCAGCTGCTTCTACACGCCTTGCTGGGAGCTGGGAAGCTGCTTGTGTGCCCCAAACCCTGCAGAGCCTCCAGCATTCCTTCCAGCCTCCATCCATTCCCTCCAGCCTCCATCCATTCCCTCCAGCCTCCATCCATTCCCTCCAGACTCCATCCATTCCCTCCTCCAAGAGACAACAACACTTCCCTCAGGTTGTTACCTGCTGCCTCAGCCTTGCCTGCCTGCACACCAAAGTCACTTGGATGGTCTTGCAGGCACTGCTGCAGGACTACCTACTGAGTTCTACATGAGGAAATACTTCTTTGGTGGGAGGGTGCTGCAGCTCTCCAGCAGGATGCCCAGAGAGATTTTAGAGTCTCCTCTGGAGAATTTCACAACCTGTCTGGATGTGTTCCTGTGTGACCTGCCCTGGGTGATCCTGCTTTGGCACAAGGGTTGGGCTTGGTCTCCAGAGGTGCCTTCCAACCCCTAACATTCTCTGATTCTGGTTTGAATCATAGAGTTCATAGAATCATGGAGTCATAGAACCATAGAGTCACAGAATCATAGAGTCATAAATCACAGTCATAGAGTCATAGCATCATAGAATCACAGATTCACAGTCATAGAGTCATAGAGTCACCAAATCATAGAATCACAGAGTCATAAAATCACAGAATCATAGAATCATAGAGTCATAGAGTCATAGAATCACAGAATCATTAAGTCATAGAATCATAGAATCAAGCAGGTTGGAAGAGACCTCCAAGATCATCCACTCCAACCTAGCACCCAGCCCTAGATAATCAACCAGACCACGGCACTAAGTGCCTCATCCAGGCTTTTCTTGAACATCTCCAGGCACAGTGACTCCACTACCATCCTGGGCAGCCCATTCCAATGGCAAATCACTCCCTCTGTGAAGAAAAAAGGTCCATCCTGGCCATGACTGGTTCAAGAGTGACAGCTGTGGGGGTGGGTTGCATGGTCTGATGTGCTCACACCAGTCCACCAGCAGCTACCAAGGCCTTCATCAGCCAGGTCTAGTTGAGAGGTGTCCCTGCCCATGGTGGAGAGGTTGGAGCAGATGATCTCTAAGGTCCCTTCCAGCCTACAGCATTCTATGACTCCCTGCGTGTCCCTTTGTGCTTCTGTGCTGGTGGCTGCGGGAGCTGTTCGAAGACAGAGGAGAGTGTAGATTTGGAAACATCTTTGAGGAGAGCCTTTATCCCCCCACAGCTGCCCTCCAGGCTGCACTGCTCCTTCTGGCCCCTAAAATCCAAACATCACACCTAAAATGTCTGTAAAAACTACCAAAACCAGACATGGGCTTTGTTGGCTTCCCATCTCCAACAGCCTCAGCTGGTTTGCTTGGGCACACACTTTCTCCTGTGCTGTGTCCCTGCAAGGTCACTTGCATTTAGAGCATGACCCCAAGCCAACCCTTCACACATCAGCAGGATCCCTCTGATGCCTCCACCATCATCTCCACCGCGGGGAAGCGCTCCGAGCCTGAGCTCCAAGCTAAAGAAACAAACAGAGCCTTTTTTCCCTGTTGTTTTTCCTGTTTGCCTAAGAAACATAATCTTCCCTCAAAATGAAAGAAAAAAAAGAAAAGAAAAGAAAATCATCATAACTTGGAGGAAGGCCCCAAGCGTGAGGAGAGTTCAATCAAAACAGGCTTTAAGGAACAAATTCCTTCGATATTCGTCACATGTGTAAAAGGCATTAAAGGGGGATGGTGGAGCTGGCTGGAGGAGCATCACTGAGAGCTTCTCCTGGCTGAAGGGACCCTGGGAAAAGCATGAGACAACCTCATCAAGCAAGGACCAAGAGCTGATCATCCTAAAAATCTGCCCTGGCTTGATAGGTTTCACAGGGACACTAAATAACAGCATCCCTCTGTTTGCTTCATCTCATCCTACTGCAGCCCCCAGCCCCAAAAGTCTTATTGCTGCGGTGGAACCCAGCTCTAGCAGGATGTTCTGGACAAAAGGGATAAGATCTCTCATGTCCTGTGTGTCTGCAGGGAGCAGGAAGGTTTGGGGCTTTCCTGGTCCAAAGCAGGCCTCTGAAATGGAAGATTTCAGTTTGATACAGAGTCAGAGAGTTGTTTTGGTTGGAAGAGGTCTTTGAGATCATCGAGTCCAACCATAACCCAGCACTGCTAGGCATCACTGAACTATGTTCCTTAATGAATCCATATGGCTTTTAATCCCAAAACAGGGATGGGGACTCCACCACTCCTCTGAGCAGCCTGCTCCAAGGCTTGACAACCCTTCTGGGGAAGAAATTGCTCCTCATGTCCAACTTAAACCTCCCTTGACACAACTTGAAGCT
The DNA here is from genome assembly GCF_015220805.1 of Pogoniulus pusillus. Classification (NCBI taxonomy): domain Eukaryota; kingdom Metazoa; phylum Chordata; class Aves; order Piciformes; family Lybiidae; genus Pogoniulus; species Pogoniulus pusillus. Next base: position 4,740,957 of record NC_087282.1, on the reverse strand, counting down.
GTTTTTTCTTGCCCCACTGCTTGTTCCTTGGGAGAAGACACCAACCTCTACCTGAATCTAACCTCCTTTCAGGGAATTGTAGAGAGTGTGAAAGTCTCCTCCCAGCTTACTTTTTTCCAGGCTGATAACCCCTCAGTTGCCCCAGCTGCTCCTCACTAGTTCTAGACTCCACCAGATCACTCAGTGCCATGGTCTAGTTGATTGGATAGGGCTGGGTGCTAGGTTGGACTGGATGAGCTTGGAGGTCTCTTCCAACCTGCTTGATTCTATGATTCTGTGACTTGCTCCAGCATCTCATAGAATGGTTTAAGTTGGAAGTGACCTCAAAGCTCCTGCCACTAGAACAGGTTGCTCAAGGCCTCATCCAACCTGGCCTTGAACACCTCCAGGGAGGTTGCAGAGCACAGAATCACCCAATGTGATCTTTGATCACATTGGGTGATTCTGTGCTCTCCAACCTCCCTGGGCAACCTGTGCCAGTGTCTCACCACCCTCACTGTAAAGAACCCTTCCCTAACATCTAATTTGAATCTCCCTTTTGCCAGTTTAAACCCATTCCTCCTCCTCCCTTCTTCTAGTGAGGGTCCCCAATCTGATCCCAGTACAGCCTCACCAGTGCTGTGTACAGGGGGGACAATCTTGCTGGGGTCCTGCGGCCCTCCCTATTGCTAATCCAAGCCATACATGTCTGAGCTCACATCATCAGGTTTCTAATTCCCACTTTCCAATCACTGACATGCACCAGGACTGAGGATTGCCACATTGCCAGCTTGGATCTCAGCAGCGAGGGCAGACAAACAGACCAGAACCCACAGACTGAGAGAATTCAGTTTGGAGAGGAGAAGGCTCTGAGGAGACCTTACTGTGGCCCTCCAGTGTCTTTAGTGGGCCTATGAGAAAGCTGCTGAGGGACTTTTTAGGCCATCAGGTAGTGATAGGACTAGGGGGAATGGAGCAAAACTAGAAGTGAGCAGATTTGGATTGGATGTTAGGAAGAAGTTTTTCACCATGAGGGTGGTGAGAGACTGGAACAGGTTGCCCAGGGAGGGAATGGAAGCCTCATCCCTGGAAGTTTTTAAGGCCAGGCTGGATGTGGCTCTGAGTAACCTGATCATAGAATCATAGAATCAGTGAGGGCTGAAGGGACCACAAGGACCATCTAGTCCCAACCTCCCTGCTGTAGGCAGGCATACCCTATCCTAGATCAGGATGTCCAGAACCTTAAACACCTCCAGGCATGGGGCCTCAACCATCTCCCTGGGTAACCCATTCCAGGCTCTCACCACTCTCATGATGAGGGAGCTAAATGATCCTTGAGATCCCTTCCATGGTTCTATGAGTCCCTGCTCACAGAACCCTCAGCAGCACAGCCCAGCTCTGTGTGACACCCCATGCAGGTCACACCTCCTTCACACATCCCCCAGCCACCGAGGCACAGCTGCCAGACCTACTGGGTTTATTTCATTTTGCTCTCATTATGCTGGATCCTGACTTATCTGCACCTATGCCAACGCCAAGGGAGTGACAGAGAAAGGAGCAGAGCCCCTGCCCTGGGTCTCACTTCCCCTGGCAGGGTCCCTGCTCCTGGCTGGAGTTGCAGCCCTCTCTGCAGCATGCTGCGATCATTACCCTGGGTGTAATGTTTGCTGTGGGTTCCTCGTTTTTACGAGGTGTGGTGGGGGAGGAATGCTGTGTACAGTTTAATTAGGGACTAAGGGCCTTTTTTGGTGGGGGCTGGAAAGCAGCAGATACCCTGGGCACTAGCCCCAAACACTCAATCCCCCATTAAAGCAACCTCTTTGATGTCTGCAGCCCCAGCGCCCCACTGTGCGAAGCCAAGGGCGGTTGAGGAGGGTGCAGGAGACCAGGCAGCATCTCCCCACACATCCCTTGAGCATCCTTGGCACAGCCAGAGCTGGACATCTCACTGCTGGGACTTGGGGGCTGGCAAAGCCAAGAATCCTGGCAGGTGGTTGGGGAGAAATAGGAAAGAGCAGCAGAAAATGGTAGTAAGGAGAGAAGCAAAAACAGCTCTGGGTTTCTGCAGGCTGAGGTGGGCTCCTAGTTCAGAAAGAAAGCCCTTGGGTAAAACCTCTGGTGAAGGAGCACTGTGGGGGCACCACCCTGCAGAGGACCCTGAGACAACATTTGGGTGAAGCTCCACTTTTTGCCCAAACCCTCTGGAAGTGTCTGGCAGGGATGAGCACAGAGCAGCTGCTAAACAGCCATAGTGTCCCAGCTGCAGGCTCTGGCTCCATGGCCAGAGCATAGCTGGTGGCACAGCTGCACTCCTTGGAAGCCCAGGACCAGGGTACCTGGGTACCACCTTCTTTGCCAAGGCTCTGCTACCCCAACCTGCATCCTGGGTGGCACTTTTCCATACTTGGGAGCTGCTTTTCCCTGCCTGGGTGCTACTTTTTCCTGTCTGGTGCAGAACAAGTGCACGGAAATGGGATTTGACCTCGGGAATACTTTCAGTCCCGACACACTCCACATCAGATTCCTGGCCCTGACGTGAAGCTAAGCCATTTTCCTGCCTGTGGTCAGGGCAGCTCAGTGCTCAGTCCCACTGGACAATGCCCAACAGCCCAGTGTGGCCACAGTGGGTGCCAGGCAGTGCTGGCACCCCAGCCAGAGTGGCAGCCCTGCTCCCACACACCAGGGCGGGTGCCTGCTCCTCACCCCATGACTCATGGCACAACCAGGCACATGGTCCTGGAAGGCTGAATCAGCACCCCGAGGGCAGGAGAGGGCCCTTCCTTCCCCCCCCCCCTCTTTCTTCCCCCGCACCCAGGAAGATGTCGTGACCTACCCTTGCTCCATCTCCCAACGTGTTGCAGGCTGCAGGCACATGTTGAGGGAATCCATAGGGCTCTGTCAGTGCTTGCTCATCCTGCCCATCACACCACGGCCCTGGGGACATGGGCAGCACGTCGGGGGCCCAGCTCGGAGACCTGCTGGAGCCAATGCATTATCCACGCTGAAGAGCCTGAGCTGGTGGCATGCAGCGACCTGCCCCACCAGAGCACAGATCAAAGACCTGGATCTCCAGGGGGTGCAGGTTGGCTGACAACTCATCTCAGGACCCTCTTCCCAGTAAGCTGACACCTCACTTTTGCTCCACGGTGGCTTTGCCCACCTTAGCCAGCTCAGCAGAATGCTCCACAGGGAACAGCCTTCCCAGGCTGGCCATGGGCCAGGGCTGAGGGCTGGGTTTGGACAGCCCAAGTAGCATCCTCCTCCTCTCCACAATCCCTTTCACTCTTAGAGGTGGTTCGAATTACAGTGATGAAGCTTCATTTCTCTTCCTCCTGGGCTGGGAAGGGAAGGGAAGGGAAGGGAAGGGAAGGGAAGGGAAGGGAAAGGAAAGGAAAGGAAAGGAAAGGAAAGGAAAGGAAAGGAAAGGAAAGGAAAGGAAAGGAAAGGAAAGGAAAGGAAAGGAAAGGAAAGGAAAGGAAAGGAAAGGAAAGGAAAGGAAAGGAAAGGAAAGGAAAGGAAAGGAAAGGAAAGGAAGTTTCCAGTTTCTACTGGCAACATCACCCAACCATCAGAGGACACTTCACAAGTATCTGGTGATTAACAGCTGCAGATGGGCAGGGCAGGGAAATTCAAGCACCTCCCACCAGTGCTGCACCCACTTCACATGCACTCAATGCCACACAGAGCCCAACCCCATGCAAATCAGTGTGGGTAGCCCACATAGAGCTATGGGGTGCCAGGGCCAGCCTGGGAGTGCTGGCTCAGGAGCTGACACCATGGAACAAGGCAAAGCCAGAAGCAGCTCATTACTGGCAGCCCTGGGTGCCTTTTCCCTGCAGGCCTGTGAGCATCTTGCTGTCCATGTGGTGTAGCAGCCCAGAAACCAAAATCATGGAACCATGGAATGGTTTGGGTGGGAAGGGGCATTTATAGTTCACCTATTCCAAGCCTCCTGCAGTCGGCAGGGACATCTTCAAATAGATCATGTTGCTCAGAGCCCAAACCAAGCTGAGCTGGGTTGTTTTCTTCTTCTTCTTCTCCTCCTCCTCCTCTTCCTCCTCTTTCTCTTCCTCCTTCTCCTTCATACACAGCCTCCCTAGCACCCTGCATTTAACTGCAGTACTGCAAAACATGCTTCAGCAGGATCTCAGTCTCTTCCTCGCCCTCCTTCCTCATCCTTCTTGCTCCCCATCCCCACGGTCACAGGTAGGACAAGCCAGAACCCACGGAGCACAGATACTCAGGACCCCTCTCCTGCTTTCTCCATCTTGGAGGAGTCACCAATCCCTTGTCTAGCAGGGTGGGGATGACACATGGGAGTGGAGGTGTGGGCTGAGCACACACTCAATGTGCCTCCCCTGATTAGGACAACTTTTTAGCCGGTCAGAGCCCAGGCTGAAGCTGCCTGACAGTTCCCCCATAAAGCAGACCGAGTTTAATGCCCTGTATACTTTTTGTGATGTGAAAGGGGAGAGGTTTATAGGGGCAATGTGGGGCAGCAGATGTTCTTCCCATGCTGGGGGAGGGCAGCAGTGGGGAAAGTGAGGGCTGTAAATGAACTGCTGATTAAGGTCATTAAGGAATCTTAACCCAGGGGCCCTGCGGGGGAAGGGAAGGGGAGGGCTGGGTTCTCTCGTCCAGCCCCATCTCTGCGGGGATGCTGACAGCCAGCCCCAGTGCTCCCTAGGGAGCTGGAGGAGTCTCCCCACACAGCTTAATGATGCCAGTGAGCATCTTCTTGCTCTATTTTTATATATCCTTAAATCTCCAGCTCCCAGAGTTCTGTGATTACAGAAAAAAAAAGGTTACTGTGGGGATTGTCCTTTCTATTTATTGGAGTTTAACAAGAAAAAAAAAAAAGTAATAGGTCATCCATGTTTGTGTCTGGGAGAAAAATGCATTTTGAAACAGGATCCCCACAGATCCAAACACCACAAGGTGAGCAGAAGAAAAAGTCTTCCTATCAGTGAAAAATCACACTCCAAAGCCCATCCTGCAGCGTCTGTGTGCTCAGTGTTTGCACTTCCACATCACCACACAGCTTTGCCACAGCACTGCAGATGCTGCCCATGACCAGGAGGACCCAGACCCTCTGCCCTGGTCAGGAGGAGCTGAACCAGCACTCATTGCCACAGCCTGAATCATCTGGGGACTTGTGGGTCCCCTCTCCTCAGCCTCACTCTTCCTTGCCCTGGTCCTTCAGCAATGGAAGCTGATCCTTTTCCTTCCCTCTGCCCACTGGGTGAGATGAGGACATCCTAGTTGAGACCTTTGGACTTGCAGTAACCCTCTGCCCTTGCTGGGCTCCCTCCAGCCACACATCATCCATGAGCAACCACAAGATTCCCAGCAGTGCTTTGCTGCCTGCAGAACCTTAGACTCATAGAATCAGTCAGGGTTGGAAGAGACCACAAGGATCAGCCAGTTCCAGCCCCCCTGACATGGGCAGGGACACTTCACACTAGAGCAGGCTGGTCAGAGCCTCATCCAGCCTGGCCTTGAACACCTCCAGGGATGAGGCTTCCACCGCCTCCCTGGGCAACCCTTTCCAGGCTCTCACCATCCTCATGCTGAACAACTTCCTAACATCCAGTCTGAATCTACCCATTTCCAGCTTTATTCCATTCCCCCCAGGCCTGACAGCCTAAAAAGTCTCTCCCCAGCTATCTTGTAGGCCCCCTTAAGATACTGAAAGGCTGCTGCCCATGCTGGGGCTCCCCTTTAGCGGCGCTCCAGCTCACCTGACACCCCCTTTAGCTCACCTGGCCATGGCCCATTGACAGCCCACAAGCAGCTGTCTGGGGGCCCAGCCTCCAGCCCCACTCTTCCCCCTCAGCCACAGGCTTTCTGATGAGAAAGGAAAGAGGCATGATTTAAACCTGACCTCTCACCCCAAGCTGTGTCTGCAATCAGACGAGCAAACGTTAATAGAGCGAGCCAGGCAGCGGAGCCCAAAGCCCAGATAAAACCCGGCCCCGACGACAATTCAATTTCCTTCCATGAGATCAACTTGCAGCTTTAGCAGAGCCACTTGTGAGGTCGCTGGGCTGAAACAATCTGGGCTGGCAGGCACCACCGAGCTGCCTTCAGCAGACCCCCTCCCTGACCGACACCTTCTCAGAGCTGCCAACCAACCCAGCACCGTCCCAGAGCACAGCCCAAGGATGCCCATCTCAGGCACTTCCTTTGATCAGGGGTCTGGAGCCTTTGTGTCTTTCAAGGGAAGAGTTTTACTTCTGGAGAAGGCTCTTCCATGTGCATAAAACCCAGGGGGTCTTGTGGGGGAGGCCAGGCTTAGCCCCTTCCCAAGACCATCCATGGTCATCACGAACCAGGCTGGCCAAGGTGGTAGGTAGGTGAGCGGGTTGTAAGTGTGCTCCTGGGGCTGAATAAGTCCTGTCTTCAGGCTGGCCGTGCTGAAGCCTCCATAGGCATGCAGCCCTCCTCAGGCATGCACTCCTCCTCCTCCTGCTCGGATCTGGTGTGTGCAGGGAGGTGGGGAAGGCTGGAAAGTGAAGCGCAGAGGGGGTTGTGTTTCCCGTTACGAGCAGCAAATAATGTCCGCACGAAGGCACAGCGCTGGGTTTTGCTTTCTCTTCCCTTTTCTTCCCCTTTATTGCTCTGGCTAATCTTTGACCTAGATAGGGAAGAAATTTGTCGGGAGATGAGGGAGGCTGGCTGCAGGGCTGAGGAGAAGGCCAGAGCTGCAGCAGGCAGGCAGTCTCCTGCCAGGAGTGGAGGGCAGGGAAGAGCCCAAAACTGGAGCCTTTCGTGGGAGCAGCAACAGAAAAAAAACCTCTGAGGGGAAAAAAAATCCAAACAACAAAACAAGAAATTAAAAGCTATCAACCCAAATTGTCTTGCAGAGCATTCAGATGGATGGAATCCATGGTGTATTGTTGTGATATAGCATTTTAAAGCCAAGTTTTCTGTGAGGTTTGGAGTTTCTTCCTGTCTTTGTGTGTACACACTGATGTGAGCACAAACAGAGCTTCACTTCCACATTTACATGCAGGCAGGGAGGCAAACCTCACTCCAGAAGCCAAACCTCTTTAGGTGCAAAGGGAGGCAAACCTCACTCCAGGAGTCAAAGCCTCTCTTTAGGTGTAAGGGGAGGCAAACCTCACTCCAGGAGTCAAAGCTCCTCTTTAGGTGCAAAGGGAGGCAAACCCCACTCCAGGAGCCAAAGCTCCTTTTTAGGTGCAAGGGGAGGCAAACCTCACTCCAGGAGTCAAAGCCTCTCTTTAGGTGTAAGGGGAGGCAAACCCCACTCCAGGAGTCAAAGCTCCTCTTTAGGTGCAAGGGGAGGCAAACCTCACTCCAGGAGTCAAAGCCCCTCTTTAGGTGCAAGGGGAGGCAAACCTCATTCCCAGGAGCCAAATCTCTTTAGGTGCAAGGGGAGGCAAACCCCACTCCAGGAGCCAAAGCCCCTCTTTGGGCAGAGGGCAGGAGAGCAGAGCCCTGCCCAGCACTCCTTTTCCATCCCAGCCACCTCCACCAAGTCTCCCCGTTGCAGGGTGGGAATTACTTTGATTACTGACACGGGAGCCCTGTGTGATGCCTCCAAGTTTGCAGCTCACTGCCACTGATTTCTAGCCCACTGTCACCAACTTGTTATCTCTTCCTCTTGGCTGAGAGCAGAGGGGGATCCTTTATTTAAAAGGCAAATGGGCAGAAGGAGACTTCAACTTTCTTCTTGCACTTCAGTAACCACGGAAAGGCCAAATGTAAAACTCATCATGGAAGGGCTGAGTCCTGCATCCCCTGCATCGGCACTGGCTGGCTTTGCTAAGGGATCACAAACTCCCTCGTGTGCTGCATGCACAGCTCCAGCAATCCCAGTCTCAGGGAAAAGATTAGCTCTTAATTCCCTGAAGCCAAATCAGGACACGACACAGCCCATATTGTTCCAATTTACACCTCCTTATGAGTTTCCTCAGCTCCCTTTATAGTCTCAGTCTCTGTGCTGTGAATCTTCCCCATTTCCAGTCGCTCCAGTTTGGGGGTCTGGCAGCTCTGGGGTCCCACGGTTGCCTATCCCATGGTGGGCAGCTGCTCCAGAGTCTGATGTCTTCTCCATGGGCTGCACAGACAGGAATCATAGAATCAGCCAGGTTGGAAGAGACCTCCAAGATCATCCAGTCCAACCTATCCCCCAGCCCTATCCAGTCATCTAGACCCCAACATTTCCTCCCACCCTGGTTTGTTCCCATTCCCTTGCATGAAACTTAGGCAGGGGTTACCATCATGATGGGGGAGATGGGGATCGCAGGATGTTAGGGGTTGGAAGGGACCCAAAGAGATCATTGAGTCCCATGAGAGTAGGACCATGCAATCTAAGGTCACAGAGGAACACATCCAGATGGGCCTTGATAGTCTGGAGAGTGTGGCCACATGCCACAAACCCCACAAGGGACCCAGTGATGGGGGACATGCTGCCCCTCAGGCATCCCTCCATGGCCCAGCACCCAGAGCTGTGCAGCTGAACTGAATTCAGACGTGCCTTGGCTAAGAGCTGAGGTTTCAGCCTCATGCAGGGTGCTCCTTGCTGGATGTCTCAGCCTCATCCACGGAGGGCTTTTCTCCTAAGATGTTACAGGCTGCTGTAACTCTGATCTGGAGGATTTCTTAATTCCTTGTTCTAATGGAACACGAACAAGACAGCAGCCTCACATAACCTCTAGCTTGGCCTGAAGGCAGCTCTTGGCTCTTTGGGATAAACACAAGCCTTTAGGAAGCTGTCCTTTCCCGAGCCCAAAGCAGAGATGTTTGGGGGGAGTTGTGCAGGGATGAGTGGGAAGAGAACCACCCTGCTACCAGCTGGGGAGATCTGAGATCCCATCTCTTCTCTCACACTGCCTTCCCAACTCCACACCCATCAATAGGTAAAGTCTCTCCTTCCCTGCCTTCCCCAGATGCAGAGGTTGCACTGCAATGGGTGTCCCCTGCCTGGAGCAAGGTGCAGCCTCAGCACCAGCCCCCCACACCAAGGACTGCCCCAGTGAAGCCCACAGGAGAAGACCATGCCAAAAACCTCTCTTTGTGAGCATTAATTTATTCTCTGAGCTTTAAGGGGATCTGATCTGGTATTTTTTTTGCTGCTAAACAATGGGTCCCACCAGGGGATGTGAACAGGGAGGTGCAGAAAAGGTTGAGTGGCTTTGGTGAGCCTGTCACAGGAGGCCAAGAGCTGTGCTGGTGGCAGAGCCCAGGGCTCTACCTGCATGTTCCACATCAGGGAAGAGCTGGTGGTCTCTGGAGCAGCACCACCATACACAACCTGCCCCAGCTACCTGCTCCCCATGGAATGATTTTCTCCATGGAAAATCCCTGTCTTTCTCTCCATCTCTCAAAAGCCACCAGGTGCTTCCCACAGTCAAAGTGCCCTGGCCAAGGCTCTCAGCAAAGCCTGGGGTTTGATGTGGCAGTGGTGGGGTTTCACCCTCTCTGGTGCATGAAGGAGTTAATGTGCTGAAAACCCCACATCCTCCTCAGAGAGGTTTCCAGGCATGTGGACCAAATCCTATTACAGCAAGACTTACCTGGGGAGCAGTGGAGAGAGCAGCCATGCAGCAAACCTCAGTGGTTTGCTACTTCATTTGTTCCCTAGGAGCAGGGAGATGATGATGGAGCAGCCCAAGAGCAGCTGGAAAAACCTCTTGCAGCCCAGGAGCTGCTTTTCTGCTCTGAATATCTTAATGGGGACCTCGGAGATGGTACCTTTGAGAGTGCATTGTTCCCCTTGAGCCAGGATGCTCTGGATAGCAAGAGGCTGTTGTATATTCTATTCAGGACCACTGCTTTTCCTTAATTTTGGAAGGCTCTGGACCATCAAATTCATGGTTCTGACTGACACCCTGCAGCTGCTGCTGTGCCCAAGGTGCACCCAGCCTCACTGAGGAGCTCCAGCCTTATTGAGGAGCATCCAGGCTCACTGAGGAGTCTCTTCACACACCAGTCAATCAGAGAGGAGAGAAAAGAAGGGGAAAAAGAAGATAAATGAGACCAATTTCCCCAAGCAAAGGAAGGGGAGGTGAAAGCCAGTGCCAGAACAAGAGGACACAGCCTCAGGCTGCGCCAGGGGAAATTTAGGCTGGAGGTGAGGAGAAAGTTCTTCACTGAGAGAGTCATTGGACACTGGAATGGGCTGCCCGGGGAGGTGGTGGAGTCGCCGTCCCTGGAGCTGTTCAAGGCAAGGTTGGATGAGGCACTTGGTGCCATGGTCTAGCCTTGAGCTCTGTGGGTTGGACTTGATGATCTGTGAGGTCTCTTCCAACCCTGATGATACTGTGATACTGTGACACTGTGATTTGTCTCATCCACAACCTGGAAGACAAAAGGAAACAATCTCAAGTTGTACTGGGGAAGGTTTTGATTGGACACAAGGAACAATTTCTTCCCCAAAAAGCGTTGTCAAAGGCCTGGAACAGGCTGCCCAGGGCAGTGTTGGAGTCTCCATCCTTGGAGGAGTTTATAACCCACGTAGCTGTGGTGCTGAGGGACACAGCTCTGGTGACCTGGCAGAGTTGGGGTAATGGTTGGACTCCACGATCCCAAAGGTCTCTCCCAAGCAGAACAATTCTGCAATTCAGCGACGGGCAGCACGTGGGAAAGTGCCTGGGCAAGGCCATGCCTGCTCAGCTGTCAGAGCGCGGGGTGGGGAGGGCTTGTTTTGCACGGGCTAATAGAGACCTGGCGGGATAATTGGCATGAGTGGAGGAATGACACAGCCCTCTTCCGCAGCAAGGAGCCCTCCTAATGGGAGCCAGGTGGCAAAGCCCCTCTGGCCCTGACCCCGGGGCCCTCCGGAGCGAAGCTGCGAGCACGACCCTGTCTGGGGGGATGAAAGCAGCCGTCCCTCGCCCCCGCGTCACCCAGCGCCTGCAAACAGGTGTGGGGTGGCTCCATCCCACCCCAAGGCTCACTTCCCTCCGGCCGGGCTCTGGCACAAGCGGCAGCTGTGTCCTCGGGCCGTGGCACGCTTCCTAATGGGCTCCAGGATGAGCAGCATTGCCAGCGGGACGCAGGCGGAGAGCGGCTCCGCTGGAATGTCAAGGACGGAGGGGACAGATGGTCTGTGTCCATCAGGGAATGGAATGGTCCTTGGCCTTTCCCCCCCATCCCCCACCCCCACGCTGACTGCAGGGATTTGCTTTCTGCTCAGGGGCAGCTGCCGGGGAGCAGCAGGAGATGGGATCTGAGGACGGAGAGGGTTGTCACGGCGTGGCAAAGGCTGCCCAGGAGTGCCCATCCCTGGAAGGATTTCAAAGCTGTGTAGATGTGAGGAGAAAGTTCTTCACTGAGAGGGTCATTGGATGCTGGAATGGGCTGCCTGGGGATGTAGTGGAGTCGCCGTCCCTGGGGCACTTCAAGGCAAGGTTGGACGTGGCACTTGGTGCCATGGTCTAGCCTTGAGCTCTGTGGTAAAGAGTTGGACTTAATGATCTGTGAGGTCTCTTCCATCCCTGATGATACTGTGATACTGTGTGATACTGTGATACTGTGATGTGGTGCTGAGGGACACGGTTTAGCGGTGACCTGGCAGTGCTGGGTTAACAGTTGGGCTAGAGGGTGTTAGAGGTATCTTCCAACTGGAACGATCCCATGGTTCTAGGACAAGTCACTTGCCAGTGCCATTACCACCTCCTCTCTGGTGCTGCATCATGAAGTGTTGCAGCCAGTGGACTCGTTTGTTCAGGAGCAAAAGGTGAATTACCTGAAGGGAGGCTGCAGCCAGGTGGGGTTGGGCTCTTCTGCCAGGCACCCAGCAATAGAACAAGGGGACACAGTCTCAAATGGTGCCAGGGGAGGTCTAGGCTGGATGTTAGTAGGAAGCTGTTGGCAGAGAGAGTGTTTGGTATTGGAATGGGCTGCCCGGGGAGGTGGTGGAGTCACTTTCCATGGAGGTGTTCAATAAAAGCCTGGATGAGGCATTTAGTGCCATGGTCTGGTTGATTGGATAGGGCTGGGTGCTAGGTTGGGCTGGATGATCTTGGAGGTCTCTTCCAATCTGGTTGATTCTCTGATTCTATGTGTTGGGATCAGGCTTGATGTCCATCCCCACCAGTGAGGTTGCTCAGGAGCTCTCTCTCACATTGAAGCCTGTGCAATGGCACCAAACCAGCCCTCGTTTCACTCCCCAGCCCTGGAAACAGCAGGTGACCCAAAAAGCATTTTTTCTTTTCAACCTCCACTGTTTCTGGAGGTATAGTGATCCAAGAATAGAGTTTAAGCATAAAATTGGACTCCTCAGTCAAGGGCTGTAACACCAGCACAACACCAGGCTCCATAAATCATGCCTCATAAATCTCTGATAATGCATAACCTGCCTGCTGGCTGCAGAGCAGCTCCAGGTAACTCAGCTTGGAGAGGAACCAAACTCGGCAGCAGCATGGAAATCAGAGACAGGACATTCATAGCCAGCCCTTCCCCCTGCCCCAGCAAGCTCTGCCCAGCAGCAGCCCAGCTGCTCTCTTCTGAGATACCCCAAACTCAGCTTCTGGGGAGGAGGACAGTGAATGGGTCACAGACTGCCTGGGCTGAGGCTGTGAGCACCCAAAGGCAGCAGCATTTGCTCTCAATGCCCATGGTGTGACGGGGGGGGGGGAGAGGTTGGTCCTGTTTGCATCTCTCTTCTCCAGAGCAGTGGTGGAGTCACCACCTCTGAAGAGATTTCAAAGCTGTATAGAAGTGGTGCTGAGGGACATGGAGCAGTAGTGACCTTGCAGTACTGGGCTAAGGGTTGGACTTGGTGATCTTAAAGGTCTCTCCCAACCAAAACTATTCTTTGAGTCCACAATTCGAAGATTTTCCTCTTTCTCTCACTGCCACATTTAAAACCCATCTTGGATGCCTTCAGCAGAGACCAGCTTAGATCCCACCATCCTGAAGTCCTGTGGGCTCTGTGTTGGAAGCAGACATCACCACCTCTCCTCTCTCCATGCAAGGCTTAGATCTTTCCTCCATGTGCTTCAATACACTGGCTCTTCCTCACTGCCTGGTCAACCAAAAAGTGGCTACATGAAGGCCAGGAGGAGGTTGATGGAGGATTGTTTTGTTCTATTCCTTCCAGGTTTTCCATTGCTTTTCCTGGAAAAGCAGAGGAGGGCAGGATGGTGCCCAGGAGGGTGCTGGCAGCCAGCAACAGCTGCTAGGGTGGTGGAACTGCCTGCAGATACTGTCACAAAGAATGAGGCAGTGACACTTCTGGTCAGAAAAGGCACATTGATAGTTGCCCATCCAGAGGTACTGTTGCTGGCTGGGGAGCAACAGATCCTCCCATGTCCTGGCAGTCTTCGGTTAAAGCATCCAAATGCAGCAGTTTTCATCCAAAGCTTTTCCTAAGCCTATTTAAGCTTCCTGGCTGAGCTGGAAATCTTGTGAGATTCCCATTACACCCAGTTCCCATGAGGATAGTCTTCTCCACAGGCATTTCCAGTTCTGCTCACACTGCCACGCTGCTGACTGCTGAGGCAATAAAGGAGGCAGGTTACCCTTCTGTCCAGAAAGGGAAAAACCCAACAGAGTCCTCTCCCATCTGCGTGTCTGAGGGGTGTAAAAAGAGAATCTCTCCTTTGATGCACCTTCTTCCATGGTCTGGTGCCACCCATGGGCACGTTTCCTGCCAGGACCTGCCCAGAGCTGCTCTGACAAACACATGTGAGATGCGCAGGATGGGGTGGACTGGAATGAGCACCAGTTGTGATTTATTCCCAGTTTTCAGGAGCACTGGATGCTTCCCAGTCCAAAGTCATGCAGGGTGTCACCCTTTTCTAGCCTAAGACACTTCCCTCCACAAAGGAATGCACCTCTCACTATGTGAGACAGAAGGGAGTGGCTCATCAGTTCCTCTTCGTGGAGAGCATCCTGCCTGGATAGAGCCCAACAGCCTACTGGCTGTAAGCAGGAGGAAGGTTTTCCTGAGGATTTCCACACATACTGGGGCAGAATCCCAGAATCCCAGTATGGTGTGAGTTGGAAGGGACCTCTGGACACCATCTAGTCCAACCCCTCTGCTAAAGCAGGGTCACCCACAGCTGGCTGCCCAGAGTCACAACACCTAGAAGGGTTTAGAATCTCTCCAGAGAAGAAGACTCCACAACCTCTCTGTGCAATCTGCTCCAGAGCTCCAGCACTCTCCAGCCCCTGTGCTCAGCACTGGTCATGCCACACCTTGAGTCCTGTGTCCAGTTCTGGGCTCCTCAGTTCAAGAGAGATGTTGAGGTGCTGGAAGGTGTCCAGAGAAGGGCAGCAAGGCTGGGGAGGGGCCTGGAGCACAGCCCTGTGAGGAGAGGCTGAGGGAGCTGGGGGTGTGCAGCCTGCAGAAGAGAAGGCTCAGGGCAGACCTCCTTGTTTCTGCAGCTCCCTGAAGGGAGGCTGTAGCCAGGTGGGGTTGGTCTCTTCTGCCAGGCAAGCAGCAACAGAAGAAGGGGACACAGTGTGAAGTTGTGCCAGGGGAGGTCTAGGCTGGATGTGAGGAGGAAGTTTTTGGCAGAGAGAGTGATTGGCATTGGAATGGGCTGCCCAGGGAGGTGGTGGAGTCGCTGTGCCTGGAGGTGTTGAAGCCAAGCCTGGCTGGGGCACTTAGTGCCATGGTCTGGTTGACTGGCTAGGGCTGGGTGCTAGGTTGGGCTGGATGATCTTGGAGGTCTCTTCCAACCTGCTTGATTCTATGATTCTATGAAAAGCAAACATCCCTCTTGTTTAGGTGGAAGCTGGGCCCAGCTTCACTATCTCCAGCAGGTAAGAGAAACTATCCCTGAACACAGTGTAACACCAGGTGAAGGCTGTCACCAGCCCACGGCCATCCCACGGAGCCGGAGAGAGGAGCTCACATCACCAAAATCCCGGATGGAATTTCCTTGCCTGCCTTTGTTGTGTTTTATACCATGAGGTTAGGCTGTTTCCATCCTGCCTTCCAAAACAAGCCACGTTAGCATCAGTCTTATCTCAGCAGGGACAAACAGAGTGGCACAGCCAGCAAACAGCTCAACACGAGCTTCCCCAAGCTGGAATGCCTGCAAGCAGGCAGTGAGGCTGCACAGGCAGAGCTGCTGGCACTGCCACCACAGTGGCATCGCTTCCTCAGGCCCTGGAGCAGAGGGACTGTGCCAGCCAAACA
Source organism: Pogoniulus pusillus (assembly GCF_015220805.1). Taxonomy (NCBI): domain Eukaryota; kingdom Metazoa; phylum Chordata; class Aves; order Piciformes; family Lybiidae; genus Pogoniulus; species Pogoniulus pusillus. Next base: position 4,725,857 of record NC_087282.1, on the reverse strand, counting down.
TCATTTGAGACGCAGCTGCATGGCAAGCACCCTAGGATGGAAACCTGCCACCTCGGGGTGCACTGGCAAGGTGGTTTTTATTCTTCCATCAGGCAAATCAATGGACACTAAGAGTGCAAACAGCTCCTTTGCCAGATGTGCCCCACACTGCTGTTATCATGGAATATTAATCAGCAAGGCCTGTGTGTAATTTTGGAGTTTTGATTAGAGAAATCTCCCTTACAATAATAATCAGGCTGGGGCCTGTACAAATACCAACGGCTCCAGGTTTGTTGGCTGGAGAAAGTGGCACACTGATTGCTCAGCTCGTTTGTTCATCAATCATTCAGCCTTGCCCCCACCTTAGCTGTCCTTCTGGAAAGCTCCCCCATCTTCCTAGCTCCCCCAGTGTTGGTCTTTCTATGAACAGCTGTCTTCCTCCTCCCCTTCCTCCTCCTCTTCCACTTCTGTCCCCTGCAGTCGCTCTCGGCCCCTTCCTCCTTGCCTGCTCCCCTGCATTCATCTCAGATTATATAAAGTTTGGCTGTCTTGAGTAAAATAAATTGCAGGCTTTTGAAGGGCTGGGGCTCTGTATATTTTTATGGTTAATGAATCTTCCTGTTTGAGTTTGGAAGATGGGAACTTTGCTTTCCAGCTGCCATGCGAGGCTCTGGCCAATTAAATCAATGGGGGCCTGGAAGTATCGCCCTGGCGTGGGAGAGCGTTGGGTGGGAGGGAGCTGGGGGTTGGTGAACAGAGGGAGGGAGACCATCAGATGTGAGAACAATGGGTGGGAGAATAGTGAGAGGGAGAACAACAGGTGGAACAGCATTGGGTGAGACAACTTTAGGTAGAATAGCTTTGGGTAGGAGAATGGCTTGGTGGAGAGGATCAGAGAGGAGACCATTAGGGAGGAGATCGTTGGTTGCATCCTTGGTCTCCCACCACCACCTTGACAGGCAGTGACCGACTCAAAGCCACGCCAACCCATCACCATGGGTTTCAACAAGACAAAATGAGATCAGCCAAGCAAAAGGGTGGGGAAGGGGCAAGAGAAACAGCAACTGAGCTGCTCATTGTCACAGAGATGCAGCAGGGCTGGGTGAGACAATATTAGGTGGAGGGCATTGGGTGAGACAATATTAGGTGGAACAACTTTGGGTAGGAGAATGGCTTGGGGGAGAGGATCAGAAAGGAGACCATTAGCAGGGAGAGCGTTAGGGAGGAGATCACTGTTTGCATCCTTGGTCTCCCACCACCACCTTGACAGGCAGTGACCAACTCAGAGCCACGCCAACCCATCACCATGGGTTTCAACAGGACAAAATGAGATCAGCCAAGAAAAACGATGCAAGAGAAACACCAATTGGGCTGCTCATGGCCACAGAGACACTGCAGGGCTGGGCGGCCACCCGGGATGCTCGACGCAGCTACTGACTTGACACTGTGTGAACGCAAACTACTGATTTTCCTCCCTTCCAAAGCCCTGCAGGAGAAGCACACAGCCTACCCCAACCCTCAGGGCCACGGGGGAGAAGGTTTACTAGAAGGAAAAGCAAGCTCTGGGCAAATCACTGGCAGCAAGCAGCATGCATATGTGTGTGTGTGTGTGCGTGTGCGTGCCGGGTTTTTCCTCCCGGTCCTTCCCGAGCCGCCTATGGGCAAACCGTTCCAGTCCCTAATTTATTCATCGCTGCAACTGATTCATCATCTACTTTTTATGTCTGGTTTCTTGGCCTGTAGATTATCCGCCAGCAGTTTGTTGAGCATATTTGACATGTGAAACTCAAGCTGTGTTTACTTGTAGTTCATGTACCATGGCGTTTGGGTTGGCCGCCTGCCATCGGCCACGTGGTGCCTGCGCCGTGCCCGGGTTGGCGGAGCTCAGCTCGCCCTGGATGCTCACAGGCACCCGCGCAGCCCCTTCCCCGGCTCTGGAGCTTTCGGATGTGAGACTTTGGAGTCCATGAAATCCCATAAAACCCGGGGGCAGCGCTGGAAGAGGAGACAGGGAGGAGTTGCCAAGCCTGAGCTTCAAGTTTTCTGAGCTATGCTGAGTGCGAGGGAGTCTCCGAAGGTGGATTTCCACTCCGGCTGCAGATCCGTGACCTCCAGTAAAAGAAAAGAAGCCTTTCCCAATGCTGGGTTCCCCCAAGAAGAGCCAGAGGGGTGCCTTGCCCTGGTTGTGAACCCATAAAAGAACCGTCATTGAGAGCACTGTGGGGGGATAACACATTCTGGCCAGACCTCAGCCACAGACATGAAGCTGAGCCAAACAGGGGATAGAAACTGGGTCTCCTGCGAGCAATATTGTCACACCCATACGACAATAACCCCATTAATGTCCCCACGCATCAGAGCTGTGCACAGGCAGAGCAAGCAACAGAAGAGAGAAGAAAAAAAAGAGAGCCCTTTCTGTCTGATAGGCTTCAAAAATATGTATTTGATTTTCAGATGTTAAGCTGGAATTGCATCCAGATGGACTGGGGGTCACACTCCCTGACACTGGCTTCCCATTACACCGATATTGGATGCAGATATGGTTTATAGAGATAGCTTACAAATATAGCAGGGTGGTGTTTGGGGGGAGTTTTTCTAAGCCATTTCCCCCTGCTGGTCCCTGTGGTGCTGTGATACCCATGCCTTCAGTTGCTGCTTGCTTGTGGTTCCTTGCTGGCTCCAAATCCATCCCACTAGGATGAGGGCATTTGGGAACAATCCTCTCCACCTCTCAAGGCCATGGCAGCTTTTGTGGTCTGGCTGTTTTCAGCCCTGGGTTTTGTAGAATCACAGTATCAGTCAGGGCTTCCACACTTCCACATCATCACACAGCTTTGCCATGGCACTGCCCATGACTGGAAGGACCCAGACCCTCTGCCCTGGTCAGGAGGAGCTGATCCAGCACTCACTGACAGAGCCCGAGTCATATGGGGACTTGTGGGTCCCCTCTCCTCAGCCTCACTCTTCCTTGCCCTGGTCCTTCAGCAATGGAAGCTGAGCCTCTATTTCTTCTCTCTGGCCACTGAGTGAGATGAGGACATCCTAGTTGAGACCTTTGGACTTGCAGTAACCCTCTGCCCTTGCTGGGCTCCCTCCAGCCACACATCATCCATGAGCAACCACAAGATTCTCAGCAGTGCTTTGCTGCCTGCAGAATCTTAGACTCATAGAATCAGTCAGGGTTGGAAGAGACCACAAGGATCAGCCAGTTCCAACCCCCCTGCCATGGCAGGGACACTAGAGCAGGCTGGTCAGAGCCTCATCCAGCCTGGCCTTAAACACCTCCAGGGATGAGGCTTCCTCCACCTCCCTGGGCAACCCTTTCCAGGCTCTCACCACCCTCATGCTGAACAACTTCCTAACATCCAGTCTGAATCTGCCAATTTCGAGCTTTGTTCCATTCCCCCCAGTCCTATCACTACCTGATGGCCTAAGAAGTCCCTCCCCAGCTTTCTTGTAGGCCCCTTTAAGATACTGGAAGGCCACAATAAGGTCACCTTAGAGCCTTCTTCTCTGCAGACTGAACAGACCCAACTCCCTCAGTCTCTCTTCTCAGGAGAGTTGCTCCAGCCCTCTGCTCATCCTTGTGACTTATTCCCTTCCATCACCACAGGAGATCAGACCCAATTTTTTGGAGGCAAAGTCAACTTCCCCAGCCACCAGCATCACGCAGCCATCCTCCTGCACAGCACAGGAAAGCAAAGCAGGGTTAAAAGCAGCATTTAACAACAAGGCAAGATTTGTGGGGCTTAATGCACAGGTATTAAACAGGGCAATAAAAATGTGCAAGTATTAAGAGCGTTGCCACGGAGGGCCTTGGGCCATTTCAAGCCTTGCTCTTCTGCTTTATGGTGTCACCATGATCTGCTGATGGAGTTACTGCCATGTTATAAAATGGTAATAGCAATAATAATAACAACAATAACAGTGATAATATATTTTTCTGCCATCCTATTCCTCCTGGCTCTGCCAGGGTACTTTGCAATTAGGTACTTGGAGAAGCCACCGCAAATAACCATCTCTTCAGAGTGATTTACTAGGGAAGGGATGAGCTGGGTGTTAGGGAGAGCAGTCAGCAGGCAGGATTTAGAGCCAGAGGATCACAGGATGGTTTTGCTTGGAAAGGACCTTTAAGATCGTTGAGTTCAGCTGTTAACACAGCCCTGCCAGGTCACCACTGAAAACGTGTCACTTAGGACTACATCCACACAGTTTTTAAACCTCTCCAGGGATGGAGACTCCATCACTGCCCTGGGCAGCCTGCTCCATGCCTTGATAACCCTTCTGGGGAAAAAACTTCTCCAAATATCCAACCTAAACCTCCTCTGACACAAATTTGAGGTCGTTTCCTCTTGTCCTATTATTTTTTACTAGGGAGAAGGTGTTCAAGAGGAGACTGGATGAGGCATTTAGTGCCATGGTCTAGATGACTGGATAGGGCTGGGTGCTAGGTTGGACTGGATGAGCTTGGAGGGCTCTTCCAACTTGGTTGATTCTATGATTCTAAGAGACTGATCCCCACCTGGTTCCATTCTCTTTTCAAGGAGTTGCAGAGAGCAAGGAGGTCTCTCTCCCCTTAGCCACATTTATCCCAGGTTGAACAACCCCAGCTCCCTCAGCTGCTCCTCACCAGCTCTGGTCTCCATATGCTTTGTTGCTCTTCTCTGGACCTGCTCCAGCCCCTCAATGTCCTTCTTGGGCTGAACCCCCCAGGCTCCTCTGCTCCAAGCTCCAAGCCCCAGCTCCCTCAGCCTGTCCTCACAGGCAGATGTTTGCTCCCACCTCACCCATGTTTCCCATGGTTGGACTGAATGATCCTGGAGGTCTCCAACCTGGTTGATTCTGTGATTCTATGACTAGGTCAGCACTGCAGCACTGTCTCCACATAGTTATCTATCCAACCTGGTTAATTCTATGATCTCATGCTGATCTTCATTCCCATGAGAGCTCTGGGCTTGGCCAAATTGATGTTGTGCATCCTACAGTACCCAACACACCTCCCATGGCCGGGAAAGAGCAGATGTGGTGGGGGCAAGAGCTGCTCAGAAGGCTATTTACAGCCTGTAACTCTTGCTGGGTGAATCACAGAATCATAGAATCAACCAGGTTGGAAGAGACCTCCAAGATCATCCAGTCCAACCTAGCATCCAGCCCTATCCAGTTAACTAGACCATGGCACTAAGTGCCTCATCCAGGCTTTTCTTGAACACCTCCAGGAACAGCGACTCCACCACCTCCCTGGGCAGCCCATTCCAATGCCAATCACTCTCTCTGGGAAGAACTTCCTCCTAACATGAAGTTTGCTGAGGTTTCTTTTTCCTCTCTGCTTGTTGAGCTATCCAGGAAAGGATCACTCTTTTCTCAAATGTATTCATTACCCAAAATTATTTGAGGCCTCACTTGGGGGGGTTGGGGGAGGAAGATCTTTCCACTGCTTTCTCAGAGTTTTGGCCCTTAATGGATAATTTCTGCAAATAATTCTTGGCCTGTGTCTTGTTCACAGGCAGTTTACTGCAAGAATTCAAAAGTCAAGCTGCTTTATTGGCCATATAGGTCATATGGGATTATTTCCGTTCCCTGAGTAGATGACTCTTAGCACTGGGTCTTCAGTGCACACATTTTGTATTAATTCAGAATTTGCTTTCTATGAATATTTTACAAGAGAGCCTTAAAATTCACTGTTTCCATGGACATTCCTCCTCGTAACTCATTCTGTTTGCTTGAATATTAACTGAAGGCAAACAGAGCCAGAGCGTGCAGGGAGCCCAGCTGAGCACGCCGGAGGGAGGGGGGCAGGGGAGAGCAGGGGGAAATTCCTCTGAGGAGCCCTTCACAAATGTCACAGCAGATGAAATGAATCACCCTGCCAGCCTCAGCCCTCGTCCTGCCTCTGCAGCCCACTGCTGCTCACTTCACAGGCTCAGAGAGTGTCAGGGGTTGGAAGGGACCCAAAGAGATGATCCAGTCCAATCCCTCCTGCCAGAGCAGTACCATGCAATCTAGATCAAGTCACACAGGAACTCATCCAGAGAGGCCTCGGAAGGCTACAGAGAAGAAGAGTCCACAACCTCTCTGGGCAGCCTGTGCCAGGGCTCTGGGACCCTTCCAGTCAAGAAGTTCCCCCTTGTGTTGAGCTGGAACCTGCTGTGCTGCAACTTCCATCCATTGCTGCTTGTTCTGTCCCAGGGAGCAGTGAGCAGAGCCTGTCCCTCCCTCCTGACCCCCAGTCCTCAGATATTTATAAACATTGATTCAATCCCCTCTCAGTCTTCTCCAGACTAAGCAACCCCAGGTCCCTCAGGCTCTCCTCATCAGGCAGTGCTCCAGTGCCCTCATCATCCTCATTGCCCTTCACTGGACCCTCTCCAGCAGATCCCTGTCCCTCTTAAACTGAGGAACCCCTGACTGAAGGCAAGACTCAGGATGAGGTCTCACCAGAGCAGAGCAGAGGCAGAGGAGAACCTCCCTCAACTCCCACTTTATAAGGAAGACAAGAGATATATTTTCACCTGGTGATCTGATCTGTCCTTCCTCCCCAGGACAGAAGGAGCTGTGACTTGAAACACTAATAGAGTGTGGACAATAAGTGACAGGGGAGTGGTGACCATATTTACCTTGCAAAGCATCTGTGAACAATCTCATCCATCTGGAGGACCTTTGCTCCTGGGACATCCAGGATGTGTCTGAGGCAACCTGCCAAACACCTTCTGCTAGCAGCAGAGCCAGAGCTAGAATGGTATTCCCATCCAACTGCATCTCCAGTAGGATGCTCAGAGGGGTTGTAGATGCCCCATGTCTAGAAACATTCCAGGTCAGGTTGGACAGGGCTCTGAACAGCCTGCTCTGCTTGAAGATGTCCCTGCTGACTGCCTGAGGTTTGGACTAGACAACCTTTAAAGGAAGGATGGCTTCTTGACTGGAGGAGTCCCAGAGCACTGGCACAGGCTGCCCAGAGAGGTTGTGGAGTCTCCTTCTCTGGAGCCTTTCAAGGCCTGTCTGGATGTGTTGCTGTGTGCCCTGAGCTACGTTGTATGGTCTCACTGTGGCAGGAGACTTGGACTGGATGATCTCTTTGGGTCCCTTCCAACTCCTGACATCCTATGAGCCTGTGATCCTGTGATCCTGTGATCCTGTGACCTGATCCAAGCAGTTTGACTCGACTCCAGATCTGAAAGCAAGAGGAATTCCTGGGGCTGGGAGGTTTGCACTGTCCCTTCCCCTCCTCTGAGAGCAGAAGTGTCGGATTTATCTCCCAGTCAGAACAAGGGAAAAATCAGAACACCCCAGCTGACCCCAGCCCCTTCAGAGCCTATTTCCACCAGCACACACCAAGGGGAATCTGGCCCACAGCTTCCAGGCTGTCAAATCCATCACCTTCCCAAGAAGCCCAGACAAGAAAGCACATGTTTGCTTGGCTGTCATGCAGCAAGGAGCTGAGTAACGGGGCGGTCTCTGCCTGCTGAAATGTGGATTGCATTTGGGCTCAGATTCTAATAGATTCTGATGCCATTTTTTTCCTCCCCTCCTCCTGATTCATACCAGGCCATCTGGATTTGTTTCTCTGAGATGCTGGTTTAATACACTTAAAATTTCCCATTGAGTCTCTTGTACCAAAGAGGAGGGGAGGGGGAGGGGAGGGGATAAGAGGGGGTGCACGAAAAGCAAATTTAATAACAGAAAGACCTGAAATCTATTAAACCTACATTAAAATACATTTGGTTTCCCAGTGGGTGCAAAGTGCCATAACGTTTTACTGGGTTTATGAGGCTGGCAGAGGCTCTGGATGAAAACGGAGGAGAGAGTCCAGGGTCCCTGCTCAGTAGTTGAGGGTGGAGAGAAAGAGTGGGCTGCAGTTTGCTAACGCAGCAAAAAGAGGAAAAGGCTTCTCGGGTAGAGCCGCAGAGAGCCTGCTCCACATGTGTTTCCGTTAAGGATGTGCACAAGAACCTGAACAGCAAGAGACATTCAGGTTCTCGAATTATTTGGGACTCTCGGTTTTCCACTCCTGCTACAGCTCTGGCAGGGCCCCTCCGCCCAGCCTACACACGCACACACCCCCCACAGCTCCCTAGCGCTGCAGTGCCTGGGCAGGCTGCACAGCTCGGCCAAAGGGATGCAGATAGGGGCTCCAGCAGCTCAGGGCTTTCTTGTTCCCAGCACAAGCAGGACAGCCTGGCCCCACTCCATGGCACAAGACTTAGGGTATCCCAAATCCCCCTACCAATGTCCTTCCTACTGCAGAGCCCGGGCAGGCTGCACAGCTCGGCCAAAGGGATGCAGACAGGGGCTCCAGCAGCTCAGGGCTTTCTTGTCCCCAGCACAAGCAGGACAGCCTGGCCCCAATCCATGGCACAAGACAAAGGGTATCCCCAGTGCCCCCCAACTCCTTCCTACTGCATAGCCAGGCAGGCTGCACAGCTTGGCCAAAGGGACACAGCCAGAGGCTCCAGCAGCACAGGGATTTCTTGTCCCCAGCACAAGCAGGACAGCCTGGCCCCAACCCATGGCACAAGACAAAGGGTATCCCCAGTGCCCCCCAACTCCTTCCTACTGCATAGACAGGCAGGCTACACAGCTTGGCCAAAGGGACACAGCCAGAGGCTCCAGCAGCACAGGGATTTCTTGTCCCCAGCACAAGCAGGACAGCCTGGCCCCAATCCATGGCACACGACAAAGAGTATCCCCAATCCTTCCCCCAACTCCTTCCCACTGCATAGCCAGGAAGGCTGCACAGCTTAGCCAAAGCGACACAGCCAGAGGCTCCAGCAGCTCAGGGATTTCTTGTCCCCAGCACAAGCAGGACAGGCTGGCCCCACTCCATGGCACAAGACAAAGGGTATCCCAAGCCCTGGGGGTTCTTTCTTGTAGCATCTTGCATTTTCAGCATTTTATTCCCCCTGGCATTGCAGCAGGGGGAGGAAGAAGCTGCCTCACACATCTGATGCCCATCTATTCCATCCCTGCATCTCCCAGGTTCCTGTGGGAATATCAGAGAATCCCAGCATGGTGGGGGTTGGAAGAGACCTCTAGAGATCACCTAGTTCAACCCCCACAGCAGAGTCACCCACAGCAGGTTGCCCAGGATCATAGAATCATAGAATCAATCAACCAGGTTGGAAGAGACTTCCATATCGAGGTGGGTTTGGAATCTCTCCAGAGGAGGCTCCACAGCCTCTTTAGGCAGGCTGAGCCAGGGCTCCAGCACCCTCATGGCAAAGACATTTCTCTTCATGTTCAGATGGATCCTCCTGGGTTCCAGCTTGTGCCTGTTGTCCCTTGTTCTGTCACTGGGCACCAGTGGAAAGGGTCTGGCCTCATCCTCTTTCCCCTGCCCTTTAGATATCAATGAGATCCCCTCTTAAGTACTGAACTACTCATGCTGCCACCTCACCCCTCCAACATTTGGCCAGCCTCATTGGCAGGTCCATGGCTGGAGGCATGTCTGGTTTATCTGGACCTGCTGATCTGGCTTCTCCACATCCCACCCCATGCTGTGGCTCACAGGCCAGGACCAGCTCGAGGGCTTAATTCCTGCCTTAACTGATTTGGACCCTGGCACTTTCATCCAGAGAGCACCAGTCCTCACCAAGCAGACTGAGATAAACCCCTGGGTCCTTCCAGACAAAACGAGGAGGATGCCAGATGGACAACCTTCCCCTTGGCAAGGGCCACCCTGCTATTTGTGTGCAAACTCAGCCCCTCTGAATTTCAGGCATTTGTATCAAGCAGAAAGGGCTTTTCTTGGCACAATTCTGCTTTTCTCAGTCTGCTTCCAGTCTGCACATGGTGGAGAAAGCCATGAGAAAGTACCAGGAGGAAATACACAGGACTGTAACCACCATGGGCTTCAAAACCAAGGTTTGTTTGCACTTATCCAAGGCTCTGGCTGGTCCTGCTTTGATGTAGAGCAGTTTGTGTGCTCAAGAGTCCAACTCTGCTCTGCAGCAGCGTGACCAGCAATGGCTATGAGTCTGCACACATGTGTGTGCTCCTGCCTGCACGTGTGAGTGGTGGCCACAGCAGGGCCAGGGCAGAGCTGGGTGTGTCATGAGGAAACAGATGCCAAGGGTGGGTTTAGGTATCAGTATATAGGTTGGGGACTGACCTGTTGGAAAGGCAGCAAAAGGGAAAAGGATTTGGGGGGTCCTAGCGGATGGAAGGTTGACCATGAGCCAGCAATGTGCACTTGTGGTCAGGAGGGGCAATGCCATTCTGGGGTGGTCTAGAAAGGCTGTGGTTAGTAGGTCTAGAGAGGTTCTCCTGCCCCTCTACTCTGCCCTGCTGAGGCCATATCTGGAGTACTGTGTCCAGTTCTGGGCCCTCCAGTTCAAGAGAGACATAGAACTGCTCGAGAGAGTCCAGCACACAAGATGCTGAAGGGAATGGAGTATCTCTGTTGTGAGGAGAGCCTGAGGGAGCTGGGGCTGTGCTGCTTGGAGAGGAGGAGACCTCATCAGTGATTATCAATATGTGCAGGGTGAGTGCCAGGAGGCTGGAGCCAGGCTCTGCTGGGTGATGCCCAGTGACAGGACAAGGGGCAATGGTGGAAGCTGAGGCAGAGGAAGTTTCATTTAAGCATGAGGAGGATTTTTTTCCCTGTGAGGGTGACAGAGCACTGGAACAGGCTGCTCAGGGGAGCTGTGAAGTCTCCTTCTCTGGAGATATTCAAACCCTGCCTGGATGTGTTCCTGTGTGATGTGGCATAGATGATGCTGCTCTGGCAGAGGATTGGGCTGGACGAGCTTTCGAGGTCCCTTCCAGCCCCTGACATTCTGTGATGCTGTGATTCTGGTGATCCACAGAGAGATCATAAAATCAAAGAATTGGTTTTGGTTGGAAAAGACCAAAATGATTTTTTTATGATGCTCACATCCAACCTGTAACTCACTGTTGCCAGGTCACCACTAAACCATGGCTCTCAGCACCACATCTACACAGCTTTGAAACCCTTCTAGGGATGGGGATTCCATCACTACCCTGGGCAGCCTTTTGCAGGCCTTGACAACTATTTTGGGGAAGAAATTGTACCCCATATCCAACCTAAATCTTCCTTGTTGCAGTTTAAGGACATTTCTTCATGCCACAGGTCCACAGGATTATAGGATATTAGAGATTGGAAGAGATCCGAGGAGATCATTGAGTCCAATCCCCCTGACAGAGCAGGACCAGTGTTCAAGCAAAGCCTGGCTGAGGCACTTAGTGCCGTGGTCTGGTTGATTGGCCAGGGCTGGGTGCTAGGTTGGACTGGCTGAGCTTGGAGGTCTCTTCCAACCTGCTTGATTCTATGACCATGCAATCTAGCACGGATCACAGAGGAACTCATCCAGACAAGCCTTGAAAGTCTCCAGAGAAGGAGACTCCTATCACTTATTCCTTGGGAGAAGAGACCATTCCCCACCTGAATGCAACCTTCTTTCAGGGAGTTGTAGAGAGCCAGAAGGTCTCCCTTGAACCTCCTTTTCTCCAGGCTGAGCAACCCCAGTTCCTTCATCTGCTCATCGGAAGACTTGAGCTCTAGAGATGATGCCCCTAGCCAATGGTGTGCAGTGGGCAGCACAGCATGGCACAGAATGGCACAGCGTGGCACAGCATGGCACAGAATGGCACAGCATGGCACAGAATGGCACAGCAGGGCTGTGTGTGATTCTGCTCCCCCCATATCAGAGCCACTGTGCAGCCCTGCTCCCCTGCCAAGCCGGCAGCAGATGTTCAGGGCAGAGAGAGCCAGCACCCAGCCAACTTTCCATGCTGGGAGGGAGGCTCGTTCCTCTGCCAAAGGCAGGACGAAGCTCTCCCCAGGATGGGGTTAGCCAGCAACTGGGAGATAATGGGAAGATGTTAAGGCAACACAGCTGGCAAGCATCAGCAGGCTGCGATGTGCCGGCTGCTGCAGCCCAGGGCTCCATTGTTCGGAAAGGAAGAGAAATGCCGACCTCAGGCCAGCTTCCCAGCCAAGCCTGCGTGGTGGGTAGGAAGCAGGAACAGGACAGGCCTCAGAATGGAGACCAAAACATAGCCTGGATGGGCCACAGATGATTAATCCTTCTCTCAGAGCTCCAAGAATCCCAGCACTAATGAGCAGGGGGTGAATCCCACCACCCTGATTGTTAACAACAAGCTGGATGGCAGCCAACCCTTCCTCCCCCCATCCCTGTTCCCACAGCCACCCCACCAAACTCTGCCGAGCTCTGCTTGGCCCTTACAAATCCCATCCCATTTCAGTTGGGAAACTAGGTGAAAGAGGACAGAGTTGGGAGGGTGTGTTAGTTTGAGGGATCCTAGGTGCCCCTTAGCAAACTAGGTGCCAAACTGGGGCAGAGGAGTGGACACAGGTGGCTGGGTTCCCTCTGCTGTCCCACTCTTGGGCAGCTCTGCATGCAGCTGCACCTCGAGCAGAGATGGGGGCACTGCAAAGCCTGCCCTGAGCATCCCTGCCTCCAGCTCAGTGAACCCAAAGTCATGGAATGGAAGAACCAAAGAATCACAGAATTATATTTTAGAAGAGACCTTTAAGACCTTTGAGTCCAACTGTAAACACAGCACTGCCAGGTCACCACTAAACCATGTCCCTCAGCATCACACCTACAAAGCTCTTTAACCCTTCTAGGGATGGGGACTCCACCACTGCCCTGGGCAGCCTCTTCCACGGCTTGACAACTCTTCTGGGGAAGAAATCACTCCTCCTATCCAACCTAAGCCTCCTCTGGCACAACTTGAGGCCTTTTCCTCTCATCCTACCTCTTGCTCCTTGGCAGAAGAGACCAATACTCACCTTGTTCCAAGCTGCTTTCAGAGTTGTGGAAAGCAAGAAGGTCTCTCTTCAGCCTCCTTTTTCTCATGGCTGAACAACCCCAGCTCCCTCAGTTGCTCCTCACAAAACCTGCTCTCCAGACTCTTCACCAGCTTTGTTGCCATTCTCTGGACCTGCCTCAGCACCTCAATGACCTTCTTGTGGTGAGGGTCCTAAAGCTGAGCCAAGTCGTTGGGGTGCAGCCTCACCAGTGCCAAGTACAGGGGGGGATGACGCCTGCCCTAGACTAAATATATCCAGGTCCTGTGGATCCAGCAGGTGCACAAGCAACCACAGACCAGTCCTCCTGTCCTGCTCATGCCCTGGCAGGCAACATCACTGAGCAGCAGCTCAGCCCTGCAGCCTAAGCACCAAGCACGTGAGCTCAGGAGATGAGCATCCTCCTGGGCTGCATCCACCCAGGAGGAGGGAGAAGCCTTGTTACCCGGCCACATGGCACACGGAGCCTGCCGCAAGGACGCTGCCTTCAGTGCTCTCATCTGCGCTTCCAACCGGAGCAGAGGGACCTGGAATGGGTTCAGAAAAGAGCTGGGAGTGAGTCAAGGCAGTGGAAAACATGCATTACAGTGACAGAGCGAAGAAGCTCCGGCTGTTTGGTTTATTGAGGAGACCAAGAGGTGGCTTGCTCACGGTCCAGAGGCATATGCACGGGGAAGAGATCTCTGATAGCAGAGGGCTCTTTAATCTAGCAGGAAAGGGCATTACAACATCCCGAGCTGGAAGCTGAAACGAGACAAATCCAGATTAGAAATAAGAAGCACATTTTTAGCAGTCAGAGCAATTAAGCGTTGGAAGGAATCCCTGAGGACAGAGCAGGATCTCCACCACTCCAAGCTTCTTAATGGACACTCAGTATCTCTCTAAGAAACAGGTTTGGGCTTGAGCACAAGCGATGGAGTTTCTGCCAAGGCTAGCAGGCTGTGGAATGCAGGAGGTCAGCCTGGTTGGTCACAGGGGGGTCCTTCCTGGCCTGAAAATCCATGGCTTGCGTTGCAGCTCTCTGGAATGGGCGCAGAGTTACTCAGGACCAAGCTGGCACGTTGATCATGTTGGGTTTTGCATGCAGAACCTCAGACCTGCTGAGCTGCAGGGATGGCGAGAATGAGGCTCACCGTGAGATGGACAAGAGCCACCTGGAGGGGCATCAAACACTGCCCAGGGTCATCAAACACTGCCCAGGGTTATCAAACACTGCACAGGGTCATCAAACACTGCACAGGGTCATCAAACACTGCCCAGAGTCATCAAACATTGCCCAGGGTCATCATACACTGCACAGGGTCATCAAACACTGCCCAGGGTTATCAAACACTGCCCAGGGTCATCAAACACTGCCCAGGGTTATCAAACACTGCCCAGGATTATCAAACACTGCACAGGGTTATCAAACACTGCACAGGGTTATCATACACTGTCCAGGGTCATCAAACACTGCACAGGGTTATCATACACTGTCCAGGGTCATCAAACACTGCACAGGATTATCAAACACTGCCCAGGGTTATCAAACACTGCACAGGCTTATCAAACACTGCACAGGATTATCAAACACTGCACAGGATTATCAAACACTGCCCAGGGTTATCAAACACTGCCTTAGGAGGAGCTGAATAACTGTTACTGCAGGTGTTTTAAAGAGGCAGAGATGTGATGCTAAGTGACAACGTTTAGCACCAGGCTTGGCAGAGTTAGGGAATGGTTGGACTTGATGATCTTGAAGGTCTTTTCCAACAAGACTGAGTGCAAAGTCCTGCAACTGAGTCGAGGCAAACCCAAGCACCAATATAAGCTGGGCAGTGACTGGCTAGAGAGCATCTCTGAGGAGAGGGACTTGGGGGTGTCCAACATGAGCTGTCAGTGTGCTCTGGCAGCCCAGAGAGCAACCAGAGCCTGGGCTGCAGCACGGGAAGTGTGGGCAGCAGGGCGAGGGAGGTGATTCTCCTCCTCCACACTGCTGAGACTCCACCTGGAGTATTGCATCCAGCTCTGGAGCCCCTGGGACAAGAGGGCTGTGGATGTGCTGGAAGGTGTCCAGAGAAGGGCCAGAAGGGCTGGAGCACCTCTCCCATGAAGAGAGACTGAGGGAGTTGGGGCTGTTCAGTCTGGAGAAGAGAAGGCTCTAAGGTGACCTTATTGTGGCCTTGCAGTATCTTAAGGAGGCTACAAGAAAGCTGGGAAGGGACTTTTTAGGTTGTCAGGTAGAGAGATAGGACTGGGGGGAATAGAACAAAGCTGGAAATGGGTAGATTCAGACTGGATGTGAGGAAGAAGTTGTTCAGCATGAGAGTGGTGAGAGCCTGGAATGAGTTGCCCAGGGAAGTGATGGAAGCCTCATCCCTGGAGGTGCTTAAGGCCAGGCTGGATGAGGCTCTGGCCAGCCTGATCTAGTGTGAGGTGTCCCTGGCCATGGCAGGGGGGTTGGAACAGGATGATCCTTGTGGTCCCTTCCAACCCTGACTGATTCTATGATTCTAAGGCCATGCTGGAGCAACTGGTGCTCCTGGCTGATGTGATGATGCTCCTGGGTCACCACAGCAGATTTCTTCTGCTCTGCTGGCTCCCCATGGCCAGCAGCCAGGATCACAATGGGGGACAGGCAGCACAGCCCAAGGTAGATGTCCCTACACAAAGTGCTCTTCATCCAGTGGGTGAGGAAACCTCCCTCAGGCAGGTCTGAGAGGTGTGGGCTCATCCAAGGTGAGGCAAACCCAGATAGAAAACCTGTCAGGGCCAGAAGAAAGGCAGCTTTGAGTGGCTCCTTTTAAAATTATTTTAATTCCACTTTTTAATGATTATTTTAAGGCCATTTTTAGCCTCTAACAAAAGGAGCTTTAAAGTCTCTTGCAATGGTGAGTGCTGTAAAAGGGGCAGGGGAAGGTGGGAAGCCCACGGGACTTCGTTAGGAGCGCTAATGCTGATCATAAGCTCAGCAGGCCAGCGTGAGGGAAGCCTGGCAATTAACACAGCCCCACCACAAACCCCTTTTCCCCCTCTTTGCTCCCTGGTAAGGCTCAAGGAGCAGATAGAGGTGATATGGCACGAGCAGACAGAGAGGCACCAGGCAGCTGCCTTGCCCCAGTGGGATCTGGCAGATGCCAAGCTGCAAGCCCGTGGCTGTTTGGGACCAGCAGTGGCTTCCCTACGTGATGCTAATGCTGGTTTATCACAGCTCCAGCTGGGTGCTGGGTGTCCTTGGGTCTTCCAGCTCCACCAGTGTGGATACCTTGAGTGCTGTGTCCAGTTCTGGGCTGCTCAACTCAAGAGAGATGTTGAGATGCTGGAAGGTGTCCAGAGCAGGGCAGCAAGGCTGGGGAGGGGCCTGGAGCACAGCCCTGTGAGAAGAGGCTGAGGGAGCTGGGGGTGTGCAGCCTGCAGAAGAGGAGGCTCAGGGCAGACCTCATTGCTGTCTGCAGCTACCTGAAGGGAGGCTGCAGCCAGGTGGGGTTGGTCTCTTCTGCCAGGCAAGCAGCAACAGAACAAGGGGACACAGTCTCAAGTTGTGCTAGGGCAGGTCTAGGCTGGATGTTAGGAGGAAGTTGTTGTCAGAGAGAGTGATTGGCATTGGAATGGGCTGCCCAGGGAGGTGGTGGAGTCACTGTCCCTGGAGGTGTTGAAGCCAAGCCTGGATGAGGCACTTAGTGCCATGGTCTGGTTGATTGGCCAGGGCTGGGTGCTAGGTTGGACTGGATGAGCTTGGAGCTCTCTTCCAACCTGGCTGATTCTATGATTCTGTGACATTGGTACCATCACAGCCCCAGAGACCGATGGAGATACATTACTGAGCTCCACCCAGCAAACCACTGGAGCTTCCCAGCTGTGGATTGATGCCTGTGGGTGGTTGCTAGACATACTCAGAACATCCCACAATCACACCATGGTGTGGGTTAGAAAGGACCTCTGGGCATCATCTAGTCCAACCCCCCTCCAAAAGCAGGGTCACCCACAGCAGGTTGCCCAGGTGGGTTTTGAATCTCTCCAGAGAAGGAGACTCCACAACCTCTCTGGACAGCCTGGGCCAGGTTTCTGATACCCTCACAGCAAAGAAGCTTCTCTTCACGTTCAGATGGAATCTCCTGGGCTCCAGTTTGGGTCCTGTCATTTGGGCACCAGTAGAAAGAGTCTGGCCCCATCCTCTTGCCCCTTTCCCTTTAGATACCTCTAAGCACAGAGAAGATTCCACTATCTTGGAACACCCTCTCTAACAGGGTGGGATGCTGGACAACTTGGGGTTACCTTGTGCTGCACTCCCTGTGCCATAAGGCCTCCATTAGTCAGTCTACATTACAGCAGGCAGCAGAACACCAGAAGGACAAGACAGCAGCTCTACAGGTGGAAAGCAATCCAGCAACACCTGCCTGTGGAAACCCAAGGGATGGTTATGACCCCATCAGCTAAGAATCTTCCAGCTTTTGATACTTTATTTAATTTAATGTTCCTCTCTCTCACTCTTAATTGCATTTATCGTCATTAAAATGCCAACAGAAGAAGCTGGCTCCAGCCCAGGCTCTCTGGTGCTCCCATTTAGCTGATGGATTCAGCCAGTGTCCTGCCACCTGCTCCTGGCTCTGCCCTGTGTTGTTTGCAGAGGGCAAAACCTAGTCAGGGGTGAAGTGACAGCCAAAAAAAGAAAGAGAAGCAAACCCACATGGGCAGAGAAATGCAATCATTCTGCGTTCAGATTCGTTCAATCATTCTGGGGTGCTCTCAGACCCCATCCCTGTGGGTTGAGGAGTTTCTGGTGGCATCAGTCCAACTCTCTGAGCTGCTCCTGTTCAGCATTCAAGGAGCTGTTTTTCTCCTTCAAAAGGAGCAGTAAACATGAACTCAGTCTGGCAGCCGCCTTGGCACCACTCAGATATTACAAAGGGCAGAAATCAGAGTAGAAACTGTGCTGCTGGGCAAGGAAGGGCCCTGCAAGGTTGGGAAGGTTGATGTGACTCTTTCAGAGCGTCCATCAACGAGGACTGCACTGACACCAAAGAGCAATCTCTTAAACCAGGACACCAGATCTCCAAGGACACGGAGCTCCCTCTCTGCGGGGAGGCTGGAACAGTCCCGTGTCTCGCTTGGGGATGTCCTCAGGGGCTTGATCCAGGGGATGAGAGACACAGGGATAATGCAGAGATTGATAGGAAGGAGGCCCAGCTCACCCCTTCCCTTCGGGTAGGGCTTTGATTTCCTCCAAATGTCAGGTCAGCTGCTCCCTTCTGCTCTCTTCCCAGAAGAAAGACAATACACATCTTCAGATTGCAAGCCTCTGCCCAGGGCAGCTCTGTCAACCAGAGAACAGGAGGCATGAGGCTACTCTGGGCTCCAAGATAGAAGCAAAAACCAGACATATTTGCATGTGGACCTTTCTGCTGTCTCTGCAGCAGCAGAAATGCCTCTCTGTGGACTTGTGTGGTTTCATTCTGGGTTAGTGATGAAATGTGTGGCGCTGGGAGGGGTTCGTTAGCAAAGCCCCAGGAAGGTCTTGCAAAGCCCTCAAGTTCTCCAGCGTGCTCTCGCCACAAGGAGATCTAAAGAGGACTCCCTGGCCCCAGTTCAGGACTGACTTTGTCACAGCAGGGCTGGAGATGGAGCAGGGAGGGTCAGAGCTCCCTGCTGCTGCAGCAATGCCAGCAGCAAGCCCTGTCCCTGTGGGTAGGACACCCACGGAAGATGAGGAGTTGCCTGTAGCAAAACCACCCTGACATCCACCGAGGCTGGAGAAGGATGAGCTGATCCTCTCAGCATCCAGTCTCTGAAGGACAGAACCAGACAGATAAACATCAGCTCTCTCTGAGCCCTCACCCTTACTCCCCAGCCATGGTGACCCCCTTCCTGCCTCAGCAGCCCTTGCTTATGAGTCACATCTCCAGCCCTACTGTTGGAGGGTGTTATACAGGCTGCACTCCATAACTCATAGACCCTTCAGATGCTTGCAGATGGTGTTTGTCTCCTTTGTGTCTTCTGAGCTCTTTTATTCCTCCTGCTAAAAGGAAAGCTTTCAACTTTTTGTGCTGCTGATGTTTGTCAGACAAATCCCCTCCAGAGAAGTCGTTCAAAGGCAATCAGGCTCTGGTGGCTGCCTCACCTCCCCGCTCCCCACATCCTCTCAGGCATGCCATCAGTTGCTCACCAGTGTGGAAACATCAGAGGTGAGCCCAGGCTCCCCCCTGCCCTGGCAGGAGGCTGTGAGAAGGTGGGACCCCCTCGCCCAGCCCCAGGAGAAGGGGAGTGAGAGCAGGGCAGGTGCCTGGTGGCATTTCTGGAGCGCAGGCAGGATGGAGAGGCAGCCGTGGTGAAGGGATTGCATTTAAAACACGTGGCACAGCAGCCAAGGATCTGCCAGGGCTGCTTCTGGCCCTGCCACTGCACAGGTGAGTGGCACAGGCTGGGCTGAGCTGCTGTAGACACCAGACAGCATAGAATCACAGAGACATGCAGCTTGGCAAAGCCCCTCAGGATCACCAAGTCCAAACTAGAACCCTACTCTGAAAGATTCACCTTAAACCACAGCCCCAAGCACCACATCCAAACCACCCTTAAACACATCCAGGGTGGGTGACTCCACCACTTCTCTGGGCAGCTCATTCCAGTCCCTGACCACTCTCTCCATGAAAAACTCTTTCCTAATGTCCAATCTAAACCTCCCCAGCCTCAGCCTGAGGCCATTCCCCCTTGTTCTGTCTCCAACTGCCTGTGAGCAGAGCCCAGCAGCAGCCTCTCCACAATGTCCCTTCAGGTAGCTGTAGACAGCAATGAGGTCTCCCCTCAGCCTCCTCTGTTTCACACTGACCATCCCCAGCTCCTTCAGTTGCTCCTCATCAGATTTATTCTCTAGGCCCTTCCCCAAGCTTCATTGCCCTCCTCTGGACCTGCTCCAGCACCTCCAATCTCTCTTGGGAGGGGAGACCTCTCTTGGGAGGGGAGACCTCCCAGTTCTGGTGTCTCTCTTTCTCCCCCAGCTAATAACTAAAGGAACATGATGGTTCAAACACAGCTGAACACTGAAGAGCCTGCTCCAGCACAGGTGGAAGCTTCTTTCTCCCAAGTTTTCTCAGGGAACAAGTGATAAGACAAGAGGAAATAGCCTCAGGTTGTGCCAGAGGAGGTTTAGGTTGGACGTGGGGAATGATTTCTTCCTCAAAAGGGTTGTCAAGCCCTGGAACAAGCTGGCCAGGGCAGTGATGGACTGCTCATCCCTGGAAGGGTTTCAAACCTGTGTAGATGTGGTGCTGAGGGACATGGCTTAGTGGTGACTTGGCAGTGCTGGGTTAGTGGTTGGACTTGATGATCTTAAAGGTCTTTTCCAACCAAAATGATTCCATGAGCCTCTGGGGAAGAGGCTGAGCGTGGGCAGTTCCAGCTTCAAGCAGAAGGTGTGCACCAGCTCATCAACAAGTCACCAAGCATGGGCCCAGGGAAGAGCTCTCCCTTCGCATCCTGGCAGAGCAAACCCAGACAGTAAGAGCAGTGAGTAGATGCCTCCACACACACACCTCCCCCTGCAACCCAGAGAGCCTGAAGCGGAGATGCTGGAGGAGATGTGGGCCATGGTGACAGCCTCCTAGCAGTGGCACAAGGCAGGAGAGCTCTGGGGACAGTCTGGCTGCTGGGGGACACCCAGCAGCTTGCCACACAAGCAGATTCCATCCCTCCAGATGGCAGAGCGGTAACTAATTACCCACTAATTAATAATCAGTTCCCTGTGATTTTATCTTAATTGAGCTCTTTCCTATCCAGCCTTCTGCAGCATCTCCCTGGCCTTGAGCAAATGGTGCTGAGCTGGGGTCCCCTCACTGCTGGAGTCACCCACTCCCTGTCCGTGCCCAGCTCGATGTGGGGTGACAAGAAGGGCTGAGGGGCAGCACTGGAAAGCACTGGGGGCTGCCAGAGCTGTTTCTGGGAGCACAACACCTCAGAGCATCACCCCCTGGCTCTGTTTGCCCACAGAAACCTCTGAGCACTGCTGGTGCAGATCAGAGCAATCGATAACAAGGTGAGAGCTGAGTGGGGGCTGCTGGGGGCATGCAGCAGCATCCTGCCTCTCCTCCTCTCTGTGCCTTTTTCCACCACCCTGCATCTGTTTGCAGCCTCCTCCTCGTAAGCCAACCCACCCCAGACCCCTGTCCTCCAGGTCCCAGCTGGCATAGGCTGAGTCAAGCAGCCCCTCACCAGCCTGGCATGCAGTGGTTGCCCCAGCAGATCTCATGGTCATCTGCCAGATCTGACTGTCCCTGATTGAACTGATGGATTAAGCTCAGTGCATTGCTGCCCTGGATCCTCAAACCCAACCCAGAGAGCTCAGCCACATCTGCACTGATCTTGAGGGGAAGATGAGCAAACCATGCACCTTCACTCTGGTTTCCTCCCAGGAAAGGAACTATCAACCTAATTCCAGGAAAGGAACTATTGATCTTATCCCAGAAAAGGAACTATTGACCTTCTCATTCTCTACATCACCCTGAAAGGAGGTTGGAGATGCTGGGAGCTGGTCTCACCTTCTAAGAAACAAACAATGGGACAGGAGGAAACATCCTCAAGTTGCCCAGGGGAGCTTTAGGTTGGACATGAGAAACAATTTCCCCCCTAGAAGGGTTGTCAAGGCCATGGAAAAGGCTGCTCAGGGCAGTGCTGGATGGAGAGGTTTCAAAGCTGTGCAGATGTGATGCTGAGGCAGATGGTTGAGTGGTGACCTGGCAGGGCTGGGTTAGCAGTTGGGCTTGATGATCTCTTCCCACCTAAATGATTCTATGATTCAATGCCTCTGATGCAGCAATTAGCACACAGAGACTCTAACCATCCCTTGCAGTAATTGTGGGAGGGCAAGAGGGGTGTGAAGGTAGCATCAGGCTTGGGGCAGGGGGGACCTTCCCCATGCTGGAGGAGTTTATCTCACCAGCCCTGGGCAGCAGCAGCCAGAGAGAATGGCAGGGCTGGGAAGAGGAGTGTTGGCATCTAGAAAACACTCTTTGTGTTCAGCCCTGCTGCTGCCTCAAGGCACAAACAGCAGGCAGAGGAAGGTGAAGCCTCACACCACGGTGTTTCTGGGCTGCTGTGGTGTTTCTGGGCTGCTAAAGGGTAGCAGATTTCCCCCGAGGCTCTCCCAAACCAATGCAGCCCGACAGCACCTCAGGCTGCCAGGGTCTGCCCAGCTTTGGCTCTGGGTTTTGGGCAGCAGCTCCACCACAGCACCGAGGTGGGCAGGAATCCCATGAGATCAAGCTGGGGTCTGCAAAGGGACCCCAGTGTGTGGTGGTGAGGAGAGCTTGGGGACAGCAGGAATCCCTGGGAAAACCTTTTCCATGATTTATTTACATCACAGGTGTTTTGGTATGTTGGCTGTAATTAAAGTGCAACATCTGAGGCAAAAGAAGAGCAGAAAAATCTCCCAACCACTTTAAAGAGAGACTTTGGGAGAGGAAAGCAATAAAACATGCTATGCTTAAACAAATCCTTACTACCTTTCATCATTTCCTGGCTAATTATCAAAGCTATCTGTGTTTTGGGAAGGAGCCCCACTCCTCAGCCCCTTCCCCCACTCCACCCTGCCTTGCAGTCCCAGTCCTTCCTCCAGTGCATCCCAGTCCTTCCTCCAGTGCATCCCATTCCTTCCCAGTAAAGCAGCAGCAATGCCAAGCCTTGTCAGGTAGGAGCCACCAAGAAGCTGAGCCCTTGGCACAGCCTTGAAGGCAGAGTTTGGGGTCTCCCCAGGGACACAGGGAAGGTGACAGAGTCCCCCAGGGACTGGGCCAAGCCTTCCCCCAGCAGGGGGTCAGGGCGGGATGCTCAGCATCCCAGGGGGATGCTTCCCTTCCAGCTTGGCCTTCAGCCACGGTGGGTGTCTGCTGTGAATAACAGAGCCCTTATAGCCCCTGCCACGGCTGGCATTGTTCACTGGCATGAAACTCCCCCCAAAAATGATTTATTTTAAAAGACATGAACAAAGGCAGGGTTCTGACTTGGCTGCGGACGAGAAGGGACGGAGGAGGAAGGGCTGAAAGCTCCCATTGAGGGCTCTGACTCCAGGCTAGCGCCGGGCCGTGGGGAAGCACCAGCACGTCTGGATGCTTTGTGTCCATCCCTGCCCCACGGTTCCCAGGCTGGTTGCCTCCCTTGCAGGCTGGAGGGCTGCCCACCATCCCAACCCCCTGCCTTGTATCAGGAGCAGTGTGGCCAGCAGGACAGGAGAGGTTATTCTGCCTCTGGACTCAGCACTGGGCAGGCCACACCTTGACTCCTGTGTCCCCTCAGTTCAAGAGAGATGTTGAGATACTGGAAGGTGTCCAGAGAAGGGCAGTAAGGCTGGGGAGGGGCCTGGAGCACAGCCCTGTGAGGAGAGGCTGAGGGAGCTGGGGGTGTGCAGCCTGCAGCAGAGGAGGCTCAGGGCAGAGCTCATTGCTGTCTGCAGCTCCCTGAAGGGAGGCTGTAGCCAGGTGGGGTTGGGCTCTTCTGCCAGGCAAGCAGCAACAGAACAAGGGGACACAGTGTGAAGTTGTGCCAGGGCAGGTCTAGGCTGGATGTGAGGAGGAAGTTGTTGTCAGAGAGAGTGATTGGCATTGGAATGGGCTGCCCAGGGAGGTGGTGGAGTGGCTGTGCCTGGAGGTGTTGAAGCCAAGCCTGGCTGAGGCACTTAGTGCCATGGTCTGGTTGGTTGGCCAGGGCTGGATGCTAGGTTGGACTGGATGAGCTTGGAGCTCTCTTCCAACTTGGTTGATTCTTTTCTATTCTGGTCTATTCTATTCTTTTCACAGCAGCACCCAGACCATGCAGCATCTCAGGGCAGGCACCACCACTCTCACCCACCACAGAACCACCCTGCTCCTGCTGTGGACCCCAGGCAGCTGATGGGGTGGCCATGGGCACAGCTCAGCTCCCCATCCCTGGGTTTGAGTTATTCAGGTTAGTCACATTCCAGTGTAAAGTGCATTTTTTTTCCCAGTCTGGATCCAGCTGTAGAGCAGAACAAGGCAGCCTGAAGCCCATTTTAAGTAGAGCTGAGAGACAGCTCTTGGGGTGACAAAGGTGGGCAATGCTCATCCCTCCAAGGCTCTGTGCTGGATCTACTGCTCTGGACTTCAAAGCATCCGTAGGACTCACAGCAGCACAGGAAAAGCTGTCTCCCCCACCTGCTCCCAGCACTGATTTATCTCTTTAGGTTTCCCCTAAAGTCTGGCAGGAAAACAAAGAGAGCGAAATATGAGCACAGTCACTAAACCAACAATCCCTTCAATGCATTACAGAGCAAAATAATTTCCTAGTGGCAAAAGGATGATGGAGTGAAGCCGTCAGGGCTTGTGGGAAGGCAGCACATAGGCAGCCAGAGCAGTCCAGGGGTGCTGGGAGCTGCCTTGGGATGAGTGCTTGCAGGAGAGGCTGAGCCAGCTTTTGGGGAGGAAACACCAGGAGTAGATTAACTCTTCCATTTGGGAAAGGTGGGGTGCAGGCAGAGAGGGAGATCTACTCTCTCCGTGGAAAGAAAGCAGCCTTACTCTTAAGGCAGATGGGTTCCCTGAGCCAGCTCTGTCCTCTGCAGCAGTTGCTGCTCAGCAGCAGATGAGGGGGGAAAGGTGGAAAGAAGGGAAAATTGGAGTGCAGAGTTCACAGCGTTTCTGCAGCAGCCTGCCAGAGCCCGGGGATTTCCCCTCCCATTTCCAAAGCAGCTACTCAAATAGCTGCTCCTCACCAACACGTCTGCTCCCTGGGGAAAGCTGGATGCTCTCCACTGCAGGGCTTATGGGCAGGAGGGATGCACAGCACAGCAAGGGACGCTGAGTGTTTCCTTCCCTCTCCTTACTGGGACCAGCAGCACAAAGAGGAAGGAGCCACGGACGGAGCAATCGGAGCTGCCAGCGCCTGCATCTGTGCAGTGTCTGCCCTGGCCCCGATGTTTCATTCAGCATTCGAAGGCTCTTGGACCTGCTGAAGCCAGAACAGAAGCTGCAGAGGTAAAAGAGGGAGGAAGTGTGGAAGAGAGGATCCTGGAGAGGATGCTGCCAAGGTGAGGGGACACACAGTGATGACAGCAGGAGAATGAGATGCTTTGGGTGCCGTTATCATCCAACCCACAGGGACCAAGACGGCACCAGGAGACTAGACTCACTCCAGCAGCCTGGGGTGAGCATGCAGGTGGGATCCCATCCCCTTTCTCCATGGCCCTAGAGGTGATGTGTGCCCCTGGGAGCCTAGCTCTCTTCCAAAGCCCTGCATGGGCAGCTCTGGGGCTGAGAGCCTGCTTTGCAGTGCTCATTGCCCACCCTGTGACCTTTGCACAGCACCTATCGCTTTTCTACCTCAAAATCCCTTTGCCCCTTGAACTCACTCACTCCACTGCAGTGATGCAGAGCTCCCAGCCTCCAGCAGAAAGCAGAGTGATGCTGCTCTCAAAGTCAGCATGTTTGCTGGTCTGGGCTTCTTGGGGTTTTTTTCTTTTCTACAGTAGTGAGAGGCTTTTGGCAGGTCAGCTCTGTGGCCATGCCAGCACATCGAGCCCCTTGCCAGCTGCCTGCTTGCCATTGGCTGCCTTCTGGTTTGAGTTACCCAAGCTGGTCACATTCCAGTGTAAAGTACACTTTTTTTTCCCCTCTGTTCCCCTCTTCCCCTCCTCCAGCCCCCTTCCAGGAGCCCAGTTTGATTTAGTGATTGTGAAAAGCTGCAGGACATGGCCCCGAGCTGCAGTTCAGGTACAGAGCAGCCAAGCAGAGCAAGAATTGCTCTGGGTTAACCTGCCTGTGGAAATGGAGCCTGAGCATCCCAGCGATGCCAAGTTCTGCTTGTGCCCTGGTTTCCATCAGTGAGCTGAGCTGGGAGCAAGAGCATCCACTCCAAATCTTCCAGACAGAGGTCAGACACACTAAGAGTTCCCATTTCAGGCCCTCCAGACACAGCTCAAACACCCCAAGTGCCAACTGAGCTGTACCAGTGAGCAATGTGAGCCCAGGCACTGGGCAGAGACCCCTGAGCCCGATGAGGAAAGGCTATCCCAGTCCCAGTGCTGCTCTTGAGGTTGGACTACAAGCACCAGGAAACTTACTCCCCAGTTCCACATCAAACCCTTTCAAGTTCCCCAAGTTCTCTGGTAGCTGAACGACTTCATGGAGCCACTGCAAACACCAGAAGCCAATAAAGCTAAAACTGGCTGCACCTGCACAGAGGGAGGAGAGAGACTGCTGTAGAGCCCTGTTTCCTCCAGAGCACAGGCAAACTGCTATTAAACAGAATCACTTCTGGATTTGCAGCAGAACCCAAGAGAGCTGAAGGATCAGAAAATCTGCTCTGAGTGTGTCCCTCCTCCCCTCACTGGGGCTGTGTCTGGCCTGCAAAGAGCCAGGTCCCACTGCAGCTGGGAGCCCCAGACCTGCCAGTGCCACCAGGATGGGCGGGGAGTGGTGAAGGATGCAGGCAGAAGGATCCCTGTGGTTCTGTGCTTATAGCTCCACCTCTCTCCTTCCTTCCATCCCTGCCTCTCATCTCTGCCACTCTACCACTCTCTTCACTCCTACCACTCCATCCCACTCTTGCTCCATTCTTGCTGCTTCATCTCTGCCTCTCCATCCATGCCACTCCATCTCTGCCTCTTCATCCATACCTCTCTACTTCTGTCACTCCATCCCTACTGCTCTATTCTTATTACTCTGTCCCTACCTCTCCATCTCTGCCTCTCCCTACCTGCCTCTCCATCTCTGCCTCTCCATCCTTGCCTCTCCATCTATAGCACTCCATCCCTACTTCTCCATCCCTGCCTCTCAACCCATCCCACTCTATTTCAGCTGCATTACCCACACCAATCCATCCCCAAACCCCCATCTCTTTTGCCTCATCCTCGCCACTCCATCCCACCCACTCCACCCCTGCCTCTCCATCCTTACCACCCCCAAGCTAACCGATTCCTGTGTAATCTCCATCCCAGCTCTGCATCTTGGAGGGGTTGGGATAATCCTGAGATGCAGTCACACATCAGGATGATGCTTTGGAGTGTTTGAAATTTGACCATCGCTGAGGAAGAGCTGAGGAAACCTAAAGGAAACCCTGAGAGGGCTAATGTGAAAATAATAAATGGCAAACATTCCTGTGGTGGAAGTGGATTCTCTGCTTCCTTTTATCCCTGCACATTGTCTTCGCAGCAGCCGTCTGTGAAATTGTGCTGTTATTGAAGTAATTCTGGGGGTAATTAGAGTTAATAATTCAGTATTTTATTTCTGTTCTCTGGTTACTGCAGGGGGAGAAAACACACAGATATATAATCCAGGGAGCAAAGGCTTCCTTTCCCTTCTCGTGGCAAAAAATAGCTTTGCCTGGGTCCAATCCTGCCCTGAGCCCACCCACAGCCCTCGGCACCCACCTCCTGCCTGCTCCCTACCTGCCAGAGTGCTGCTTCCCATCCCATCTCCACCAGCACTTCATCTGGTGGAGCATCCCTGAGTGGCATTTGGGACTCCTGCCTGCTCCTTGCTTGTTGTCCTGCTCCCCATCCCACCCCCCACCAGCACCCCATCTGGTAGAGCATCTCCTGGTGGCACTTGGGGTTCCTGCCTGCTCCTTGCTTGTTGTCCTGCTCCCCATCCCACCCCCCACCAGCACCCCATCTGATAGAGCATCTCCTGGTGGCACTTGGGGTTCTTGCCTGCTCCTTGCTTGTTGTCCTGCTCCCCCATCCCACTCCCCACCAGCACCCCATCTGATAGAGCATCTCCTGGTGGCACTTGGGGTTCCTGCCTCCCAACAGTGCTTCCCATCCCGCTCCTCATCTCACCTTCACTAGCTCCTGGAGCATCCCAGCAGCAGAGAGGACAGAGCTGAGTGCTACACACCCCTCTGAGCACCCCTAGTCCCCTGCAAAGGGCTGCTCAGCTCCAGTAGGAGCCCAAGCAACCAGTGAGCGGCATCAGCAAAGTGCCACGGGCCGGTCACCAGCTCATCACTTTCACCCCTTCCACAACATTAAAGCACTTTTCTGTTCAATTATTTGGAATTAAGTTTGGCAGCAGAGCCCTCTGGGAGGGATCAGATTGATTTCCTCAGTGAAATGAGTTTGGAGAGGCCTCAGTCTGGCTCCTCGTGCTAATTACCCCACGCAATAATTAAGCCGTCAGCAGTTGGGGAGATGGAGGTTTATCTGGGGAGGGCAAGGGGAAGGTGAGCCCACCCTAGGGGCTCAGCTCCAAGGCCCAGGGCTGGGGCTCAGCCTTTCGGAACAGGATTAGGGCAAGAGACAGAGCGAGAGCAGGACTTATTAGAGCAGGAAATTTCAAATTATATGGAAATAATCTTCTGAGTGAGAGTTTATTTTGGAACTTTAGACTTAATAATTCAGCACTTCTGGGATTTGGCATGCGGAGCGACAAAGATTAAAGGCACGTTGTCAGGTTGACAATTGGGTGTTTTCAAACTACACCCTCCCTTACCTGGGTTACAAACACAACGGGGCTGGGGCTGCTCCTCCACCAATTCCCACGCTCCCAGCTCCCAGCTCCGTGCTAAAGTCCTTCGCTCCCCCGCTGAGCCGCCGGGGATTTAACAGCCTGGACAGTGCTGGAGCGAGGGCTCAGATTACCGAGACGAAAATACTCTTCAGAACATGTGCTAGCACATTAGGAAGTTTAATCATAAATAATTAAAACTTAGCCACACTTGTCAAATCAATGAACAAAGCAGAGTTTGTGCTGCCTCATCCTCGCCTTCCCTCGCCTCTCTTTTGTCACCAGCTCCTTGAATGGGGCAAGCTATTTATAGCAAACAACTTATTCCCAGAGTTTTGTCTTTTTCTTTTTTTTCCCCCTCTTTTCCTGCCTGCCTGTGAGTTGTTCAGGAGCAGGCTCTGGTTCCTCACTCATTTCTTCGTTCCTCCTAATTGCTCACAGCGCCTTTGGTGCGCCTGGGCTCCAGCGCTGGAGCTGATTGCAAACAGCTTCTGCTATAGCCAGGCGCTGCTTTGGTTGCTTCCAGCCTTGGGATTCGTAGAAGCAGGGAGTGGTTTGGGTTGGAAGGGACCTCCAAAGGTCATCTAGTCCAATCCCCTCTGCAGTCAGCAGGGGCATCCTCCACTACAGCAGGTTGCCCAGAGTCCTGTTCAGCCTCACCTTGAATAGCTCCTCTAATACTTCCCTGGGCAACCACTTCCAGCCTTCCACCATCCTCATAGTAAAGAACTTGTTCCTAACATCCCATCTAAATCTGCTCTTCTCTAGTCTGAAGCCTTTGCCCCTCATCCTATCCCTGCAGGCCTTTGCAAACAGTCCCTCTGCAGCCTTCTTGTAGCCCCTTCAGCTACTGGCAGGCTGCTATGAAGTGCCCCTGCAGCTTCTCTTCTCCAGGCTGAACAATCCCAGCTCCCTCAGCCTGTCCTCATAGCAGAGGTGTTCCAGCCCCCTGATCATTTTTTGGCCCTCCTCAGGACCTCTTCAGCATGAGAGTGGTGAGAGCTTGGAATGGGTTGCCCAGGGAGGTGGTTGAGGCCCCATCCCTGCAGGTGTTTAGGGCCAGGCTGGATGAGGCTCTGGCCAGCCTGATATAGAGTAGGGTGCCCCTGCCCATGGCAGGGGGGTTGGAATTGGCTGATCCTTGTGGTCTCTTCCAAGCCTGACTGATTCTATGATTCTATGACCTGCTCCATCAGGTTCATGTCCTTCCTATATTGAGGGCTCTGGACCCCTGTCACCCACAGTGCAAGGAAAGGGACAAGAGCCCAGGTTCACTCAGCAACCTGAGTGTGCTGGAGCAAGGGTGGGCTTCATTCATATTCCCACCATAAGTTGGCTGAAGACTTTGATCAATGCATCCAAAGAATGAAGCATGTCCCTTGTGAGAAGAGACCAAGGGAGTGGGGCTTGGAGCTTGGGGAAGAGGAGACTGAGAGGTGACCTCATCAATGGTTATCAATATGTGCAGGGTGAGTGCCAGGAGGCTGGAGCCAGGCTCTGCTGGGTGATGCCTGATGGCAGGCCAAGGGGCAATGGTGGAAGGTGAGGCAGAGGAAGTTTCATTTAAGCATGAGGAGGATTTTTTCCCTGTGAGGGTGACAGAACCCTGGAACAGGCTGCCCAGGGGGGTTGTGGAGTCTCCTTCTCTGGAGATATTCAAAACCCACCTGGATGCATTCCTGTGTGATCTGCTCTAGGTGATCCTGCTGTGGCAGAGGCGTTGGACTGGATGAACTTTCCAGGTCCCTTCCAGCCCCTGACATCCTGTGATTCTGATTCTCTCAGCATCTTGATGTTTGAGTAGTAACTGGTAACAAATGGTGTCCCTCAGGGATCCCTACTGGGACTTCCAGCACTGGAGTACTCAGCACAGGAGAGATTTGGACCTGTTGGAGCATGTTCAGAGGAGGCCACAGAAATCATGTGAGGGGTGGAGCCCCTCTGCTGTGAGGACAGGCTGAGGACAGCCTAGAGGAGAAAAGGCTTCAAGAAGTCCTTCTGGTGGTTTGAACTGAAAGAGGGAGATTCAGACTAGATAGAAGGGAGACATTTTTTACACTGACTGTGATGAGCCCCTGGCCCAGGTTGTACACAGAGGTAGCAGATGTCCCATACCTGGAACCATTCCAGGTCAGATTGTTCAGAGCTCTGAGCAACCTGCTCCAGTTGCAGATGTCCTTGCTGAGTGCAGGGAGTTGGACTGGATGAGCTTTAAAGATCTCTTCCCACCCAAACCAGTTCATCCTTCTATGACCCGACTTCAACTGCAAATCCCAATCCCAGCTGTATTAAGCTCAGCTTCTCCATGAGGAAGCTTTCCACCACTTCCACAGACAGGTCCTACCTACTCACTGGCCAGGAGGCTGGCAGACCAGTGAGCCAGCCAGGGGCTGTCTTCTCCAGCCTATCATCCCTCTGGGCAGCTCCAGGCTCAGGCGAAACTACCAGACAGGTCCAGCCCAGGACATGCCCCAGGAAGCTGAAACATCTGGGGCAAGGCTGCTCAGGGGCATCTCCACTTGGGTTCTGGCCATGGGTGCAGGATTTTGCATGAGCCAACATTTCTTCTTTGTGGCTTCACTGCAAATATGCAGAACAAGCTACTCGGGGGAGGGAAAAGAAGAGAAAGGAGTTCAGAAAAAGCTTTGAGTGTTCAGGTGGTTCCTCTTTGGCTGGTCTGGGTTATTTGCATGCAGAACCACAGTACTTTGTTTGGGTTCTTTTCATAAAAGACAAACCACCTTCAAAGCAACCTTTCCTTTAACCCCTCACTGTCTGAACACCGCTGCTGGGGGCAGCGCCAGCGCGCAGCAAGGCTAAGAGCCAAAGGGGGTAGCTTTTAGCAGGCAAAAAAAGAGGCAGGAGACCACTCCCACAAAATTCCAGGGAAGCCCCTGAACCTACATGCTGGATTTGGCTGACGCTGCTGAAGCAGTCAAGATTCAAATCTGGAGCAGTCAAGGTATGGACAAGGAGGGTCCTGGTTGCAGAGGGTGATGTGGTTGCCAACACGAGGTGAGATGTTCAC
This sequence comes from Pogoniulus pusillus, assembly GCF_015220805.1. NCBI lineage: Eukaryota > Metazoa > Chordata > Aves > Piciformes > Lybiidae > Pogoniulus > Pogoniulus pusillus. The sequence goes on along the minus strand of NC_087282.1, from coordinate 4,694,635 downwards.
CACGCAAAGTGAAATGGTCACCATGGGTCTACCCATGGGGACTTGCTGCAGTTTCAGGAATAATTTTCATTGAAAAAATAATTAAATTCAATTCAGTTAAAAAAAACAAACAAAACACCACCAAAACCACCAACCCCATGGCTTGAAATAAAGGGTTTGTAAGAGAAAAACAATGACAACATCAGAAATATCAGAATATATATGTCAGGAACAGTGTGGCCAGTAGGACACCATCCCAACCCCCTGCCTTGTAACAGGAACAGTGTGGCCAGCAGGACAAGGGAGGTTCTTCTGCCCCTGTGCTCACCACTGCTTAGGCCACACCTTGACTTCTGCGTCCAGTTCTGGGCTACTCAATTCAAGAGAGATGTTGAGAGACTAGAACATGGCCAGAGATGGGCCTGGAGCACAGCCCTGTGAGGAGAGGCTGAGGGAGCTGGGAGTGTGCAGCCTGCAGAAGAGGAGGCTTAGGGCAGAGCTCATTGCTGTCTGCATCTACCTGAAGGGAGGTTGTAGCCAGGTGGGGTTGGGCTCCGCTGCCAGGCACCCACCAACAGAACAAGGGGACACAGTGTGAAGTTGTGCTAGGGCAGGTCTAGGCTGGATGTTGTTAGGAAGTTGTTGTCAGAGAGAGTGATTGGCATTGGAATGGGCTGCCCAGGGAGGTGGTGGAGTCGCTGTGCCTGGAGGTGTTGAAGCCAAGCCTGGCTGGGGCACTTAGTGCCATGGTCTGGTTGATTGGCCAGGGCTGGGTGCTAGGTTGGCCTGGATGACCTTGGAGGTCTCTTTCAGCCTGCTTGATTCTATGAAAATAAAATAATGAAAAACCACCAACCTCACAGCTTGAAATAAAGGTTTTGTAAGGGGGAAAAAACCCAACAATTAAAAAAAAAATCAAACAAACAAACAAAAAGATTTTTTTTAAAAAAAATAATCTAAAGAAAATTAATAAAAAGAAAATACCAAAAAAAAATAATTAAAGAACCCAACTAAACAAAAAACAAACCAAACCCCGCCAAAACCACCAAGCCCACAGCTTGAAAGAAAGGTTTTGTAAGGGGAAGAAAGAAGTAAATACCTCCCCCCAACCCCCAACCAAATTCGCCAGAGCTGCCAGAAAAGGAGCTGAAAGAGCCAGCGCTGGGGGAGGAAAGCTCTGCCCTTCCTCAGTCCCAAGGCAGCAGAGCAGCAGAGCTCACTCCCGGCTGCCCACCGCTTCCCCCGGTGGCAGCGGCAGGCTGCCCCAGCACGGCTCTGGCTGCGCAGGGGCTGCCAGCTCTGCACTCGCCGCTGCCAGTCCTGGGGCCGGCGGAGGGGCGAGCCCGGGGTGACTCAGGCGATGCCAGACGGCCGGGCTCACCTTAGCCCCGGGGGGAATGTCTGGCATCTCGCCGGCATCTCGCCTCCTGCGAGGTGTTGAGCCCATCAGCCTGCCAACCGCGGGCCCTGAGAGCGGAGCTGGGGGTGGAGGAGATGAAAGCGGGGCGGTGGAAGGCAGCGGCAGACAGCGGGATGCCGACACGCCCCGCGGCTCGCTTTCCGACTCGGGTCCGCGCCCAGGTGAAGACAAAGAGCCCGAGCAGGAATTTGACTGCAGGCTGGTGTCTCGTCAAGGCATCGTCATGCCGGCCTCGTCTGGGATGTGCACACTCAGCCCATGGGAAATTTCCACCCCGATCGCTGCATCCTGCACCCTTCCCACCTGAGGGCAGCTGTCGCACGCCTCCCCTTCACCCCTAAGGATGCTCCACGCTGGCCTCTGAATCCTTGGTGCCTCCTCACCAGAGGCTTTCTCCACACCTTTCCCCTCTCCCTGGCTCCAGTCAAGCTGCAACCATACCGCTCCTGGTATTCCTGCTGTGTCTTTGCCCCGAGGGAGCTGGGGACCTTCTAGTTCTCCTGTTCCCGATGCGGTTAGTCAGGAAATGCAGCCCCATCACCGTGGCCTCATCAAGCAGCAGCCCGGGGAGCTGCCAGCCATGGGCTCAAATCCATTGCCCAGCACCTGGCCTGTTCCTGCCCAGGGCTGCAATGATGCTAAGGGATTTGAGAGGATTTTTAGGCCTTTCTGTGTCTTTCCTAAATGCAGAAAATGAAGAGGTACTTGAGAATCTGCTGTTTATATTGAAAGGCAAAATCCCTTTAGAATTTAATCTCCTGGTGATGGATTTAAAACTGTTACAGACAGTCGAGTTCTTTTTTTACTGTGGGAGTTGTGGTAACTCTTTGAAGCAGGATTTTATTGCAAACAGGGCATTTGTCCCCCAGGCCTCATCCTGGCAAGGTCCATATCTAGCTGTGGGTGACAGAGGTGGCCAGGGAGAGGAGTGACAGAAGGACATTCCTTCACCATGACATAGGCAGGATGTGTGGTGGCACCTGGAGACTGGAAAGCATTGCTGTGAGGACCAGACCTTTGTTCTGTGGAGGGTTTCATAACCAGGGCCATGGGTGATGCACTGGGCTTGGTGGGGTGCAGCCAGGATCTTGTGCCCAGAGAGATGGATGATGCTCTGGGCTCTGTGGGTTGCAGCTGAGGCCTCATATCTAGGGAGACTGACAACTCTCTGTGCTCAGTGGGATGCAGCCAGGATCTTGTGCCCAGGGAGATGGGTGACCCTCTGTGCTCAGTGGGATGCAGCCAGGATCTTGTGCCCAGGGAGATGGGTGACCCTCTGTGCTCAGTGGGATGCAGCCAGGATCTTGTGCCCAGGGAGATGGGTGACCCTCTGTGCTCAGTGGGATGCAGCCAGGATCTTGTGCCCAGGGAGATGAGTGACCCTCTGTGCTCAGTGGGATGCAGCCAGGATCTTGTGCCCAGGGAGATGGGTAACCCTCTGTGCTCAGTGGGATAGAGCCAGGATCTTGTGCCCAGGGAGATGGGTGACCCTCTGTGCTCAGTGGGATGCAGCCAGGATCTTGTGCCCAGGGAGATGGGTGACCCTCTGTGCTCAGTGGGATAGAGCCAGGATCTTGTGCCCAGGGAGATGGGTGACCCTCTGTGCTCAGTGGGATGCAGCCAGGATCTTGTGCCCAGGGAGATGGGTGACCCTCTGTGCTCAGTGGGATGCAGCCAGGATCTTGTGCCCAGGGAGATGGGTGACCCTCTGTGCTCAGTGGGCTGCAGCAGCAGTGTGGGTACTCACAGGGGATGCACTGGCTGCCACGCTGGGATTCACACTCCCTCTCTGACACGAACCACTTTGTTTTGTGTGGGCACAGCTATAACGACTCCCTTTATTTCTAAGGGAATGGCCAGAGGACCAGGCTTGCAGCAGCTCAGTGCCCTGGCACCGCTGAATCAGCCCTAGCTCAGCAGAAGGAAGCACCACCCTCTGAATCACCAGGCTGGCGAGTGCCGGCTCCCATCGCTGACCCAGTTCCCACCTCACATGTAAGAAGTCGGTGAGATTATCCGCAGCGGACACCGCGAGTGCCCGCAGGGGAGGAAGAGCTGAGATCATGTTGATGTCATGCAAAAGGAGGCAAAGGGAAAGGGAGAGGGAGAGGGATAGACCCACAGGGCTGTGTCACAGACCTTACTGCAACCACCACACCACCTCACACTGGCCCAAAGGCAGGAGGTGCATGTCCTACCTGCAAGTGCCATATGAGGTCTCACCGCTCTGACTGCTGCCCCATAGCCCCATTGCTACGAGTGTGGCAGCCACCATCGAGAGTGATCTGGCTGAAGATAATCTCTGCTCACTGCAGTAGGGTTGGATGATGACCTTTAAAGGTCCTTTCCCACCCAAACCATTCTATGAAGGGGGGCAGCTTCTCCTAGGCCAGGATGGGCCCTGCCCTACTGCAGCAGCCATAGAATAGTGCCTGGACAAGGAATGCTCCTTTCTTGTTTAGTGCAGGCAGGGAGCTGATAGCAACACCTCATAAATGTCCTGTGACAAACTCCTGGCTGCATGTTGGGTTGTGTACTTATGCTTCTCCATCTGTTTACGCCAAAGCAGTAAGGTTTTTGCATTTAAGCGTCTGTTTGAAGTGTTTGCTCATCATAGTGGTGTGTTGCTGGTCTAGTGGAGGGTGTCCCTGCTCATAGCAGGGGGGCTGGACCTAGATGATCGTTGAGGTCCCTTCCAGCCCTGACAATTCTGTGAAAAGCAGAGAAAGATGGAGGGCTGGGCAGCAAACTCCCAGCCCTGCAGCCCCAACCAGCCCCACTGGCTTGCAATAAAAACCCTGCTCCCCCTCAGCCTACCAGCTCCGCACAAGCCGGGAAGGTACAGATATGCTTCTACACATGCTTGTAACACCTCAAGGAGCATCTCCACCAGTCCTGGCAGCTAAGCCCCAAGATGAGGTCTCACCCCTCCTCGGCAATAAACCTGCCAGCAGGAGTCGTTGACCTTGTCCTCATCATTCAGCTGCTGTTTTGGGAGACGGAGGAGGGAGACACAAGGTCACTGTCTCTCGCCTGGCAGCGGCTGAGTGGCCGTTTCATCACCGAGGAATAGGCTGGTGCTGAAGAACGCCTTGGCTGGGGGAGAGGAGCTGACAGACAGGCAGAGGGGGCTGGGCAAGTAGGGGCTGGGGGAGGGAGCTGCGGGAAAGCTGAGTCCCTTTGTCTTTATCCAAAGACTCTTTTTAAGTCCCTGCTCCAGGAGAGGGGGGGGCTGGCACAGCATGGCTAGCCTGCCCAGCTGTGGGGTGCAAGGTGTCCATCTCCACACAGCTGCTTTCCTTTCAAAACGCAGCTTTAGCCTCAAACCTCTCCTGATGTTTCCCTGAGCCTGGGCGTTGGAGCTTCCCACCAGGAAAGCTGCCTTGCTATAGAATCACCGAACGGTCTGGGTGGGAAGGGTCCTCTAAAGCTCCTCTAGTCCAACCTCTCTGCGGTTAGCAGGGACATCTTCGACTAGAAAAGGTTGCTCAGAGCCCTGTTCAACCTGACCTGGAATGGTTCCAGGTATGAGGCATCTACTACCTCTCTGGGCAACCTGGGCCAGGGTCTCACCACCCTTAGCATTAAAGAATAAAACCCTTCCTTCTCTCTAGGCTAAATCTCCCTCTTTTAACTTTAAACCCATCAGCCCTTGTCCTGTCATGCATCTGTCTCGCTGAACACTTGCTGGAATGACGTGCTTGAGAGCCCTGTCAGATGTGGTTACCATCAGCCAGCGGGCTCAGAGCTGTTACAGGGGGGACAGATGGACACTGGCACACGCAGACACACACACACTGCGTGTGCGGCATGTGCCCGGCAGCGCCGGCAAACCCAGCTCCGGCCGCCGCCGCCAGCCTGCGCTCGGAGAGGACGTGGAACCCGAAGCCGTGTGGGGCTGTGAGACATGCTGGGGTGAGCTTGGCAGATGGTGTCTGTGGCAGAGGGGCTGGAAATTGGGCTACAACCTGTCCTGGAGGGCAGCTGGCCCCGAGCCGGCCCGACAGAGCGTTGTGCTGGAGGGTTGGCTCCGGGCAAGCCCAGGCACAGGAGATGCTCCTGAAATCCTTCCTCAAGGAGCAGGAGAGGGCGAGCGGCCACCACCCCAGCCTGGCAGCCTGTTTAGCAGCCGTCATCAAGGAGAGAAAGAGAGGCTCAGCAGAAAAGGCTGTCATTTGATAACAACTGAGACAGATGACAACCTCCTCCTGTTTCCCCACGGCCAGCTGCAGCGCTGGGAAGGACAAAACCCACGTCTGGGGCCAGGCAGCATGTCCTGGGCATCCTCCTCTCCCCAGGGCTGAGATAAGCTTCTCTGGGAAGCACAACCAGAGGAGAACCAGGGCAGACAACCCACCCCAGGGCTGTGCAAGCTGGAAAACCTCCTTTCTGTGGGGTTCTGTGCCCCAACTGTCGTCCCAGCACAGGCTGTGAGGGTTCATCGTGCTGGGATATGGGTCAGGCCACTGTGTCAGAGGCTGACTGTTCTCCTTTGCCAGTTCCTTGTGATCTCACAGAATGGGTTTGCTTGGAAGAACATCCTTTAAGACCAGGTCCAACCCATCCAGCCTTGCTCAAGGCCGGATGGTCATCAAGCCTGTGTCCACCCCTCTGAGCACCCCTGGTCTTCGACAGATGATAACACCAGAGCCCATCATCCAGTGCCACTCTCCTTGGCAGGTCCCACACCCTGTTTCCTCACAGGCAGATAATTACCATCTCCTGAACTCGGCCATAATGAGCCCAGGTGCTCATTTCCCAACCAAGCAATTTACTCAGCAGATCCTCCAGCAAAAGCAGAGTCCCACCGAAGGGCCTGAGAGAGCAGCTGTGATGGATGCGGAGGAGATCTGAGCAAAATTACCTCCTCAAGGGGGGAGTGAAACAACAGATAAGGAAAAAGGCTGGAGAGCAAGGGGAAAGGAGGAGGAAGAGACAAAGAAAGGGAAAATGCAGCCTAGGTAGTGAAGGGAGAGCAGGAGAGGCTCTAACAGATGTTATTCTGTGGGTTCCTTATGCAAATACCACCCAAAGCAGCATCCTGGCAAACACAGGTCATGCATCAACAGAAATACCATCAACCAGTGAGCTCCAAACCGTATCAAAACACAAACAGGGGAGCTCAAAGGAAAAGATTTGTGTTTGAAAACCTTTAAAAAGAAAAGCAAACAAGGGAAAACATCCTGCTCTGCAACAGCAACATGTGCTGGGCAAGGGATGGGGAGCATCGTCTTGCAAGAGTGAAATGTGAGCCCAGGAGCCTGCAGCCAGCACTGGCTGCCCAGGCACATGGATGTTCCACACTCTACAGCTGCAGGTGACATTCTCAGCAGCAGCAGCAGATCCTAAGGAGGGAAGTAGAGTTTGGGAGAAGCAAGAGCTCTGTGATCTCCCAGCCACCAGCCTAGCCATGCTCTAGGCCAACAGCCAAGAGCCAGCTGCTGTGCCGAGGTTGAGGGGTTCAAGCTCAGCCGGGGCTGAATGTTTTGCTTCCCAACCACCCTGAGACTGGGCTTGTGCATGGCAGGAGAAGTTTAGGGACACTTGTGAGCTCTGCAAGATGCTGCACGGTGCAGGCACCCTGCCTCAGCAGCAGCAGCCTCCGAAGGTAAATAGAGGGGAAATGTGACTTAAAAATAGCATCTGGCTTCACCTTGACATCATCTCCCTGAGAGTCATGGACCGGTTTGAGTGGGAAGGGATCTTTAAAGGTCATCTCGTCCAAACCACTCTGCACTCAGCAGGGATATCTTCAACTAGAGCAGGCTGCTCAAAGCCCTGTCCAGCCTGATTTGGAATGGTTCTGGGAAGGGCATCTACCACTTCTCTGGACAATGTCAGGCAGTGCCTCACCACCCTCATCATAAGAAAACTCTTCCTTCTCTCTAGTCTAAATTCCCCTCTTTCAGTTCAAACCCATCACCCCTTGTCCTGTCACAGCAAGCCTTGATAAAAAAATCTGTCCTCATCTTTCTTACAGGCCCTTTTAAGTACTGAAAGGCTGCAAGAAGGTCTTCCTGGAGCCTTCTCTTCTCCAGGCTGAACAAACCCAGCTCTCTCAGCCTGTCCTCATAGCAGAGGAGTTCCAGTTCTCAGATCATTTCTGTGACCTCCTCTGGACCTGCTCTAACAGGTCCATGCCTCTCCTGCGCTGAGGACTTCAAAACACTTCTCAATGCCCCATCCTTCATCCATTGCTAGATGGAGGCAGGGCAGGAGAATTTCCCACGCTGCACACCGAGGGCGTTTCACAAGTCTGGACCTTGGCACTGCTGGGCTCAGCTCCCTGGGCACACCTGAGCATCTTCCTTGGCCATACCTCACCTTAAGAGCAAATCACTCCCTCGCCCCTCAATCTAACAGATCAGGCACTCAAACTTGCCTGTGTGTGGTGAGCTTAACATTCAGCAGCACAAACTCCTCTGTAAACCCACTCAGCTCCCTCCTGAACCTAGCCAGAGCTGTGGTTCCCCTCCCTGCAGTCTGCTCCAGATTTTCACCTCTCAGGTCATCAGAAACCTCTTCCTGATTTCCAGGCTGGATTAGTTCACTAATTTACAGCTGCTTGATCTTGTGCTGATACTATCACTGCAGGTAAACGGTTTGCCTCCTTCATAGGCATTTGCTCACCAAACTGTGTTTACAGAGAGTCACCAGATCCTCCCTCAGCCTCTTCACTCCTTGTCTTACGGCAGATACAATAGGCACAGAGCTTGAAATCAGCCATTTCAGCCCCAGGCAACTGCCTTCAGCAGCCCAGCCCGAGCAAGGTCAGGTCCAAAGCTGCTCTGAGCATCACGCTGCCCTAGTTCTTCTCCTCACATCTATCTCATTTGCAACTGGGCATCCAGTCTGAATGTGAACATACCCAAAACGGCCACTTCAGCGTCCCCAGGCCCCCTCAATGGCTTATTTCCTCACGCCTGTGCTGCAGAAAGAGGGTCTCGGGTGAGGAGAAGAGATCACAGTAGCTGGGGAGGCCCAGGCAGAGCTAAAACACTATTAAAAAAACCAAATGATCTAAACGTTAAGGGAGGGGAAAAAAAAAACCCCTTAATAAATTAAACATAAATCTATTTTTGTTACATCTGTTCGGATCCTTTAAGGAGCTTTAGGACAGCTGTTTCCATATCCCATTTAATCTTGATGTTATTGTAATGAGCTAAAGGCTCAGGGTCGGAGCTGATTGTCTCTCCAGGCAAATTCCTGAGCGCCAGTGAAAATGCTGCTCCCTGCCAGGGCTGGATTCCCCAGCTCCTCCCCAGCTCAGGGTGCAGTGGGAACCAGGAGTGTCCTAGAGTGTCCCCTGGCAGCCTTGGGTGCAGGACCTCAGCAACCACCGGTGCTGAGCATAGCTGGAGCCTGGCCAAGCTGCTGGCAGCGGGTTAGGGTTGGGCTCCCGTGCAGGGAGTGGGCTCTTGATGACCAGCAGCTCCCCAGCAAGGCTGCAGAGAGGACATACCATGCCCAGCTGATGGAAGTGGGGAGCAGGAGTGCAGCATAGGGGTCCCGGACCCATGGTGCTGGCACCTTCTTGCCCACAGCAAGGACCCAGGGGGTGAGCTGCAGCCCCACCACCCATCCAACACCCATTCCTTGCAGGCAGGGAGGCGAAGGCAAGGGCTGCACCCATGTGCCTGCCCCAGCCTGCACAGCCAGCACACCCGAGGGGTCCCAGAGCCGAGCCCCCCGGCTGAGCTGCTCTTGCCCCTCCTCCATCACCCCTCCAGCTCTCCGCGGCGGCTGCTCCTCTGATTTCCTCGCCCCAAGTCATCACATCCCCCTCTGCTCTTCATCTCTTCCCCCTCTCTGCTGGCATAGTTATTACTCTGACATTAGAGGCTTTGTTTTTAATTTCCTAAATTACAGCATAATTTAGGCTAATTATTGCTTTGTCCCTCTGATCTTATTAAACCTTTAATCCCTTGGTGATTCCCCACCCAGAGCAAAGTCTGCTGTTCTCACATTCATTCCTGCACTGGGCCTGCTCTTGCCTCTTGCCCGAGGCAGCCTCACCTTCCAAACAGGCTGCAGATGCCCATGATCTTCTCCCCAGCTCCTCTTCCCTCCAGTGCCATGGGAAGCCCTTCTGCGGGCAGAGAAGGGCTCAGCACCAACACGTGGTCACCTCAGGGAGGCCCTGACCCCCTGCTGGATTGGCCATCACTTCCAGCACTGTCCTCACAAACCCTCCTGGCTTTTATTTTGTGTGATGTTGTCCAGCTGCCTTTTGACCCTGGGCTCTTGGGTAGCCATGCATCCCACCAAGGAGATGCATAGCATGGTGGGCCCACTTCTCCTGTACCCAGCCAGGTCTTGCCATGATGGCCAACCACTGGCAAGGAGCTGTTGCTCTCCCTCCTTATCAAGCCTATTGATGGCTTTTAATTATTCCTTCCTACCCCAATATCCAGCTACCATCCACTTCCCATCTGCAGCCCCAAGGCCTAGAAGGATCCTGTGGGTACCATCTCCCCAGGCAACCCAAAGCTTCTCTTTGCCACGATGTGCAGAGAGTGTCACCCATCCCTTGGCATCCTGCACCATCTCACCCATGGAGGAACACTTGGCAGAGCCCAGCAAGGGGATAAGGACCTCACCTCAGCAGCTGGGGCAACCCTTGGTGCCCAAACCTATCTCCTGGGTCTTTGGGTGCCTTCAGCATCCTGTGGACATTTGGCAGCGGTGACATGCATGGAGCAAATTCCAGGGAGGGGATGCAGCAGGGACTGGTACAGGGAGGACCAAGTCCTTGGTGGATGCTTGGCATGCTATCCCTACTTCCCACCTTGCACCCACCTCTGCTGAGCCCCTGCTCAAAGTGTTTTCTCACACTGGGGCTCCTGACTGGCAGAGCCCAGGGCAGAGGGGAAATTCCCAGGGATGGGGACATGGGGACGTGCCAGGAGCAAGCATGTTGCCTCGCTCAGGTGATGCACAAATCAGCAGGGCCAAGGCACCAGCCATGAACCCCTCACATTAATTTGCTTGGGTAAAACAGATTAGAGAAGTTTACTTTTTATAGCTACAAAGTTGAAGGATTTTCTGACCACAGGCTGCAAAAATCCCCTTAATGAAGCCCCACAGCTCTCCAGGGCTTTGGGAAGAGCTCTGGCCCCTGCCTCCCCCCTAACCCCCCTCCTCTTCTCCACTTGAAGTATTGTTTCTGTCTTGAGTCTCCTGCCAAGAATCTCTTCAGCTCTGCAGCTGGATTTGATACAGGGGTGGGGAGAGGAGCTTAATCACAGCAATAAAGAGCGCGGCGGAGAAGCTGTTCTGGGGGAGTCTTTCAAGGAGCAGGCTTTAAAGAGTCCCCGAGAGCTGAGGGGCTCCCAGATGCCCAAGCTGGAAAAAAAACCACCCAAGAAAAGCCAAACAAAACCTCTCCCAGGCCTTTTCTGCCTCTAATTTATCCCAGTCCCCGGATTCAAAGTAGGTCATTAAAGCAGCGGCAGGGACGGGGTGAGGGTAGGACTGCTCGTGTCAATTAAGCGATGCTAAATCACAGCCCCCAGCCCCTTGTGCTGCCAGGAGCAGAGCTGAATTTACAGCCAAGGGTGAGAGGAGCTGGGAGAAGGGACAGATGGGAGAAGTGTGGCACAGCCAGAGCCACCATTCCCGGCTGCTGGCACCCAGTGCCAGGCACAGGTAGGAGGAGGATGAGCAGCCACAGGACTCAGCTGGCTTTGAGTGAAGGAAGCAGGACAAGGATTCTGGGATCTGGTTTTGAGGACCAAATTGGCAAGAAGACTCTGGAGAGACCCCAGATCATCACTGGCTTCAAGCCTCCTGGTCTGGCACTGTTTATATGCAGAAGCAATGGAATAATGCCCACCAGGACAATTCCTCAATCCCCACAAATCAATCTGTGAGTTTTGCTTCTTTTAGGTCATTATTTGTGCAAGTTCAAACCACTGAATTGCAGAACCCTTTTGGTCAGAAAATACCTTCCTGACCATTGAGCCCAATCAGCAACCCAGCACTGCCAAGTCACTGCTAAACCATGTCCCTCAGCACATCTGTGTGGCTTTTGATCCCCTAAAGAGGGATGGGGACTCCACCACTGCCCTAGGCAGCCTGCTCCAGGCATTGACAACCCTTTTGGTGAAGGGTTCCTCGTCTCCAACCAAGATTTCCCCTAGCACAACTTGCTGTTTTCTCTTGTCCTGTTGCTTGTTCCTTGAGAGAAGAGACCAACCTCTACCTTGCTCCAGCCTCCTTTCAGGGAGCTGCAAAAGCAAAATGATCTCCCCTCAGCCTTCTTTTCTGCAGGCTAAAATCCCTACTTCCTTTCAGCTGCCCTTCACAAGACTTTTGCTCTAGATCCCTCACCAGCTTCATTGCCCTTCTCTGCACACACTTCAGCACCTCAACGTCCTCCTAGTAAGGGACCCAAAACTGAACCCAGTATTTGAGGTGCAGCCTGACCAATGCTGATGCCCAGGGGGACAATCACTACCCGGGTCCTGCTGGCCGGTTAAAGACACCACAAATGAAGACCTTCCACACTTGGATGTAAACAAGCACAGGGACTGCAGAAGCAGCAGCAGCAGAGGATTCCTCTTCCATCCGCTAGAATCGGAGCTCCCCCAACATCACCCAGCTCAGCCAGGGAGCAGCGACCAACACTGTGGTGCTGCTGGAGCCCAGAGCATCCCGGCATGTTGCCGGCTGCGATCCCTGCAAGTGTTTGCAATTAAGCATCTCCGGAGAGCGCAGGGCAGCGCCATACACCTGCAATTAGGCGGCCCCGCGGCTCCGAGCGCGGCCGACAGCGCAGCTCGTGTTGCTCCCGACTCAGCACAAAGAGGTCCTTACATCAACCCGGCAGCCGACGTGTGCTGGGGAGGGGCAGCAATTACTGCTGTATTCTCTCGTTTCGGCACTTATTAACATTCCTTCACACGGCAGCCGAGGCTCCAGAACAGACGGGAGCTGCAGTGAGGATGGGCAGCGAGGCATATGGCAAGTGTGGTCCAAGCGGCGGCCGACAGCCTCTGCACAGGGCATAGAGTCAGTGGAGCCTCTGCTTTCCACTCCCTGCATGCAAGCAGAGGAGAAATCCCCCTGCCAGATGAGTTCCTGCTATTTGGCTTCAGTGCTGGTGAGCAGGCAGGCCAGCAGCACCCAAACCCTGAGCTCAGACGCCCCGTGGCCGTGGCAGCATCTTAGCTGAAGTCCTTTCTCCTACCCTAAAAAGTGCTGTTGGGAGCAGGGACTTGCTGCATCCACCCAGCTGTTCTCTCTACCAGGTATAGTCCTCATGGATCCTCTCCTTTCCACTCCCTGCATGCAAGCAGAGGAGAAATCCCCCTGCCAGATGAGTTCCTGCTATTTGGCTTCAGTGCTGGCGGGCAGGCAGGCCAACAGCACCCCAACCCTGAGCTTAGATGCCCTATGGCCATGGCAGCATCTTAGCTGAAGTCCCCTCTCTTAGCTTAAAAAGTACTGTGGGAGCAAGGCTCTCCTTCTTGCAGCCACCCAGATGCTTTCTCCACTGGGCATAGTCCTCCTGGATCCTCTCCTTTCCACTCCCTGCATCCAGACACCTCTCTGTCAGAGCTGGGGAGAGATTTGAGGATGGTCATAGAGTCATAGATTCAGAGAATCACAAAATTACAGAATCACAGACTCAGTGAATCATAAAATCACAGACTCAGAATCACAAAATCATGAAGTCATAGACTCACAGAGTCAGAGAATCACAGACTCAGAGAATCATGAAATTATAAAATCATAGACTCAGTGAATCATAAAACCACAGACTCAGAGAATCACAAAATCATAGATCCATAGAATGGCTTTGGTTGAAATGGACCTTAAAGACCATCTGATTCCAACCCCCTTGCCATGTGCAGGAACAGCTCTTACCAGACCAGGCTGCTCAAAGACTCATTCAGCCTGGTCTTAAACACTTCCAGGGTTGAGACATCCACAGCTCCTCCCTGGAAGTGTTTAAGACATCTAAGTGTTGTCATCCCTGTCCTTCTCTATCCCCATCTCTGTTCCTTGAAAGTCTGTTCCTCCACATCCCTGCTTTCATAGAGAAAGGCCTCTCTGTGCCTCCTCTGCTCTCTTTTCATGGCAGAGCTTTTCTTGCTCTCTCCCTTAACACGCTCCATCATCTGCAATGCTCTTGGAGATAGGAAGGCTTTATCTGCTCACCATGGCTTGTGCCATCAGGAGCCCATTTTGGGAAGCAGCTGGACTTGATCTTAAAGCTTTCTTCCAACCAAACTAATTCTATGACTCTCTGATCCTCAGACTGGTGCCACTCAGACAAAAGCTGCTGTGCAGAACTGCAGGTCAGGCTGAACACAGTAAGGACCACGCAGCTCTCCTCAGCAGGGTGCCTGGCACTGCCTCTTCGTGATTTCCAGGTCAGATTAGTGCCTGCTATTCAGCCTTGGTGCTGATGAGCAGGTAAGACTTCACCCAAAGCCAGCAGCATCCAAACCCCGAGCTCAGCTGCCTCATGGCCATGGCAGCATCTTAGCTGAAACTCTCTCTCCTGCCCTAAAACCTTCTGTGGGAGCAGGGCTCCCTTCCATGCAGCCACTCAGTAGCTCTGTGCTGCTGTGATTTTTCCTGCCCTGAGAGTAACCACAGCCAGGAAGGGAGCTGTGCCAGCACCCTGCTCTTCTGCCATCCATCCCGGGAACAGCATGTCCAGTGCTGGCTGGTGGGCAGAGTAAGAGGGTGGCAGTAGAGCAGCATGTGGCTGGATCATGTTCACTGTCACCACTGGGAAGTATTCTGACACTTCCACAGCTTGGAAAAAAAACCCAGAGGGACTTTATTTGACATGATTCCTGTGATGGAGGATGTCACCTTGCCCACAGGTGGCTGTCCCAAACCTGATCACGGAGCCGGGGGCTCGGTGGCTACACACAAAGCATGTCACAGCTCTTCTCCTGAGCCAAGCAGCCACCACATAAAGCCCCAAAGAAAGAGGAGAAGAGGAGAGAGGTCAGCCCAGCTCCCAGATATACATCATGATAAAAGACCTGTTTGCCTCAGCCTTAAGAGGGAGAGCAAGTTGGAAGCCACCAGCTGTGGATCACGGAGCCCAGCCACGCTTCGCAGAGCATCAGGGAGCAGAGGAGAGGTTGCAGTCCCCAGTAACACTAATTACAGCCAGCAGAAGCTGCATGGGGCTCAGGAGCTGTCACAGTCTTCCAGAGGCTCCTCAGGTCTCTCAGCTCCCTTGCCACATGCCTCAGCACGCTCTGGTCCTGGGCCCCCGGTGAGCTTGGGGATTTGCTGCAAAAGCTCCTGGCTGGTGCTGCTGGAGTTCCCTGGGGACTCAAGGCACAGACCAGGAGCCAGACTCACTGGCAGAAGGACTGACAGCCCCATGGCACGGACAGAGGCTGTAGTGAGACATCCGTGCAGCAGCATCCCGCTCATCACCTCACACAACGGATGTCAGCAGGGGCTGCTCCTGTGCTGACAGACTCATTGGGGTCTCAGGCTGCTTGGGACACGGAACAGCAACATCTCACCACACCCACCTCTACCAGTCACCGGAGTCCTGTGCCAAGGGGAGAATCAGCAGGGCTGATCCTTCCCACACTTCCTTCTCACTCCCTCTTGGGAGGGGGTCTGAGTGGGAAGGAGAGGCTCGATCTCACAGCAAAGGTGGAGTCACCCTGTCCTGGGGTATGATTGCTCCCAAATCTGCTCTCCAGCAATGGCAAAAACTGGCCCCCAGTCTGCTCCAGGGCATGTGCAGGAAGATGGACTGGAAGAGGAGAAAGGTCCAACCTGCTCCAAAGCAGGCTGATTCCTGCCATCTTCCAGGTGGCAGAGCTGCCAGCCAAGGAGGATGCTGAGAGCTGCAGGGCCCTTCTGCTCCTCCCGGAAGGAACCCACAGCTTCACTCCAGGGGTGAGCATTTGGAGGCCGGGGAGAAGGAGAACCGTGGGGGTTCATTGTGCCTGCAGCATCCACTGCCATCCCCCTGCCCCCACAGCCCCTTCCCTTCACCCTTTCCATCCCCTGCCAGCTGATAGCTTGTCCCTTGGCCAACGGGACAGAGATGAACTCATATTTTATGCCTGCAGCCTGGCCAAGTCCAGTGAGACGTTGGAGAGAGAGAGATCTTCAGCTGGCTACGAGCATCTCCCCCACTGCTCCTGCTCCCCGCATCGCCTGCTCAGCTCTCGCCACCAGCCTCGGGCTAGGGACAGCAGATGCGGGGGAAGAGAGGACAGGAAGGGTTCTGACTGCTCTTCTGCACCTGAGCTGACCCGGAGGCACGTCTGCCCCTCTGCACCTGGGTACCCCATTGTGGGTGGGGGGGGCTGCTCTCTGCCTGACTCTGGGCTCCCTCGGGCTCACCCTGCCTCGCCAGGTCCCCGCGGGCTGCCAGTGCTAACAATAGCGAGGACGAGCTGGTTCTCCCCCGGCGCCGCGGAGCCTGGGCAGCCAGGCTCACCACCCACGGCACAAAGGCAATTAAAAGTTGCACACAGAGGCCACTGTGAAGAATGAGGGCAGGCAGCCATGTCGCTGCCGCGGCGCTCACGCCTGTCACACCAGCAGAGCCGGTCCCGGGGGACGCCCGGAGATGCTGGGAAGTGCTGGAAAGTTGCTGGGCTAGCAGGACCAAGGCCTGAGCAGATGTCAGGAGAGGGTTCAAAGGGCCTGTTGTTACCTAAGCACAGGCAGAGCTTCCTCCTCCACCACCTTTCTCCAGCAGCTCGAGTCCTGCCAGCCCACGGGGTCAGTGAGTGGCAGAGCATCCTCAGCAACCACCAGAGAAGCTTTAATGACCTTATTTGCCATCGTAGTACTCACAGTGACCACCACAGCACCTTCAATGCCCACCACAGCACCCTCAGTGACCATCACAGCACCCTCAGTGACCATCACAACATCCTCAACAGCCATCATAGCACCCTCAGTGATGATCACAGCACTCTGAGTGCCCATCATAGCATCCTCAGAGACCACCACAGCACTCTGAGTGATCATCATAGCACCCTCAGGGGCCACCACAGCACCCTGAGTGATCATCATAGTACCCTCAGGGGCCACCACAGCACCCTGAGTGGTCACCAGAACACCATCAGAGGAAGCCCACAGAGAGGAGCAGCTGGCAGAGCAGCAGTCAGGACGATGCCCAGCACTCTGCTGGGTGGGTGCAGGAAGCCCCCTGGTGCCCTGCCAGCCCCCTGGTGCCCTGCCAGCCCCCTCCTCCCCGCTGCAGCCCATTGTATAACATGGCCAGGCCGTCAGGCTGCATCTCGTCAGCCGAGGCAGCGCAGTTCCCCCAGGGAGCCGGCGGCAGCAGCTGCCAGCCTGCATTAGGCAGCGCTGCCTGCACCCATCGAGGCAGGAAGGGCACAGGCAGGGAGAAGGGGATCAGGCTAGGCTCA
This sequence comes from Pogoniulus pusillus, assembly GCF_015220805.1. NCBI lineage: Eukaryota > Metazoa > Chordata > Aves > Piciformes > Lybiidae > Pogoniulus > Pogoniulus pusillus. The sequence continues at coordinate 4,677,853 of NC_087282.1, read as the reverse complement.
CATGGGAGCCCATCGTTTGGTCCCCGTGGAGCATCATCCATCACCTGCCCTGCCAAGAGCTCTGCCACCATGGAGGATGTACATCCTGCCCAGCACTGCACTACTGCCCACCATGTCAAGAGTTTCTCCACTGCAGAGGACACACATGCCACTGTCCCCTCTGCCAGCACCTTCTCTGACACAGAGGACATGAGAGCAGCATGGTGTAGCAGAAGGTGTCCCTGCCTATGGCAGGGGAGGTTGTAACTTGATAGTCTTTAAGATCCTTTCCACCATAGAATCATAGAATGGTTTAGGTTGGAAGGGACCACGTCCTTCAGCTCAAAGGCAGCACACCTTGGGTGTCAGGTGGATGCTCTTGGTCCCATGTCCTGCAGCTCAAAGGCAGCACCCCTTAGGTGTCAGGTGGATGCTTTTGGTCCCATGTCCTGCAGCTCCAAGACAGTGGATCCTGGGCATCAGGATGATGCTTATTGTCCCACACCTTGCAGGACTGAAGTGCCAAAGTGGAAAGAAGTAATGAGGTTATCTTTAATTTTCACATTGGTGTAATTTTAGCCAAGCCATTTATAACAATTCATAGGCAAGGCAGGCAGTGACAAGTGATAGGACAAGAAGAAATGGCTTCAAGTTGCACCAGGGGAGGTCTAAGGTTGGATATTAGAAATTATCTCTTCCCCAAATGGGTTGGAACAGACTGCCCAGAGCAGTGTTGGAGTCTGCATCCCTGGAAGGATTTAAAAGCTGGGGAGATGTGGTGCTGAAGGACATGGGACCAAAAGCATTCACCTGACACCCAAGGGGTGCTGCCTTTGAGCTGCAGGACGTGGGCCCAAAAGCATCCTCCTCACACCCAGACTTTGCTGTCCTTGAGCTGCTGCTAACTGCCCAGGTCCTTCATCGAGGTGCAGGATGAAACTCCCAGCCCTCGGCTGCCCCACGGCTGCCAGGCACTGCCCAGCCCACGGACACCCATCTCTTCACACCCCTGCCCGGGACAGCCGGGCTCATCTTTCCCGTTTATTAAGAGCTAATTATCCCTCTATTAGTTTGGGGAAGGATAGCGGGCGGTGTTTGTAAAATCAGCATTCATTAACCCTTTCACCCCGGGCTGGGATTAATTTCCTGCTGACCCCGCGGCGGGCGCTGGGGGTCCGGGGGGAGCGGAGCGGCTGGCAGACAGTCGAGGCTTTGTTCAGCTGCGGTTCTCGCCGGAGTATCGCCTTACGTGGCCACCGCTCCAGCCCCACTCCGGCGTCCAAGAGCAGCAAAGCCCAGCAGGCACCGGGATTATTATTGGAAGTCCGGGGAGGGGAGAGGAGAGGCGTCGGGTTTTGGCAAGGCTGCGGTCCTGGGTTCATGGGTGGGAGGTGGGAGAAGGAGGTGGGAGGGAGGGGACAGGCAGAGATGGGAAGAAACAGCAGGACCTACACATCCTTCTCTGCCTGCCCAGAGCTGCCTTCTGTTGGAATGAAGTCCAGCCATCCCCATCCATTCCCTGAGAAGCCTTTTCCCGGGTAGCACAGCTCCAGCTCAGCTCAGCTCTCTTTGTGATGCGGCTGCTCGCTCCTCACGTCCCTCCCCAGGCTGGGCCGTTAGGCACATGACGAACGTCCAACACCTTTCCTGCATGAAGCAGCAGGATGCCGAAGTTCGTTGTGTGTCTTTCTCACCACCTACTTTTCCACTTAGAGCCAGTCCAGAGTCATGCAGGGATGGGAGCTGATATTCTTGCAAGATCCTGCTGCCCTGGCACATGGAGCTAGCTGGGAACTGGCCAAGGTCACACAGAAGGTGAAACAAGAGCTGCCCACAGGTAGAAGTTAAAAGCTCTTCACTGGGATGCTGCTGGCATGCACTGAGGTGTGTCTTCTTGGGAGACTGTGCCACACAGCTTCCTCTACCACCCTGCCCTGCGCCGTGCCCTCCGCTTGCTTCCCATCACTGCTCGGGGACATGGCTGCTGGCATGTGGCCTGCAACAGGCTTGGGCAGCTCTGAGCATTATAGCACTTTGGGATGCTGCAGGCACAGAACTGGGCACCAACCGCCCAGAAGCTGCGAGGAGATCACAACCCCAGTGCCCATGAGTGAGCAGCAGGACCATGCCAAGCGCTGTGCCAGGGGCAGCCAGGGAAATGGCACCTTCTTTCTCAAGAGGAAGCCAGTGTCCAGACTTTTCCCATCCAAGATGGGCAGCACCAGTCTTACAGAGCAGCGGGCAGTGCCGGGCAGAAGCCACCTGCCAGCAGCCCAGGCAGCCCCACCAGAGGGCCAGGGCAGCAGGAAACCTCTTGGCACTTGTCTCTCATTAATGCAAAGGAAAATAAGCTCGGCAGGCAGCTGCCTTTGTGCTCCCAGCTCTGGCAACACGCTGCCATTTCACACACCACTCCATCTCACCACCTTTTCCTTCTGTCCCTCCCCCCAGCTCCATCCACACCACTACAGCACTGTAAGGATAAAGACCTCAGAGAAGCCCACCCTTAGCCAGGGCATCTCCTGGGCACAGAGAGCAGCTCTCTGCTTCCTGCTACCAGGCATCTCATGGGCACCCACACCTCAGGGGCAGCCCCATTCCAGCTCCTGGTGGGAACTGGGGCTTTTTCCACTCTGTGCCAGACACCAGCTGGGTCCCCACCTGAGGTCCTCTGTCCCCATCCCCCCAGCCTGCATAGAGAGAAGCCTCCCCAGCCCCTGCCCTTCCGAATCGCCAGCTCTCTTTTCATTCTGGCTCTGCTACCTTACAAAGACCCCAGAGCCACAGCAAGAGCCAATTTCCAGCAGGAACCTGGCGCTGGGATCACTCAGGAGGATTACACCAGGCTGCAGGAATTAGGGGGGGGGGGGAACCCAGCTGAAACCAAAGCCTCACTCAGCCCTTCCCAGCCAGGGAAGGGAGAGCTGGTCCAAGGCAAGAGGAAATCACTGAGATGGGGACAGGAGGCCTGCCTGGCATCACCCCAACACACAGCTCTGTGTCATGCCTCTGCCCAAATTACAGCCCCTGTGCTCTCAGTGCTGGCCTTGGGGTGCAGGAGGTGGCAGGAAAGACTCAGCTACACCTCTCTGTGGGGTGGGATGAAGTGATGGGTGCACAGCTCACATCTCAGCCCCTCGGGACACATCCCAGTGCCCTTACCTCTCTTTGCACCCAGGGACACTACTGTACAGGCAGGGGCACAGAACAAGCAAGTAAGAGGTGTAAAGCCCAACCCCCAGGCTGGCAGAGAAGCAGGATCCCCCCAACCCGGGCTCACAGGGTGGCCTCAGCACCGACATTTCACATTTACCTTTCATCCTCCAGCAAGACAAGAAAAAGGCACAGCTCAGTGCTTCCTCCAGCAGCCAGGGGACCCTCTCTGAGCGTTGGGTTTCAGCAACATTAAAACCTTGCACATAATTAATTGACATTTGCTGCAGAGCAACATTTGTTTTCATTCCACTTTTTAACAAATGAGAAACTACTGGTTTTATCTCAAAGCTCCTGTTGGAAGCAAACTCACCACCTCCTCCCTCCTTGGCTCTCCAGCACCTTCTCCAGAAGGTCCTTTCCCTTTCTCAGCCCTGCTGCCCCTTCAGCCCACTCCTTTCCTCATGGTTGTCCCACCAGGCTGCTGGCAACTTGGGGGGGTTCATGCACGGGGCGTGTGTGTCCCATGGCTCTTCCCTCCCTGCACACAGGCTTCCACATCCAGGGAAGAGCCGTTTCAGGATGCTGGAAGCTCTGCCAGAGAACAAGGCTGCAGCCATCACCCTGGCTTCAGGCCTGCAGAGAAAAAAAAAAAAGCCCTTGGCAGCATGTGATGCCTTTCTTGGAGCTCTGGAGCTGAGCTGGTTTTAGCTACAGAGAACTGCTGGTCCTTTGTGTGGAGCCTGGGCTGGCTTTTCTCTCGTCCCAGCTTTGCTCTGCCTTGGGGCACAGATGGCTTCGCGATCACGCAGGACGATGCCGCTTGATGGCTGCTGCGCAGAAACACAGAGCAAGCGCTGGATCTTGACCTGCCGCCTTGGCATCCTCCTCCTCCTCCTCTTCTCGCAGGCAGAGGTGCAGAGCGAGCCAGCAGCATCGGGCAGCCCCAGGGCAGAGACCGCTGGTCCCCCACGCCCCGGCACTGTCCCTGCACGATGGGCTGGTGACAAACGGCTCTCCGGTGCCTGGCCGTTATTGCTCTCATTACGGAGCCCGCGGGACTCGTTGCATTCCACGACAGCCTGATGGATCTTCCAGGCTCCTCTCTGGGCGAGCGTGGAAACCAGGTGCAGGAGCGTCAGTGGATGCCGCAGAAAGCTTGGCCGGGAGAAGAGCCCAGCGCCTCGACCAGGGGAACCTGTTAGTTATTTTGGATGCACTACAGGGAAAACAAGGATAAACTTCCCGCTCCTCCGTGCAGCAGCTGGCCCAGCCAGGGGCTGTTAAAAGGCGTTGCTCTTACACAGGTTCTTACAGGCTGGGGGGTTGCAGATGCTCCCCCTTGGAGTGGAAGTGCTGGCGGAGGGCTGGGCGGAGTAGAAGTGCTGGAGAAGGGCTGGGCAGGGCGGCTGTGTGCAGGAAAAGGAGGTAAAACGGTGTGGCAACGGAGGAGGAACCTGGCGCAGCCGGGGAACTGCGGCTGTGCTGCCCTGCTCATCCTCGGGGCAGCCGAGACCCAGGGCAATGCGTGGCCGCGATGAGCAGCAGGGTGCTCAGGCTCCATTCCCGGTGCCTCCTGGGGCTGGCTGATCCCACAGCAGCTGCTGCTGGGAAAGGGAAGTTCCAGGGAAGGAGCGGAGCGGAGAGGAGGACGGGTGCAGCTGCAAAGCACCAGCGCAACCTGCACAGCAGAAGTGCATGGAGCCACGGCTGCAGGCTCGCTGCCCCCCGTGCTGCTGCCACCCCTGCTCCAACCCCTTGGCACACTGGCACACACCGGGAGGCACCTACGTCAACGGAGGCGTTGGAATGCACCAAAAACCTCTGAAAAGCATCAAGTGTCTCTCTGTGGTCTGCTCTCCACTCAGGGAGATTGCTGCCAAGTAACCTGGACCCACTGGTAAGCAAGGCTGTGGCCATGAGAACAGAGGTGGCCAAGCCTGTGCTTGGATCTCTCTGCCCATAGCACCCAGGGATGCCGTGGGGTGTGTGGTGTGAGGGGCGATGCTGCAGCCCTAGCACACACCCTCCCAGCAGTCCCATGGAGCACCCTACGAGCTTCCCGTGCCAGAGCTCAGCCTAAGCCCCACAGCTCGATGCCCTGTCTCCAGTCGAGTCTCATCTCAACCCAGAGCTGGAAGTGCTGCAGATGTTATTCCTTTATCACCCACCACGAAGGTAGTTTTTTACCTGGTTGAACGGTGGGAAACTCAAAGGTGGCTCCCACATGGGCTCCTCCTTACACAGAGCAGAGCAGGCACACATGAGGGGCCACCCTGGCCATGCCACCCCCATGCCGGCTCCTGCATTCAGCACCCAGCTGCTGCAAACGCTCCCAGCAGCTGCTTCAGAGCCAAGAGGGATCCGGCCAAGGGTGAGTTAATAAACTTGACAGAGAGCTCCTTTATGTTAAATAATTAAAATATCTTCTCCAGTCCTGATAGACGTCCAAAAACATCAGCAGCTTTGCAGCTGTAATGAACTTTCCAGATCTAAAGGCTCCTGGGCAAGATCCTGCTGATCCCTGCTGCAACCAGCCAGCCCTTGGGAGCAAAGCCATCACACCTTGTGTCTCTGTGGGTGCTGGCACCCACAGCTGGATGCCCTCTTCCCACCTCAGCCAGAGCTGAGGATGCTCCCAGGTAAAGCCTTTCCAAGCTGCAGCACTCTTGAAGGATCTTGTATCAGGGTGTGAGGAAGATCAGGAGGAGGAGGGGAGGGTAGCAGCTCCTCAAAGCCTGGGGCAACAGGGATGATTCATCTCCATCATACCCATGCCCCGTGGTAGCAGCAGCCTAGAGGCACACATGGACATGGTTCAGCACCAGGCTTGGCAGGGTTAGATAATGGCTGGACTCAGTGATCTGAAAGGCATTCTCCAACCAAAATGATTCAATGGGTAGGGCCACTGGGTGAAAGCCCATGGATCCAAGAGAGTCCACACCACCAAGTGGGAGTGGGTGCCCCCAAGCCTGTGCTGGGTCCCTTGTTAAGCCCACCCAGAGCAGCTCTGGAGCTGGAAGGGAGAAACCTGCCAGGCTCCCACTCATGGGCTGTTACAGGAACCTGTTAAAGTGCTTTTCTCCTCCTCTGGCAGGTCCCAGCAAGTTTGGCTCTTACAAATTTTCCCTTTGGGCATCGGGGACCAGCGAAGCTGTTTTAAAATTAAAAGCATTATTTAATTCACACTGGGATCAAAGCATGCAGAGCAGGAAGATTTCCAAAGCAGCAAACCACATAGAAGCACGTCTGTCACACCCAAAGGCCCACTCCTCCCACCCTGACCCCAATTCCAGGCAGCCCCTGCTCACTCCCACAGACACCTTGGCATGGTCCCTGCAGCCCGAACACCTGCGAGCCAGCCTGCTGCATTTGATCTTCTCAGCCCACCTCGTCTCTCACCCCTCACACACTGCCCAAGAAGCAGCTCAGCTCATCCTCCACCCTCTCTTGGTGCCTCAGCCTCATTTTTCCCTCCAAGACCCCATAGACCCAACTCATCTCTTCCTGCATCCCTGCAGTAAGCAGGAAGCCCAGCATCCACAGCCACAGAATCTCAGCACAGGATGGATCAGAAGGAACCTGTGCAGATCACCCAGTCCAACCTCCCTGCTAAAGCAGGGTCACCCACAGCAGCTTGCCCAGGATCATCACAATGCCCAGGTGGGTTTGGAATATCTCCAGAGAAGGAGGCTCCACAACCTCTCTGGGCTACACTAGGACAGTGCCTCAGCACCTTCACAGGAATGAAGTTATCTCTTTAAAGGATGAGACAGCCTAGATGGATGCAGACAAGGTTCACACCAGGCAGAGCTTCCACTCCTCCATCCTCTCCTACAGCAACTGCCGGGTGAGGTAGAAGGAAGCTGCCCTCTGGGTGCCCTGCTGCACCCTGGTTTTTCCTCTACCTGTTGATGAAAGGTCTCTAAGGTGAAAGTTCTCCTGGTCTGAGCTGGAGATTGGCAAGGTCACAGTGCCCCAGGCTCCACACCACCACACTGGTCCCTTGGGATCTGCATCCAGAGGCTGCACACAGCCTCTGCCTGGGACACCACTGGCTGGCACTCACATCCCCACATTGCTTTGAGCAATGAATGGGAGAGGACTCCTTCTCCATCATCCTGCTCCATCTGAGCCTGCACATCCTAGCATCCTTCATCCTGCATCCCAGATCCAGCATTGTAGTGGCTTCAGCACTGCCCTTTCCCAGGACCTTCAGCCCTGAGCTGCCACTGTGCCATCCTGTGCTGCTCCCAGGAGACACAACCCCCAGACAAGGAATCAGCCATAGCCACAGAGCTGCACTCACCAAGGCGGCAAAGAAGGGAGGGGAACCTTCTTGTCCCTGCAGCAAAGAGGTGTCAAAAGCCCACCAAAATCAGAATGATGAGCTTCAGGCCAAGGAAGGCAGATGAAAACCCCCTCAAGCATTTGCCACCCAGGCCTGCTGCCTCACCCCTGGCGTGCTCAGTGCGTGGTACCTCTCAGCAATGCCAAGTGCTCCGTGAAGGCTGGTTATGAAGAGCAATGACTGTGGTGGAGCCCATTGTGGAGCTGGCAGAAGCACCATCTGCTCAGGATTTACGGCCAGAACAGTTCCTGAAATGACTTTTTAATAACTCATCAAATGGAGGCACACTGAGGAATGAATAAATCACTGTCAGCCACTCAGTGGGATGAACAATGCTGTCCCAAAGCCATCCCACGAGGCTCTGCTTGCTCCCAACCTCTTGAGCTCCTGGGGCATGGGGACCACCAGGTAGGACACATGACAAGCCAAAGAATGTGCCAGCATCTCTGCTCCCGTTAGCCAGGGAGGTGATGGTCACCCTCTGGGAGCCTCCAAGGAAGGCTGAAAGCAGAGTTACAGAATCACCATTTAGGTTGGAAAAATCATAGAATTATGGCCTGGTTTAGGCTGGAAGTGCCCTGGAAGACCATCTAGTCCAACCTCTCTGCACCTTCAGCTAGACCAGATTGCTGCAAGCCCCATCCAACCTGACCTTCCAGGCATGGGGCATCATAAAACCATAGAATCACAGACTGGTTTGGGGTGGAAGGGCCCTTAAAAGATCATCTACTTCAAACTCTCCTGCCAAGGGCAGGGACACCTCCTTCTATACCAGGCTGCCCAAGGCCCCACCCAACCTGACCTTGAGCACTTCCAGGTACTGGGCATTGACAACAGACCTTTAATATCATCACAGAGTAACAGGGTTGGAAGGGACCACAAGGATCATCTAGTTCCAACCCCCCTGCCATGGGCAAAGACACCTCACACTAGATCAAGCTAGCCAGAGCCTCATCCAGCCTGGCCTTAAACACCTCCAGGGACGAGGCTTCCACCACCTTCCTGGGCAACCCCTGCCAGGCTCTCACCACTCTCATGCTGAACAACTTCCTCCTCACATCCAGGCTGAATCTATCCATTTCCAGCTTTGTTCCATCCCCCCCAGTCCTATCACTACCTGACAGCCTAAAAAGTCCCTCCCCATCTTTCTTGTAGCCCCCTTCAGATACTGAAGGGCCACAATAAGGCCACCTGGGAGCCTTCTCCTCTCCAGACTGAACAGCCCCAAATTCCTCAGTGTCTCCTCACAGCAGAGCAGCTCCAGCCCTCTGCTCATCCTTGTGGCCCTCCTCCGGACAACTTCCAACACATTCATAGCCCTCTTGTAACAGTGGCTCCAGAACTGGATGCAGTACTCCAGGTGGGGTCTCAGCAGTGTGGAGGAGGAGGAGGATCACTTCCCTTGCCCTGCTGGCCAAATCCAACAGCATCCATCCATAGCCAGCTTTAAGTCCATCGAGTCACTCACACGACATGAGCTGCCGCAAGCACGATGACAAAGCCCTCCACATTCTGAACGCTGCCCAAAGCAAACCCAGCAGAGCTCCCTCTGACAGCAAGAGGAAAAGCTTGTGAGGACCTGCACGAACTTGGCTTGTGGCACATCTCTTCAGCCCAGACTGCGAGCCAAGCTGGGGCAGCAAAAAAGCACACGGGAGACAGCCAGGGTTCCATAGGAAAAAAACCCTTTTATTTAACAATATATCAGGTTCCATCACGGCTCCATGGAGTGGAGGTGCCACAGAGCTGGTTACCGATGCCGATGATATGCTACTGGGCAGGAGAGAGCTGGGGAGGAGGCGAGAGGAATCGAACAGAAGAACATGACACGAAGGAACAAAACACTCTGCGGCTCCAGGGAGTGCGGCCCAAGGGACCTCGCCACCCAGCACCACTGGAGCCTCACCGGATGATCAACCAGCGTGGGACTGCCGAGCCCTGCTCTGGGATGTGCACCCCCCAAGGAGATCCTGGGACAGAGGGGCCCTCTGTGCCACAGCCAAAGCCTTGGCATCCCCCAGGTTGTGCGGTGCCTGAGTGCCAGTGGCAATCCCCAGGCCCTCCAAGCCCTCATCCCACGGTGCCCTGCACTGGCACTGGGACTGGTCAGCATCCAGGCTTCAAGCCCAAATCCACCTCTTGGGTAAGAGCAGAGGAGGATGGACCAGGAGAATCAGGCAGCCCGGATGCTCCAGCGGTGCCAGCCCTGCAGCAAAGGGCACAGGGTGAGTGGGGGTGGCAGCAGCCCCGCAGCTGGCAGGCCCTGGGGTGGATCCTGGGGTTGAGCCCGAGGCTGCCCAGGGGACTCTCCGCACCTTGGGATGCGGGACCCTGGCGAGGGTGCGGATGTGACGTCATGGGATGGAGACGTGGTCACAGCTCTGAAATGTGGGAGCGTGGTGAGGGGGTGCTGGTGTGAGGAGCAGCCAGGAGGGAGGGAGGGAGGACCCTAGGGCAGCCCCTCCTCACTCTGCTGATATAATGCAGGTTCAGTGGCCCCAGCGAGCAACTGGGACTACAAGGAGCTCCCAGGTGCCCACTGGCAGGCATGGTGGTGACAGCAGAGATGGCTTGGTGGGCATCAGCCACCTGTCTGAGGGCAGGGACCCTCAAAACACAAACCATGGGTGCTGCTAAGAAGAGCAACACCTCCAGCCTGGGCACCAAGCAGAGACTGGGCTACGGTGGGCTGGTGGTTGGCAAGTGGGAAATTGAGATAGCTGGGGAAAAGGACCTGCGACAGAGGCAGTTCCACAGCTCCGGGGATGCTGCACTGAGTAATGCATCCCAAGGTTTGGCATTTTTGGTTAGAGGAGAGAAATTTGCTGGGTTTTTTTTGTTACAGAGCCCCTTGCCTGAGCTCAGGCCAGGGCTGAAAGCTCTGTCCAGACCCAGGGTGGTCAGAAATCCATCCAGCATGAACCAGCTCCAACCCTGCCACGAGTGGGGATCTGGAAGCTCTGTCTAGACCTAAGAGAAACCTGCTGGGAACGAGCCAGCTCCTGCCACAAGCACCGGGGCTGTGCTGGCAAAGCAAGGAACACAACTAACCCTGCTGCCCATGCTGGGAAGGAGCCAGGAAGGAGCTAAGAAAGAGCCAGCATTCCCAGCCTCACTCTCTGCTTGGGACCCAACAGCTCCTGCATTATATCAAGGGGATGACCCCCTGACCCTCCTAGCCCCACCTTGGAGCCATCCTGCCTGCACACCAGCACACCCCAGGGGGCAGCTGCGGGGCTGAGCGCCGTATGACAAATGTTTTACACCCGTTCTCGTGGTTAACATTTCTCTTTTTTTTTTTCTTGGCCTTTTTTTTTTTTTTTTCCTGACCTTTTCCTCTTTTTTTCTTTTTTTTTTTTTTTTAAGTTTTCATTTGTTTGGTTGTTTGGTTTGTTTTTTTTTTTCTTCTTTTTTTTTTGTGTGTTTTTTTTTTCCTAAGAAAAAGCAACCAGAAAATAATTCGGAGTTTATACAAAACATCTTTACATTATTTCTTCCAAAAAAGACTAGTATTTACACAAACAAAAACGGGGGAAGGGGGGGGGGGGTGGTTTGGGGGAGGGGAAGGGAGGGAAAAAAAGGCAAAAAAAATAAAACAACAACAAAAAGAACAAAAAAACCCAAAAGGATAAAAAAAAAGAGAGAGAGAGAGAGAGAGAGAGAGAGAGAGGACCCAACCAAACTTCAGTGGACAGGGCTGAAGGGACACGCTCCATATCAGGACCCAGCAGGCTGAGGTGCTCAGCAAAAAACCCCAAGAGTTCTGATTTCACCTTTTCTTCACATATTTACAAGGCTTCTTGGTTGCCCTCCCCACCAGCAATGAGCCACAGCCCAGCCTGGGGAGAGGGGGGACAGCCACCAATGCTGTCAGCTTGCTTTTGGGCTGATCCTGTGCTTAAGATTTCTTCTCCTCCAAAAGGGAACCCAAAAAACCCCAAATCATCCCCTCAAACTGCCTCCTCCAGGAAGATCTCCTCAGTGCTACAGCATCCTTCTCCACCACCATCATCATCAGCCCTCCCCCACCCTACTGGGGCTCTGCTCCCACCAGGAGCTGCATGTGATGGTTCTATAGATGGAAGAGGAAGAGGGAAAGGGGAACTTTTAAGACAATATCAGGGAGCAGGATCCCAAGTGAGGAATGGGGGGGTTCCTGGCCAGAGCAGCACTCAGCCCTTCAGCAGCCCGAGGCAGGCGGTGCTGGCATGGATGATGTGGAAGAAAAGAGGCTGAAAGGTGCTACACAGCAGGGCAAGGAGAAGGGCTGGGCATGGGAGAGCACCCATTGTGGCTCCTCCCTCCAAAGCAGGAGATTTAGGACCCTGGAAGTTGTCATCACCTTGGGATGCCTAGGGTAGGGGGAAGAACTGGGGGCAACCTGCTCTGCTCCAGCCCAAACTGCTGCCTTCTCCTGCCTTTAAAACCAAAAAACAACCAACACCGTGATGCCAAGGGATGCTCTAGACCACAGCTGGCCCCCCAGCACAGCACCCAAGCCACCAGGCTCTGTCCCTCCTGCCCACTCCTGTCAAGGCACTTTTGCAGAGCAGCTCTCTTGCTCTTTGGGCACTTCCTAAGGCAGGTTTCAAGGCCCTGGGGACAGGTGGGGACAAAACCAGCCTCGTGCCACCCCAAACCCACCACCTGCCCCCCGCTTGCTCCCTGAGCACAAGCAGCTACTTCTGAAAGGAAAAGAAAGCATGGAAGGAGGGGGTGGCCACTACCCCCCGGGCTGCGACAGCCCAAGGACACTGCCAACAGCACCACTGGGCTCGCTGGCATCAGCCACAGTGCTGGTGGGTCCTCCTAGGATGAGGAAGCTGAGGATATCACTAGAAGAGCCCAAGGCTCAGACCCTTCCAGTTTAGGGCAGGAATGGGCAAGCCCAGGCTGCAGGACTCATGGGAGGTAGCACAGCTCCATGATCCCAGGAGCATGGCCAGGTAGGGGGCAGGCACTGCTGGGGGCCAGTCCCCAAAGGCAGTGCCCACAGAGGGTTACCAGGAGCCTTCAGCTCCACTCTCAACCAAGCCAAGTTCAGTGCTAGAGCCAGCTCCAGGGACACTTCCTTGGGGGATTCCATTCCTGAAACAAGCTCTGGCCACTTCCTTCCTGGGATCCCCAGCTCCTCCTGGTGCCTCCAGCTCCTTCCTGGCACCCCCAGCTTCTCCTGGTGCCTCCAGCTCCTTCCTGGCACCCCTAGCTCCTCCTGGTGCCTCCAGCTCCTTCCTGGCACCCCTAGCTTCTCCTGGTGCCTCCATCTCCTTCCTGGCACCCCCAGCTTCTCCTGGTGCCTCCAGCTTCTTCCTGGCACCCCTAGCTCCTCCTGGTGCCTCCAGCTCCTTCCTGGCACCCCTAGCTTCCCCTCAGTGCAGGTCAATGGTTTGTTTTCCAGTTTTCCTTTCCAAGGCTGGGGGACAGGAGTGTGGTCTGCAGCTCTCCCATGCTCTCCCACTATCCCCCCACGCCCCACTTCACTTCCAGCCACACAGAAACCCCCCAAGCAAGAGCTTTTCTTGGCAGCAGGGTGAGGGAAAGCTGCCGGGCTGAGGCTGGGAGGGGGGCAGGAGGAGCAGCTTGGGTTCTGGTGCACTGAAGGCTCAAGGTCTGGGGATAACTGTGGGGTTTTCTTGTTTCTTTCGTTTTATAAAGAGACTAAACCCAGAGTCAACAGGGGCTAGGACAGGTCGAAGAGGGCAGCAGCAGGAGCAGCGTGGTCTGCCCCCCGTGGGGAACGGCGAGCTGGAAGGAGGCAACGGCGCACACCCGGAGCGGGGCCAGCAGGCAGGGATCCCGCCAGGAATTGACCAAAATCAAAACCTTACCCCCACCCCCTCCCCGCTCCCCCCCCCCCCAAAAAAAATAAATCAACCCCAAAAACATTTAAAACAACAACCCCCAAAAAAATTAAAATAATTATTATAATAATAATAATAGTAGTAGTAGTAAGTCGGGGTCGCCAGCTTCCTCCCTGCACAGTCGTCTGCATCTTGGCACCTAGGCAAAGCATCCTCCTCCTCCTCCTCCTCCTGCCAGCTCCTCGGCCCGAGGCTGCGGGAGCTGAGCGGTGGCCGACGCGGCACCGGGCGCACGGGGCACTTCTCGGCGGGAGGAGGCGGCGTGGCGGGGAGGGGGGTGAGGATGGTATCCCAAAACGGAAAGGTGGGGGAAGCGGAGTCTCCGGGTTTGCCTGCGGTGTCCGAGCGAGCGCGGTAAAAAAACAAAACCAAAGGCACGGCCGGCCGCAGTCTGGAGAAGAAGAGGAGGAGGAGGCCGAAGGCTCGCCCTCGAGTCTCGGGATTACAAAAGCTGAGAACTACAAAACTAAATACAAAGGGGGGGAAGCCAGCGCGGGGAGCGCAGCCACCCGCGCTCCGCGCCGCCGCACCCCGGCGCTCCTCGCACCGCGGCCGCCGTGCCGGGAGAGGTGGGGGGGGAGGGGGGGACGGGCTCTGGGGTTCGGTTCAGCTTCCTCCCTCCCGGCGCCAGACCCGGGGTGGGGCGGCTGCCCACCCCCACGCACACCCCGCCAGGCTCAGGCTTCTCCCGCGCTCCTGCATCAGCGGCTTCGCCCAGGCTGCTCCTCACACCTTGTAGTAAATGTTGGCTGGGCTCTGGGGAGGCATCTCCTGGACGATGTAGACGGGGTGCCCGTAGTCCCCGCTCACCTTCTCGTAGTGCGGGCAGTAGTTGTTCTCTGTAGTCCGTAAGGGGATGATGATGTCGCTGGGCTCGGAGCCCGCGTTCCCGCTGCATTTAGGGCTGGCCAAGGTGCTGAGGGACAAGGCTGCGGCTCGCTGCTGCGTGTGCTTCCGGTGCCGCTTGCGGATCTTGATCAGGAGGACGACGAGGAAGATGATGATGAGGATGAAGATGACGCAGCCGGCGCCGATTGCTGCGAAGACTGCTACCTTGGAGCTCAAGAAGCCGTCGCTGGGACCCTGGGTCTCCTGGCCATCCTGGTTGACAGGGCCTGGAATGGGAGGGGAGAGGGCTGTCAGCAGCCTGCACCCCACCTCTGCCTGGATCGCATCATCAGAGCCCTTCTCTGCCCCCAAACTCAGCACAACAGCTTCCTCCCGTGCTGTCTGCAATAGGGAGGAGCCCCCTTGCCGCCAAGAAGCATTTCCACACCACCTCACCCCACTTAGACTCACAAATCCCAGTCTGCAGGCACTGGGTGTGGCAGGCAGGAGCCCTGGGTACCCAAAGAGAACACCCCACGCAGCCTCTCCTCCACCCCACATCATTGCTCCCCCTTTCCATCTCCCAGCATTGCTCATGTCCAGGAGATGACCAGTCTGGACCTCAGAAGCCTTTGGTCTCCACATGAAACCTGGATGCTCTGGTGAACATGGGCTCTGATATCTGGAGCCCTTTGATATCCAATTACCGACCCCACCACCTCCTCCCAACCCCCAGGCCAGGGCAGCCCCAGCCCCGCAAGGAGACAGCCCTTGGCTGGTTGTCCCGGGTGAGAAGAAAGGAGCAACTCTTCCCTCCTTCATCTGATTTTACTTTTCTCTCAGCAGGGTCAGGAACTCAGGAAACCACCTTCAAAGGGCTTTCACACTGGCTCAGCTCAAAAACCCAAGGACCTAACCTCCTCCAAGCCCTCTCAGATGTAGTGCAAGGAACAGATGGGCAGCGAGGAGGAGGAAGAGAGTGCTGAAACAGCACTTCCCTGAGAAGCTCCTGCCAGGACACACCAGAGCTGGGAAAACAAACCCGAGCTGCTCCACACCACAGCCTGGCTGCCTGCACCAAGCACTAGCCAGAAGCACAGGGCTGGGGCAAGGAGATGCTGCAAGCAGTGAGGGTGGCAGAGGCAGGTACAATGCTTCTGGAAAAAAAGCATTTGTGGCACACGGTATTCCCGGGAGCCATTCAAGGAGTCTGGCTTGAATGTCCTCTGCTGGCAGCTGCCTGCCAAGTCCTGGTCCCTGTCTCCTGGGGTGTCCCCAGTAAAACCCACCAGGCTTGCCAGGCTCCTCCACCGCGGGGACCTTGCTGCGTGGGCTCTGCGTGATGATCTTCACGGTGTTGTCGGACTCCTTGCTCGGCCGACTTGTCGTCAGCTGCTCTGGGATCACTGCATTTGGATCTGGGAAGGGATGGATGAGAAACCTCAAGTCAGCCTGGATGGCAGCAGCTTCTTCTGATACCTAAAGAACTGCCCCTAAAATCCCTCCATGGGACCAGGAGTGCTGGGAGATCCCAAGAGCAATGCAAGGCTGCTTCAGGGCAGCAGTTTCCTCATGGGGAAAGAAGGGAAAGGGGTAATGGGGGAAGGTGGAAGGGGGAAAGGGAAAGGGAAGGGGGAAGGGGAAGGAAAGGGGGAAGGGGGAGAGGGAGGGAAAGGGGAATGAGAAAGGGGAGGAGAAAAGGAAAGGGGAGGTGGAAGTGGGGGAAGGGGAAGAGGGAAGGGAAGGGGAAAAGGAAAGGGGAAGGGAAAGGGAAAGGGGAAGGGGAAAGGGAAGGGGAAGGGGAAGGGGAAGGGGAAGGGGAAGGGGAAGGGAAAGGGGAAGGGGAAGGGGAAGGGAAAAGGGAAAGGAAAGGAGAAGAGAAAGGCCTGCTAAGGCTGCAGCACTGCTTCTCCTGTTTGTTACAAATATTGGCCCCAAAACTTTCCCACACTAATGAAAAGCAGCCATCAGGAGCTGCACATCCAAGTCAGGGGCTGAAACGAGCCCAGTGTGTCGCTGGGGCTCTGGGAGCACCACCACCAGTGATAGCCTTGGTGCCCACCGCCACCATCAGCCTGTGCTGTCCCCACAGCATGGTGGCATTGTCACTGAGCCCGAGTACTAAGCTCTGCCCAGCTTGAACTCCTCCTCAAGTGCTCAGTGAGTCACACAGGGCCACTGGCTGTGCCAAAGCCCCTCCACCAAGGGGTCCCACACTGAGCTGGCTTCCCACTGGGACACAGACCACGCAGCAGTGCAGAACAATCATCCCATTTTCATCCCAAAGCACCACACATGTGCAAGGGTTGGCAAAAGAAAAAAGGGACAAAAGAAAAAAGATCCTAAAAATGAAATTCTGCTGAACTGAACTAACTCGGGAGGTCTCCCAGGACCAACCAGGCTGGCCTCCATTTCCCAGAATCCAGATCCCTCCCCAACACAGCAAGACAGGGCCCATGGTTCAGGGCCTTTTCCTGGGCAAAGGCATTTCAGCAGTGGGAGCCCCCAGGACTCACCCTGCCCCACTTTCATGACAATCTTCATGGAGCGTGTCTGGCAGACCCCTCCTTCCCGGTTCTCCAGGCCATCCAGAGTCCCATTGGAAGTGGCTGGAAAGGAAAGAGAGGAAGCATCAGGCACAGGGCTCCTGAGACCCGAATGGGCACCATGAGCCCAGCTATCCCCAGGCACCACTGGGCATGACTCAGCTCTTCCTTTGGGCAGCACTGGGCAGATCATTGCTGTCCCCAGGCACTGCCAGGTAGGTTCTCGCTATCCCTGCGTACCACAAGGGACCTGGCAGCAGCTCAGCACCTCCCAACACTGGGGCTTGCTCCTGACTCCCCACTACAACCACTTCTTCATGCCCCAGTCTGGAGCACACCACAAGTGTTTAATACTCCTAGCTCTCACTTTCTGCTCCAAGTTCTCACTTTCTACATCTCCTAAAGCCATTTGCAGGATGAGGATGTGATCCTTCCAGCTTCCCCTCACTGCCACATCCACACAAGGAGCCATTCTCCACTCTGGCACCCTCCTCCTCCCCCTTTAATTCCTGGATAATTTCCTTTGCTCCTCGGTGTATAATAGGAGCACATGCATATGCAGAGTTTAAATTATACATCTATAATTACACCCTGTGCCTCAGTGAAGAATGTAAACTCAGAGCCCCAATGGGGTTGAGTGGCTTTAATTGCAGGGCAGAAGTCAGTTAAATCCACATTAACTTTCTGCTTTAGCCAGTGTGGATTTGGAAGCCTTTCGATCCCGCGGGATCGCAGGGAGCTGAGCATCTCCCGCTGCCACCACGCAGGGACCCCTCCACCCACGTATCCTCCAGCTCTTGGCCACAGCAGGGGAAGCTCAGGGCACAAGAAGAAAAAAAGCCAAGCCAGTGGATTACAGGGTTAAGCACCCAAATAGCAGATTCTGCTCCACATACTCCAAGAGCTGATTTCTGAGCCCTCCTGTCACCGGCAGCAGCGAGAGCCTGCTGGTGCTGTGCTGAGATGGTGTCAGGCTGGTGGCTCTGGCTCTCCTCAGTGACCAGGGTCTTGAGCCAGCACCTTCATGCATCTCAGCAAGCACCAATCATTTCACTACTCCACTAAATCCAGGCATGAGGATTCATTCACTCAGGGAAGCCACAAAATCCGGGAGGAGCACAGAGACAGCTCAAGTGGGGCTCAGGGAAGGTGATGAACGGAGAATCACGGAGCTATGGGGATAATTTTCCAGAGATGAGGCAAGGAAATAAAGCAGGATTTGGCCAGCACAGTGCAGCCAACACCTTCCCTGAGCCTCAACACCGAAACTCTGCCTCAGGGTTTCAGGTTGCCTTCATCCCAAAAAAACTCTGGACGTGGGGAGGGCAAGTGGCTGAATCCATCCCACCCTGGTGGGCGCCAGGGAGGAGGGGACAGGAAGAGTCTGGCTTATAGAGAAAGGTCTTTCTGCACCCCTTTTCCTGAGCACTTCTGGATGGTTCCAAGAGGATTCAGTGCTCAGCTCTGCTAGAATCCCACCGGGATGCAGGCTCTGAGTCCACCAGCTCTGTCCAAGGACCTCTGTGCAGAGGAGGCAGTGGTGTGGAAGCCCAGCAAATGCCTCACTGCTGAGGGCCGCTGGGCTCAGCACTGAGTTATTGCCTCTCCTACGGCGGCGTTCGCCTGCCAGCAGCTCCCAGCAGCCACGCAGCTGGGATGGGCGCTCTGACAGCAACACTGTCAGCACAAATCCCGATCCAAATGCCTGGGAAAGCAGAGAAACACCCCCCTGCACCCTGCACAAGCTGCTCCCAGTGCCAGCCAGAGGGGCCTGAGCTCAAACTCCCCACTAAAACCATCTCGGGGAGCTAACTCCAGCAGAAGGTATCACAGCCCAGTTCTGGGCTAGAGGCACTGGTGTGGGGATGAAATAAAACCAAACATCCCAGCTCACAGCCCTGAAGCAGCTCCATGAGGATATTCCCGGCTCCTCAGCCCAGCTCTCCTGGGTCACAGACACTGATTTGAGATGAAGTAAAATGAAACATCCCAGCTCACAGCCCTGAAGCAGCTCCATGAAGAGATTCCTGACTTCCCCCCAGCTCTCCTGGGCCAGAGACACTGGTTTGGGGATGAAATAAAACCAAACATCCCGGCTCACAGCCCTGAAAGCAGCTCCATGAAGAGATTCCCAGGTTCCCAGCCCAGCTCTCCTGGGCCAGAGACACTGGTGTGGGGATGAAATAAAACCAAACATCCCTGCTCAGAGCCCCGAAGCAGCTCCATGAGGAGATTTCCAGCTTCCCAGCACCATGCCATGGTTTGCTCCATCTGGAATAGGCTTCACAAGAGAGCTCCACAAAGATTTCCCACCTTCCCAGCACCATGCCTGGTGTGGGGATGAAATAAAACCAAACATCCCAGCTCACAGCCCTGAAGCAGCTCCATGAGGAGATTCCCAGGTTCCCAGCCCAGCTCTCCTGGGCCAGAGACACTGGTGTGGGGTTGAAATAAAACAAAACATCCCTGCTCACAGCCCCAAAGCAGCCCCATGAGGAGATTCCCAGCTTCCCAGCACCACGCTATGGTTTGCTCCATCTGGAATAGGCTTCACCGACTTCACAACAGAATGGAGTAGGGAAAAACAGAGCAGTCTGTAAACACAACCCTCTGAGACCTCAGAAGGTCTTGTTTACAAGGAAATAATCTAATTATATCAAAACTATCTGAGAAGTATGGCTCAGGCAGGGAGAACCAGAAGATTCCTCAAAAGTGGAGCACACAGCAGCAACAGGAGAGAGCAGTTCCTTTAAAACAACCTTGGAAACGTCGCATTTGGACACACACCAAAAGAAAACCACCTACAAAAAAGGGGTCCAAATAGGACAGAGAAGAGCAGCTGGAGTCAGAGAGATGGACGAAGGGATGTGGCTGAACATTGTCATGGTGTCCTCCCCCCAACACCACACGCAGGGCTTTGTTCAAGGAGCCTCTTCTTGTTCCGATCATCATAACAACAGGAGGAGGAAGCAGCTTTGAAAAGGAACCACATGGGGAAAAAAATAAGAAGAAATGAAGCAGCTACTTGAGGGAACATTAAAAAAAGAGGCAGCTAAAAGGGTAAAGCTTGAAAAAAAAAAACCAGCTATGGTGATGGTCTCCAGTGGAGCCTCTTGAAACAAGGCCACATGCTGCCACGCTCTGTACAGATCCAAAACGGGCCTCAGCAAAGGAAAGAGAGATGCTCCACCCAGCTGGCCAGGCTGTCAGAAGTCAAAATCCCATCCACAGGGCTAAAAGAGATGAATGAAGCTTCTCGTGGCGTTTACATCAACATGCAGGATGGACTGAGGTTGCTGAGCAGCAGGTCTGGAAGCGGCCAGGAGGTGCCCACTGGCTCGTGGCTGTGATGGTGGTGTCATGAGTTCTCACCACAACGTTCAGAGATGGAGAGGTGATCTTGCCAGCCTGCTTCTTGCTGTCACGGTGTAAGATTCAGCCACAGAAGGCCACAGGATCCAGCCCTGCTCCAGCAGAGACTTGGCAAGCAGTGAGATGCAAGTCCAAAGCACCTGAGATACTCCCTGGGAGAGACGACAAGGATCCTCACTGGCAGATGAAACACAGGGGGATGCAGGGGAGAAACAGGTTAAATCCACAGGCAAAGAGAGGCAAGAGGAGGCTCTGTGCCCAGGGAGAGGTTGAGGATATCCAAGGAACTGGCAATAGCAGGTCTGGAACCATGGTTGTGATCTCCACAGGCTTCATCTGCCGTGTGCAGCTCCATCGCAGAAACACAGAATGTTAGAGGTTGGAAGGCACCTCCAGAGTCCAGCCTCCCTGTCAGGGTAGTCCAGACAGGAATTCATCCAGATGGATTTTGAAAGTCTCCAGAGAAGGAGACTCCACAACCTCTCTGGGCAGCCTGCTCCAGTGCTCTGCCACCCTCACTGTAAAAAAGTTTCCCCTCACTTTGAGGTGAAATCTTCTATGTTCAAGAAGCAAAGCTTGATCCAGCCAGCCCCAGGCAATGCAGGTTGGGAGCATTTTCTTGCCCCTCTTCCATTTTGGGCGGGACCTACAGCTCAGTTGGTAGGACAGGAGGAGCAAAAGCAGCCCCTGGACAGACGATTTCTACTGGGGCTTGAAGAAAAGGCAGCTCCCAGCCTGAGAGCCATTAGATGCCTTTGCCTTAATGAAGCATTAAGCCCAGGGCTGCTGAGTGATGAGGATTTACCACTGATACCATTAACCATGTAATTGCTTGTCAATTTACAAGAGATGCTCAGCCTGCATGGACACACAGGCTGGACCTCTGCTTGCTGGCATGACTCAGAGACCAATGAAATACCAAGCCTCAGCGTGGTGACACACACCAAACTGAGACAGATGCCTCTAAGAGCCCCACCAACCCCCATGCCTCCACCTCTCAGCAGCGGGCAGGGCTGTGTGATGTCCTTGACACATCACATTCTGCTTCCCCATCAGGAGTGTCACCCTGGCTTTTTTCCTCCTCTCCTAAAAACATTCCAGAGGAGAACTCGGGTTTTGGCAGATGGGAGGCTCTGGAAGCAATACCTGGCAGCAGATGAAGGCAAGGGTCTCTTAAATGGTCAGCTTTGGACAGAGCGAGACGTTTGGGTTCTCTTCTGGACTCCCTCTAGCTGGACTCCGTTATGATTTGGGCCCCAAAGCACAATTAATGTGCTGAGACTGTAACGAATCCAAGTCTCCTTCCTTTTATTATCCTTAATTACTCTTCCATCTGCACACCACAGCCCTGCTCCAGCCCCAGCCAGCCGCTGCCTGGACGCAGCCCCCACCCCGAGCCCCCCAGACCTGTCCAACACTCACGTTTCCATCACTCAGCTTGAGGCATCCCACAGGCACCCACTGCCAGGGACTGGAGTGGTGGGAAGGCACCAACCAACCCTGCAGAGGGGCAGCTGGGTCAGAACAGCCCCAGATCATCCCCTAGCTCAGCCTGGACACCCGCCCCAGGCTGCAACCCCTCCTGGCACAGGTAGAGGCCCTATGGGTAGCACTGAAGATTTGTCTTACCCATCTCCAGCGTTCTCAGGCCCTGTGCCAGCAGACTCTCGGGTGAATCGACGAGCAGGCTCTATTTAAAACCAGAACTGAGCCCACACCACCTTCCCTCTCCTCCTGAGAAGCTCTTTTATTCACCCTCAGTGCTGAGCTGTGGGTGTCATTGCATCAGCAGAGGTGCTGCACCGGTGCCCAGCCCCAGGCACTGGGCTCCCTTCCTCCCCACCCCCAAATCCCAGCCAAAGCTGGCACCACGGAGGCCCCAGGCTTTGGCACCCCAAGGTTGCTGCAGAGCCACTTGCAGGTCACTGAGCAGAGGCACCCGCACGCTCCGCTGCACACCAGCACCCCGGGGCTGCCCACAGAGCACGCCTTGGCTGCAGTCCCCTTTCCTCCTCCTCCTCTCCTGCTGAGCTGGGAGGTGGCAGGGGCACGCTCATGGCATCCCCATCATTATTTCCTCGCTGGGCCCCACTGAAGGGAGGCTGAGCTCGCTTCACATCCCCCCCCCCCACATCACCCCCAAACCCCTTCCATCGGCCCCGGCACGTCGGTTGGGTCAGCTGCCAGCGCTGGGGCAAGGGCAGCGCAGGGGGAGCCGAGCCCCTGGCTGTCACCCTGCCAGCAGCCTTCAGCCAGCCCAGAGGCAGCTGCATCGGGAAGGGGCCCCTGCAGCCCCAGAAACACGTCTGCGAGCCAGCCCAGCCCCGGCCCGGCCCTGAGCGTGCAGGGCTAGGGTTTCACACAGCCTCCTGGCAGCTCAGGAGCTGCTCCGGCATTCCCAGCCTGCTCCGGGAAGGGGAAAGCCAAGCAACCCCTCTCCCCCAGCACCCCAACGCCCAGGGTGCCCCAGGGTGCAAGGGCTGCCTCCTTCTGGGCTCACTGGTCCATGCAGCTGGCCAGGATCAGTGCCAGCTGGGATGTCTCTGCCACCTACACCTACACTGGCAGGCGAGTCCAGCAGTGGGGTCAGCTTCAGGTCCATTCTCTCCTCTGTCTCCAGTAGGCACCAGGTGATCAGAGAATCATAAAATCATAGAATGTCAGGGGCTGGAAGGGACCTCAAAATATCATCTAGTCCAGCCTCCTGCCAGAACAGGGCAACCTAGACCAGATCACACAGGAACATGCTCAGGCAGGTTTTGCTTATCTCCAGAGAGGCAGACGATGCCCACTACGGGCAGTGATCCCTACCCTGGCAGCTGCCACCACCACCTACTCCTCATTAGCCACAAACCCCTTTTTTGTCAGGAAGCAGCTCTGCTCTGTGCATGGCAATGGCCCTTACCAAGGGGGTGGGAAACGTGTGGAGATTCTCAGAGATGGAGACAACCATCATGACCCTCCTGCTCTGCCCTACCAGCTTCTAACACACCCTAGGATCCAATCCTGTTTATCTGCATCATTCTATTTGCTCCTCAGGGTCTCACAAACACAAGCAGGTCAGAACAAAAAGCTGTTCTCTGGACAGGAGCTCATTTCAGGACTGCCATTACACTATGTAATGGAGAATCCTCCTCACGACCTAGCAATCAGGGCCAGGTTCCCTCTGCCTGCAGCACAGCCAGGGAACCACCGCTACGGAATGAGGAAGCTCAAGTCCTCTCTGCAGGGGGTGAACAGGGGCCCTAGCAAGTTGCAACCCCCCCACAAAGGGCTGACCACTGCAGGCTGCTGAGGAAGCAGCAGCGGGAGCCACACCAGTGTGTGCTGGGTGATACTGTGCCAGGGTTCATAGAATCATGGAACGGCTTGAGTGGGAAGGGACCTTTAAAGGTCATCCAGTCCAAGCCTGCCCTGCAGTCAGCAGAAAGATCTCCTGAGTGGATCAGGTTGCAGAGGGCCCCAAACAAAATGACCCAGAGTGTTTCCAAGGATGAGGCACCTACCACCTCCCTGAGCAACCTGAAACAGGGTCTCAGCAGCCTCAGTGTAAAAGATTTCTTCCCTGTCTAGAGCCTAGATCCTCCTCTTTCGGTTTAAACCATCGTCCCCTGTCAACAGACAACAGACCCTGACAAAAGGCCTGTCCTCACCTTTCTTACAAGCCTCTTTAAGTACTGAAGGGCCACCAGAAGGTCTCTCCATGGAGCCTTCTCTTCTCCAGGCTGAACAACCCCATAGCTTACACTCCTCCAGTACCGGCACAAAGCCTCCCACCCATCACAGCTTCAGCTGTGCGTGCAGGGTTTGCCTCCCAGCTCACTCCAGCCTGTGGCTCTGGGTCTGCTGATGACATTGACCCCCTAGAGCAGCGAGAGGCTGTTCCAGCAGCACATTCCCACCCCAGTCCCACAGGCACAGCCGCCCTGGCCCATCCACCAGGGGACAGCCACAGTGAGCTGGCAGGCAGCAAACCACACTGCTGGCCAACACAGCGCTTCTCTTCATGGCTGAGGTGTTTGCCATGGATCTCAGCTCTCCAAAGCATCATGCTCTCCTAGGAAGCCCTGGAGCACTCAAGCATGGCTGGTGCAGCTGGAGGTGCTAATGCACACCAGCACCATGTGCACAGCCTTAGATTTACCAGGCTAAATAAACAGATGTTTAGATACAAACCCACGCAACTCTGCTTGTCACAACCTCAGACCAAGCCCTTCCACCAAGAGGGAGCATGCAAGTACAGCCAAGCAGTGGTGGGTCTCCAGGCAAGCCATGAGGAGATGCCCTAATGGAGCTGATTCAGGCTGAATTTGGTGTAGGAGTCATTTTGTGGCAGTGCACTAATTTTCTCCACCCAAGGCAAAGCCTGGTGTGATGTTCTGGTCTGTTTCCACCAGTCAGGGTCAAGTTAGAACCTAGAGCTTCCCCTCCATCTTTTCCACACACATGGCAAACAAGGGACAGCCAAGGTGACCACAGAGGGCAGACCATTCTCCAGAGGCCTTGGGGAACCAAGACATGGCAGTGTTGCTTTCTCACACACCACAACATGAAAGTTACCAAGTCCAGATATGCTTCTGGACATGGGGATGAAAATGACAGTGCTGGATCTGGCTGGGCCACCCTCCCCAGCACTGCCAGCCTGCTCCAGAGGCATTCAGAACACAGAGCATCAGATACTAGAGATGAAAGAGGGCTGCACAACGAAATCACTGATGCCAAATCAACTGCACTGTCTGCATCTCATAGTCCAAGCATGGCAGCACCTCTTGGGAGCCCCCAGCACCCACCCAGACATTCATGACCACACACACACATGCCTGGTGATCATCCAGCATTCCAGCTTGGAGGTGAAGCTACAGCACAGAGCCTTGCATACCAGGATGGAGCTGGGATAGTGTCTCTGAGACTTTTGCCATCAAAAAAAGCCTTGTTCCTAGAGAGGCAGTAGAAGATCCCACAGGAAAAGTGTAGGGAAGAGTCTCAATGAAGAAGTGGCTCTTAAAATTCATGTGCCAGGGCAGCAGCTCCCTGCACTTGCCTCCTGCATTCCCTTCCCTGTCACTTCTTAACACTGCCATGGTTTTCAAGTCTTCATCAAGTTTCTTCTGCCTTTCAAGTCTCTTACTGGAAGTTCAGTCCAAGAGGAGCCAAGTTTGACCCTTTCCCAGTGCTGTGCCAGTCCTCAGAGGTGACTGTCACCAAAGCAAGGTCCATGCATGTCCTGAGGATTCCCTGGATGTGCCCAGGGGAGGCAAATTATAAGAGGATGAGGGTAGAAGCAGAGCCACAGCTGCACAGGGGACACTCTTTGTGGGGTTCAGGCAGAGTCACACTGATCTGGCAGCATCAAGAGGCACAGAGCAGGGGCAGGCAGGGGATGCAGGGTGTCAGCTGGATGTCACCTCCCGGCTGCTATCACCCAGGCTGCACATCATATCACCTCTGCAGGCCATCTCAGGTTTCAGGAGCACTGAGTTAAACACATCTTATTTTCTGCTAATGGGTTATGTTCAGGAGGTGACTTTAGAAATGCTTTGTCCTTGGGAAGAGCATCCTCGGATGCAGGAAGCTCAATATCATAGAATCACAGAATCAGTCAGGTTGGAAGACCCTCGAGACCACCAGGTCCAACCATTAACCCTACCCTACCAAGTTCACCACCAAACCATTGCTAAGTGCCACATCTAAATGACCTTTAAACACCTCCAGGGATGGTGACTCCATCACCTCCCTGGGAATCCTGTGCCAATGCTTGACCACTCTTTTTTCCTTACGTCCAGCCTAAACCTCTCTTGGTGCAGCTGAAGGCCACTTTCTCTTGTTCTGTCACTACCTGTGAGAAGAGACCAGCATAGAATGACAGAATCATAGAATCAAGCAGGTTGGAAGAGACCTCCAAGATCAGCCAGCCCAACCTAGCACCCAGCCCTGGCCAATCAACCAGACCATGGCACTAAGTGCCCCAGCTAGGCTTGGCTTCAACACCTCCAGGCACAGAGACTCCACCACCTCCCTGGGCAGCCCATTCCAATGCCAATCACTCTCTCTGACAACAACTTCCTCCTCACATCCAGCCTAGACCTGTCCTGGCACAACTTGAGACTGTGTCCCCTTGTTCTGTTGCTGCTTGCCTGGCAGAAGAGACCAACCCCACCTGGCTACAGCCTCTTTTCAGCATCAGCCTCTCTAGGTTGTCTTTCCAGGCAGTTGGGCACACACATCCTTGGATGGATGCAAGCAGGGTCCAGGCTGCCCAGCAGCCAGAGAGTTAAGCGGGCACCAGCACCTCTGGCCGGGGGTCTTTGTTGCAGGCAGGGCCCCCCTCTCCCGGCCCAGGAGCAGATCAAAGTGCTGGGTATTTACCTCCTGGCTGGGTGTGGGACACTGGCCCTTTCTGATAGGGCTTTTCATCCCTATTAGGGCCGTGAAAGGCCTGAGCTATGAGATCAGCTGCCAGGGGCTGTCCGGGGACAGCGCTGAGCCGAAAAGGTCAGGAGGGAGGAGGAGAAGAGAAAAGAGGCAGAGGCTTAAGGGACAGGGCTCAACAAAATCGCATTTACGGTGGTCACGGTCTTCAGCCAAGCCTCCAAGACAAGGCACCGCGTGTTGTCCAAGGGCCATTATTTGGGTTTGACACGTCCAGCACTCGGGCTTTGAAGTTGGGAGGGGGACACCGTTAGAGACTCGTTTGTCTCTGGTACAAGCCCGTCAGCTCCCACGC
This sequence comes from Pogoniulus pusillus, assembly GCF_015220805.1. Lineage (NCBI taxonomy): Eukaryota > Metazoa > Chordata > Aves > Piciformes > Lybiidae > Pogoniulus > Pogoniulus pusillus. The sequence continues at coordinate 4,651,039 of NC_087282.1, read as the reverse complement.
AGCATCTCCTGTGGGGAGAGGCTCTCATCCCCCCACCTCTGCCACCAGCTCCCAGGGGATACAGATGGGCAGCAAACCCGGACGGTTGGGCCACCAGGATGGCTTTTTTGCTTCAGCCAGGCTTTCCACAGCACCACAGGTTAGGTGGTAAGGTGGTGGGATGAGGAGGAGGACCCAGCAGCCCATTTGGGTGAAGAATGAGGAAGGCGGTTAAGGGAGGTTTTTATCAGCAGAAGTTCACAGCTCTCATGGCAGCATCAAACGACACTTTTCCTTTCAACCCATCCTCACCAAACAAGTTGTGGGCTGGAAGGTGAGGAGCACATGAAAGTGGCCACATTCAAATGCAATCAGCAAAGAAAGCCAGCAAAGAGCTGCAGGGTGACAAACTGCCCTGGCAGGGGAGCTGCACCCGTGTCCTGTCCCACTCCCCCCTCACGGCACAGCACCCATCAGAGATGGGCAGAAGGAACCAAGGAGGAAATTATTAACTGTCAAGGGCTGCAAAAAAGGAGCTTGCCTGGTTCCACAGCAGCTCTCACACAGACTGCCATGGGCTGAAGGCTTCCCAAACCAACAGCAGCTGTTTCAGAAGCTGGAGGAGCACAGCCAGCAGAGCAAGTATGGCAACATGGCCCAGGAAGACAAAACCATGAAGCAAGGAGGATTCTGGCAGCTGGCAGCATGCAGGTGACCTCTTCCCCATGCTGAAGCTCAGGCAATAGGAAAAAAAGCTGCTACGGGAGAGCCTGGGACAAAGCCCACGTGTCAGAGGCAGAAATGGTTGATGACAACTAATTCCTGCCAGGTGAAGTCTAATTGCATCTAAAAACAGAAATGCAAGACAAGGGCTTTAAAGAAACACTCAGGGTAATAGATCAGGGCTCGCTGACTCCTGCTGCCGAGAAGGCGTTGGGCTGGATTCCGGACGTTGTTGCAGCACAAATGGATGAAGGGCTTAAAGATCAACAGCAAACACGTCAGGTTTGTGGGGCAAACATCTACCAGGGCTTCATTCACTGAGGTCTTGTTGATTTAAACACAGTCCCGGGAGGGGTGGGACACCTCCTGCCTGCCTGAGGTCATGTCTGGAGTACTGGGGTCCTGCTCTAGGCTGCCCAGCTCAAGAGAGGCAAAGAGGGGACTACTGGAGAGAGTCCAGTGGAGGCTAAGAAACTGCTGAGGGGCCTGAAGCATCTCTGAGAGGAGGAAAGGCTGAGAGACCTGGGGCTCTTCAGCCTGGAGAAGGGCAGCCTGAAGGGGGATCGTCAGCATCTTAAAGACAGGGGGCAAGAGGGTAGGGTCAGATTCCTTTCAGGAAGTGCCCAGTGACCAGACAAGGGACAACAGGCACAAACTTGAAACCAGGAGGCTCCATCTGAATACGAACCAAGGGTTTTTTTGCTGAGAGGGTGCTAGAGCCCTAGCCCAGGCTGCCCAGAGAGGTTGTGGAGTTCTCTGGAGAGATTCTAAACCCATCCAGACACTGTGACCCTGGGCAGCCTGCTTTGCTTTAGCAGAGGGGCTGGACTGGATGACCTCCAGATTTCACTTTCAAACTCCACCATCAGGCTGGGATTTGAAGACTGTGACAATGCAGCCATGCCCAGGGAGGTGGTGGAGTCGCCGTCCCTGGAGCTGTTCAAGGCAGGACTGGACGTGGCATTTGGTGCCATGGTCTAGCCTTGAGCTCTGTGGTAACAGGTTGGACTATCTATGAGGTCTCTTCCAACCTTGGTGATACTGTGATTTTGTGATACTGTAAAAGATCCCAGCTGGAAGAACTCCACAGCAGCGGTGGCCCAAAGCCCTGCACATCCTGTGTGCCTGGAGAGCAGTGAAAGGCTCAAGAGGGCTTCACCTGGGGGTGTCTGTACTCTGCCAGAGCCCACCAAACACAGAAAGGGCTGTGGGGACCATCACACCACCACAACTGAGGATGAAGGAAGCACTAGGCTGAAGAATATGGCACCCAGGAGGCCTCCCAGCCAGCTGATGGTGGCACCACTGGGCCCCATTCGCAGCTCCTGCATGGCAAGGAGCCACAGCAGGAGCTCCTCCTCACACCGTCCTGTTGCCAGGACATGGGGATTAATGCCTCTCTATCTAGGCACCTCGTTACCAGAGATAGCAGAACTGGAGCATGTTCAAAGAGAAGCAGCAAATGCAATTAAGAGCTGGAGTGAATCAGGAGGGGAGGTGGAGAGAGCCGAACCAGCAGGGCTGGATAGGCTGGGGTGGGTCGGAGCTGCCCATGAGCATCCCAGGAGCACAGACACCAGAATGGGAGGAACAGACACTGGAGTGGGACAAGGAAGCAGAGCAAAATCATCACTAACTGGTGAAATCTAAGGCTGAGGAGAAACGTTGGTAGCATCTGGCTCTCAGACCCGGCGTAGACAACCAGCAAGCACAAAGCAGAACCCTCACCTCACCCCCAGGACAGCACCTTCACCAAAACCTCTTCAGCTTTCACCTCCCTTGTAGCCTTTTCATCCTGCTAGCCCAAAAAGCCAAGCAGATGGATTATTTTTAAGCACCCACACATCTTCTTCCCTCCCATTTCAGCCATTCATAAGCCAACAGCTTCTCTAGCAGCTCGGCAGGGACAAAGGAAGGAGTAATCACACATCTGCTAACGAGCCAGAAGCATCTCCTGCCTTGATGAGGATGGTGAGGATGATCCAAACCTCGCTCTTAGCCCAGGGAATGGTAGCAGAACTTGCATCCACCCACAAGTCTGCAAGTACAAGCCACCCTGGAGTCCCCTCTGACCTCTCCTGCCTGTCCATTGCTTTGTGCTTGGCCAAGGAACTCCCAAAAGGACTTTCCTTCTGGGGGCAAAAAACAAAGATTCCTTCCTGTTGGACCTCACCCTTCTACCTCCCACACAGCAGAGCAAGAGGAGCCACCTGCGAGAGCCACTGCCATGTGCTTCCCTCCATCTGCTCATGGTACATGTGGCTTTGAAAGGAGCAGGAGACTTCAAAGCAGGGACAGGAAACCACAGAGAGAAGGAACCACAGAATGCCTCTAATCCCCAATCTTGCCATGGAGCAGAACACCTAATTTCCTAATTCCCAGCTTCTCCACAGCCTCAGGACCCATCCTGAATTGCTACTCAGGTGCTATTGGTGCCCCATGTGCTGCTGGCATCCCATGACCTCCACCAACCCTCCACCATCTCCAGCATGGACCTGCAGGCAAATGCATCTTGTTCTTGATGAAAAGGCTTCAGAAGAAGCATCACCTTCCCCTGCCTGGCCTGGGGAGAAAAGATGCTTTTAAGGAAAGGCAGGGAGGGGCTGGCACAGAGGGGGACGAGAAGAGAAGAGGTTACGCTCACTTTCAAAAGCCTTTTTCACTGCTAAGCTGAGGGCTGGGGCCGTGGCCCTCCATGATAAAAGTAGCCCTCAATGAGGCTTGGCATGTCCAAGGCAAGGTGGGGGGAGAAGCCCTGAATGGGGAGAGATCCCAGAAAGCCCCCCCCCAGGCTCTAGCAAAGAGGTTCTGCAGCTGCCCGGGGAGGGCGGGGGGCAAGCGGCACACGTCCTGCTCCCCGCCGCTTCAGCACCGCTTCCCCCGGCTTAGGGCTGCCGGCAAATGAAAAGGGAGGGGGGAAAATCCTTTTGTGTGTCCAGGCAAAGCCTGGGGAGAGGGAAGGAGTGGGGGGGAGAGAAAGGATGGGGGGGGGTGGATAAAGACAACACGTGGGTGGTCTGCTGGGGAGACTTTTGACTTTGTTTTTTTGGCTATTTTCTTCCTTGGCAGAAAGAGCTCCTGGGGCTGCTCGGCAGAGGGTAGGGCCAGATCACAGGAGCATCCTCGGCCCACCCAGGGGCCAAAGTTCAGCTGGCAGCAGCCGCTGGCTCCCCGCGCCGAGGGGGCTCGCTTCAAAGAGCAGAGCAGTCAAGAGAAATTAGAGTCAGAAACGGTCTGAGGAAGGGGCAGAGGGCATTGCCGGTCCGTCCCCCCCCTCCTCCCCACCCCGAGGAGAAAGGGGGGATGCTCCGAGCACCCTGCATCCCCCTCCTCCACAGGTTCCCACATGCTGCAAGGGCAGGCTGGGGAAAGGAGGATAAATAGGATTTTCTGGCTGTTTCTGGGGTGATTTTCCCCACACTCCCCTCTTGCCCGCCTGGGGATGAAGCAGGATTGCACTACACAGACTCACGTCCAGGAAAAAAAAAAAGAGGTAAAAAAAGAAAAAGGAAAAAAAAAAAAAGATTAGGCAACGATGCAAGGAGTTGGAAAGGCTCTGCCAAGCCTCCAGTGGGACGCACAGCCGGGAGCTTGCACTTGCAAGGCACGGATCCCGTCGGATGCGCAGCGCTGGTGACCCAGGTGTGCTGGCAGCCTCGCACGGGGAGCTGGCGCCGGCTCAAAGCCGCAGGGACCTGCCTTGGCACTCGGCAGCGCCGTCCAAACGCCACCGACAGCTAGAGGGAGGTTGATTTAAGCTTCAGCAAGAAGCTTTCATGCGAAATGCAAAAGCAGCTCCTTGAAACTTGTAGGCTTCGGAGCCTGCTAAATCTCTCTCTGCCTGCACCTCGCTGCCAGACTCTCGCTGCAAGCACAGAGTGGTTTGGGCTGGAAGGGACCTCCAAAGGTCACCCAGACCAACCCCCCCTGCACTCAGCAGGGACATCCTCCACTAGAGCAGGCTGCTCAGAGCCTCGTCAAGCCTGACCTTGAATAGCTCCAGGGATGGGGCCCCAACAACCTCCCTGGGTCACCTGTTCCATGAGGGTTCCAGAACCCTCATGGTGCCGAGGATGCTCCTGTGATCTGGCCCTACCCTGTGCTGAGCAGCCCCAGGAGCCCTTTCTGCCAAGGAAGAAAATAGCCAAGAAAACAAAGTCAAAAGTCTCTCCAACCTAAATCTGCTCTTCTCTCATTTCAAACCCTTGCTCCTCATCCTATCACTGCAGGCCTTTACCAACAGTCTCTCTGCAGCCTTCTTGTAACCCCCTTCAGGTATTGGCAGGCTGCTATTAGGTCTCCTTGAAATCTTCTCTTCTCCAGGCTGCACAACCCCAGCTCCCTCAGCCCGTCCTTGTAGCAGAGGTGCTCCAGCCCCCTGAGTCACCACCCCACATCCCTAAGAAACACTGAACTTCAGCCTATTCCAGGCTTTGCAGAAAGCAGAACAACATCCAGCAACCCTCTCCTCCTTGAGGCAGATGCTCTGCAGCATTCATGCTGACACACATACAAGCTGACTGGCAGGCTGCTGTTAGGTCTCTCTGGAGCCTTCTCTTCTCCAGGCTGAACAACCCCAGCTCCCTCAGCCTGTCCTCATAGCAGAGGTGTTGCAGTTCCCTGATCATTTTCATGGTCCTGCTATAGATCTGCTCCATCAGGTCCACGTCCTTCCTGTGTTGAAGGCTCCAGAGCTGGACACAGTACTCCAGGGGAGGAGTCACCAGAGCAAAGTGGCAGAACCTCCTCTCTCAATCTGCTGGCCACGAGGCAGTTAGAGTGAAGAAAAGAACAAAAAGGGAGGGTCTGTGATTTTGTAAGGGAAAAGAAAAAAGCTCAAAATGAATTTGTGGAAACTATTATGAAGGAAGTAACAGGAAGATGTGACCTGCTCTTGGTAAAAGTCTTAAGAACTGATTTAATTTTACTGAGCTCTTAGAGGAACATAACACTGCTGAGTCTAGTTGGAAGGAGTGGATTTATTCCAGGGTTAAAAACAGCTCCAGGTTAGTGCAAGCAGAAAGCCTGAACAGGACAGCCTGGACAAATTCCTCCCAGTTTCATTTTTACCTCCACAACTGAAGTTTGTGAGTCATGTCCCAAGGCTGAGCTCCAACCTCTAAGGAACAGCAAACCTGCAGACTTCAAACTCTAACACTGAGACTCAGAGCAGGAGGCTGCTCTCTAGTCATGACCTTACACACGGGGTGGGGGTGGGGTGAGCTTGTTCTGAGGAATGCATTTGGTTATGGGGCCTATCTGCAGGCTCCTCAGCTCGTTCTGGGCAACGTGTTTTGGTTTGGGGCCCATTTGCAGCCTAAGGGTCCTGTGGGATGTAGCACAGGGACCCCACTTTCAGCCCTCATTAGGTTGATGGTGAAGTCTCTGATTGAACTTGACCCCTGAGTGTGGTGGAGCCCCTGACCAAATGCTTCAAGATGCTTGCCTGACATACAAAAGGCAGACCCATGGCTCTGCTTTCAGCCCCTCTGAGGGACAGTAGAAGGGCTGACCTTGCAGGGTCCCACACCCATCAAGGCTTATGCCAGCCGTGGTTACTGGTGCTAAAGTAGATGGGAGTCTGTTAGAGCTGTGCCAGGGCTTTTGGTATCCCCAGCCCATCTCTGGGGCACTTGGGCTTGCAGCCCCTGGAGCAACACCAGGCAGGTGGCCTCAGATCCTAGTAGAGAGAGTGACCAAGCAGTGGCAGCTCTCAGCAGAGCCCAGCTGTGCCAAACGGTGACTCAGCCACACTCTCTGTGGGCACCAGGGCCATGCTGAGCGGGATGAACAGGTTATTGCACCATGTCCTTCCTGTGTCATCCCTTCTGTAGCCACACAGTGACCAGAAATCCCTGTGAGACCTTTTGCTGCCACCACCCTGTGCTCAGCCACGTGTTGGGCAGCAAAACTACCGGCAGCCCCAGCTCCAGGGAGGGCTCCCAGCAGGGAAATCCAGCCTGGCAGAATCACCACAGCACTACTCTATGGCACAGTACCTCATTCCCCTTTCCACCCACTCTGAAGGCAAAGATTTCAAGCTAAAAATACATTGTTCATTGACTGGAAAGCAGCAGCTCCTATGCAGGTGGCTGACCCCTGCAGCAGCAAGCCCATAACACGTGATGGGCAGAGATGAGCTGCACAGCCACCGTGCCCTTTGCCAGCTGTGGGCTTGCATGCCGTGGCCCAAGCCAGGCACAAACTGCGAGGCTGAAGAGAAGACAAGGAGAGGAAGAATGAACTGACAGGCACAGATGAGCCCAACGTTGCCACAAGCTCCCTGGAGTCCTCCCTCCATCCACGCCAGAGCCAGCACATCCTTGAACAATGGTTCCCAGCACGCACAGCCCCAGACTGCAGGAGAATTCATCCCTGCTTCCCTCTCTCCTCTATGTCCTACTAAGCAACAAAAGGACCAAGCCAGCATGCAGACGATCCAGACCACAGCAAGCACCAGGCACCAGTCCCTGCTGCTGGGGCTGCTCTCAGAGGAAGATGAGCATCTCCTCAGTCACCACTCCTCCTGATCTCAAACTGCCCCATGGCAAAGCCCTACAAGAGATGCCCCACGACACCTCCAGCAGAGATGGCAGCACAAAGAAAGCTCGGGGTGTGGCGGTGCTCCAACACACCTTGTCCCTTGGCTGAGGGACACACTGCTGCTCCCAGCTGCAAGCAGGAGTCAGACAGGGGCTGGTGAGACACTCAGACAGTGACACATCCCTCCCCTTCTCCCATCCAGCAGGAAATATTTTCCATACGTGTCAGCTCTCTGCACCAGCCAAGCTGTGACCAAGTGCCCAGTGACAGTCTCCAGGCTACCCCCCAGCCGTGGCCCTGCTGAGCCAGGGCTGGCAGCGAGGAAGAGGAGGGCAACTCACATGTGATGAAGTAATCCTGCTGCCTCTTGAACTCCAGGCCCATGTAGTTGGGACTGAACTCCTGGAACTTGATGGTGAAGCGGATCTCCTGCTCGGGCCGGTTGCACGTCACCAGCACGTTGGGGTCCATGACGGTGCTGCAGGCATCAGCCTGGTCCTTCCTCACCAGGTACAGCTTGTAGTACTCGTAAGGCTTGGATGGCTCTGCCCTGGGGCAGATAATGTCCAGTTTATCCCCAATCTCCGGGTAGATGACCAGCCCCTTTCCACTCATGAACCTAAAAGAGGGAAAGGAGAGAGGTTAGTCAACCACCTCCACAGAATCCCAGCATGGTAGGGGGGCAGAAGTGAGATCTGGAGATCACCCCAGTTCAACTTAGCAGAGTCACCCACAGCAGGCTGCCCAAGATCACAATGTTCAGGTGGGTTTGGAATCTCCCCAGACAAAACCTCCACAGCCTCTCTAGGTAGCCTGGACCAGGGCTCCAACACCCTCACAGCAAAGAGGTTTTTGCTTGCATTCACTTTGTGCTCATTACCCCTTGTCCTGACACTGGGCACCACAGAAGAGTCTGGCCCCATCCTCTGGCCCCCTGTCCTTTAGCCATTGATTAACATTGAGCAGATCCCCTCTCAGGTTGCTCTTCTCCAGGCTAAACAGCCCCAGGGCTCTCAGCCTTTCCTGCTCACAGAGATGCTCCAGGACCCTCAGCACCCTCATACCTCTCCATTGGACTATTTCTAGTAGCTCCTAGTCTCCCTTGCACTAGAGAGGCCAGAACTGGACCCAGTACTACAGATGTGGCCTTACTAGAGCAGAGGGGAAGGAGAACCTCCCTCAACCTGCTGGTCACACACTTCTTAACACAGCCCCAGACACCGTTGGCCTTCTTGGCCAGGAGGGCACATTGCTAACAGCTTGAGAACAGGCAGCAAGGACCACGCCAACCTGTCCCAGCCCTTGCAGAGCCTCTCTTCCACACCATTTGTTCCATGCTTTCTCTCCACAGGGTGTTTTTTGACTTCTCTTCCTTCACCATCATTGCATGTGTAAAGAGACAACACAGGATCTCAATGACCCAAACAGAGCCTTGCCTGGCTTGCTCCCACCCCTCATGCACAACAGGGGTGAGGACCCTTCCTCAGATCCCAGCCTGGCACCCAAAAGGGAGCACAAAGGGCTGCAGACACCATGGCTCTGCCCGAAGGCCAGGCAAGGAGCTTCCTGCAGGGAGAGGTGATAATCAGGAACAGGGAGAAGTCCTGACAAAGGGGTGTGGGGAGGGAACCCGTCCACACCCCAGCTCCCCAAGGAATTCCTGTCCTTAAATGGAAAGAAGGGAGGCATCCTGCAGGACAACTTCTCCCAAGCCAGGCTCAACGGCGTGCCCAGGAGCGTGGGAGGACCGGATGGAGAGGAGCAAGGAGAAAGGAAAGCTATTTGGGGCTGGAAGGCAGGGCACTGGGAAGGGAAGGAAGGAGAGATGCTGATAATTAACATTCAGATGTCGTTATTGTGGAGCAAGCCTCTGATATTTACTTAATTTCTTTTTTTGAAGCGTGAAGTAGAGGATTAGGGTATCAAGGAGGGAAGCAGCAGATCAGCTACTTTGATGTAGGCAACGTGAGGCATTCTTGATGGAAGATAAGGTGGGAATGGATGTTCCTGCAAAGTTATCTCTGCCTCACGTCATGTGGGCACGGCGAAAACCAGAGCACCTGCTTCAGCAGCCTGCACATCCACAGCTCTCCATTCCCTGCCACAGCCAGGCTCTGGCACACCTCATCCCAGCACTTGGATCCAGAGATGGTCCCTTCCCATCTCCCACCAGCCAGCTGCCATGGTCAGGGTTGCAGGCACCACAGAAGGAAGATCAAGTCAAGCCCAGCCTGCTCCACGGCTCTTCTGCACATCTTAGCAAGAAGTCAAAGAGCTGAAACCAGCTCCTGAGCAGTTCAGGCTCTGGGAGCCTCAGCAGACTCACAGGCAGACCAGCCTAGCTGGGAGGAGGCAGGAGGAGCCGGAGCCCACGCACACCCCAATGACCTTGTCAAGAGCTCTGGTGCTTGGTGCCAGCTCTATCAGCAGGAGGAATGGCAAAGACAGACAGACAGACTTCAGCCGCACCTCAAGGCACAGGGGGAGAGGCTGCAGGCCTTGTGCTTCCCCCAACACTGGAAATGAACTCGGGTGGATTGTCTGCCCCAACCCCGCTGTGGCATGGCAGAGTCCAGCTCCACAGGTTGGAAGGCACCTCTGGAGATCATCTAGTCCAACCCCACTGCTAAAGCAGGGCCACCCACAGCACCTTGCCCAGGATCATAATGTCTGGTGGGTTTGAAATCTCTCCAGAGAAGGCAACTCGACAAGCTCTCTGGACAGCCTGCTCCAGGGCTCAGGAACTCTCACAGCAAAGGAGTGTCCCCCTGGGTTCCAGTTTGTGCCATGTGTCTTGTTGCTGAGCACCAGTGAAAGGTACCTGGCCCCATCCTCTTGATCCTCACCCTTTAGCTATTAATGAGCACTGAGAAGATCCCCTCTCATTCTGCTCTTCTCCAGGCTAAACAGCCCCAGCTCCATCAGCAGGTGAGCTTTCTCTTTGCCCAAATGCTACCAAGTAGGTCAGCTGGCCTTTGGCCAGCAAGCCAAAGCCTTGAGAGCAAGAGAGGCTCCTTCCCCCAGCCCCAGCTGCAGCCCTGACGCAACGCCAGGAGCCATGCAGGAGGAGCTGCAGAGGAGCCCCAGCCCCGGCCGCAGACATGCGGCACAAGTGAACACTTGCACGCTGGCTCAGGGCTTCCCACCCCGACAGGCAGCGCCTGGCTCCCACACCCGCTTCTCCACCACTGGGCTGACTCAGAGGCTTTCTGGCACAGGGCTCCCCAGTGACTCAAATTCCCTCCTCCAGCCCCTGCCAGCTCTCTCCTGCCCAGAAGATGCCAAACAGGAAGCCACAAACAAGTCATGCAGATGTCTTGCAAGGCCAGAGCAGGAGAAGGCGGCTCCTATCCATCTCCCATCTCCATACCAGCAGCACCTATCACAGCTCTTTGGCCAAAGCCTTGGCCAACACCTGCAAACCAACCGGCCCACGCCGACACCAGCCTGTGCCAACAGCGTGGCCAACTGGGAGCCAGGCAAGCTGATTTTTAACCCAGGGAGAGACTGGGAAACAATCAAAGCAGCTGAGAACATCCCAGCGCCGCATCCTGCCAGCATCACTTCATCCCAGAAACCCCAGAGAGAGCTCCTAGGTTTGGTTCATTTGTCTCCAAGATAAAACTAATTCCTTGCAGCTCTTCAGAAGCACGTGGCTTCTGCCTGGGAATTAGCCCAGGAACATCTTCCAGCTCTCCTACACGAACACCAAGCAAGACAAAAGCTGCCAGCCAACACACACAGCCCCTCACTGCTTGTTTTTTGGGGTGCTCCTTCTGACTGCTGCTCCCCACCAGCCACATCCATGCCCACACACACGTTTTATCCTTCGCCCTCCTTCAATCTCCCTCAGCTTAGCTCCTTCATTTCTCTCTCAGTGTCCTCCTCTCTCTTCTAAAAGCACCTGAGAGGCTGGGCAGCACAAGCCGAGATACAATCCTGAAGCTGTATCCTTTCTCAGTTCCTTGACCTCTTAATCACACACCAAGAGCATTGTTTGCCCCCAAAAAAGTTTTGCTTTGTGGCAAACAACACCTTGATGACCATCCAAAAGAAGAGCAACAACAGGTCCCATCATGTGAGAGGCCAGCTCTGCAAGAATCCCTCCTTTAAACAGCAGAAGGTGAAAAGAAAACATTTATCACAAGAAAAGTAGAGAGAAAGAGTCTCAAATTCTCTCCCCAAACTTGTCAGGAGCTGCCTGAACAAGGTCTTACAACAGCTTCTGGGGATGAGACATTTAACTTCAGGAAGATCACTGAAGGCAAAGAGAAATGACACTCTTGAGTGCTCTTCACAAGGACACGTCTCTGAATTTATCTTAACTGGGGGAAAAATGAGCAGATCTCCTCTTAAATTAATGAGGAAATTCATCATGACCTCAGAGCACCAGCTGTAATTTTGGAAGAGGCAGGGGGGATCTGCTGCCTTCTCCATACTTCTCAGTTTGATATCCCTCCTTTAACATGGAGAGGGGAAGGGAAATCAAAACTCCACCTTAATACTGATGACCTGCTCAGGAATCCATTAGACAACCCAAATTTGGGTCCAGAGCAGCAGGGCATGAAAAAGCCAGGACATCCTAAGAGCCCAGTTTCCAGCCCTGCTGGACAGTCACCCTAGCCATGATCTGCACCAGTTTAGCATCACCCTTGAGGCAGGAGGGGAATGATGGACCCAAACCAGCACCCTATCAGCAAGAACTCAGTGCTTTCTGGGCTAATCCTGCATGGTGTATGCTGGAGCTCTGCCACAGAACACCATCAGCAGACACCAGCACCCCAGCAATCACTCATAGACCCTGGTGGGGTCTCCCCACATACTCTGTGGGCAGCAGGTCAAGGGAGGAGATTCTGCCCCTCTGCTCTGCTGAGACCCCACCTGCAGTGCTGGGGCCAACTCTGGAGTCCTCAGCACAGGAGAGATATGGACTTGTTGGAGCAGGGCCAGAGGAGGCCATGGAAATGATCTGAGGGCTGGAAGCTCTCTGCTGTGAGGCCAGGCTGAGAGAGTTGGGCTTGTTCAGCCTGGAGGGGAGAAGGCTCCAGGGAGACCTTTTAGTGGCCTTTCCATACTTCAAGGAGAAAGCTGAGGACAGACTTTTTATCAGGGCCTGTTGTGACAGGACAAGGGGTGATGGGACTGAGCAAAAAGAGGGAGATTCAGGCCAGATAAAAGGGAGACATTTTTATGTTGAGGGTGGTGAGACTCTCTCCCAGGCTGCCCAGAGAAGTGGCAGATTTTTCCATCCCTGAAAACAGTCCTGGCCTGGTTGCTTGGGGCTCTGAACAACCTGTTCCCATTGAAGATGTCCCTGCTGACCGTATGGGGGTTGCACTAGATGACCTTTAAAAGCCCCTTCTCACCCAAACCATTCTTCCTCATTAACCCATCCTCCTCTACCTCTCTCACCACTCGGGAGGCTGAGAGTGGCTCCAGCTTTATTTACTTAGCACTGGCACCACCACTAAGTAGCAGCTCACAGGCTAACATCTCAGCATCTTTTCTTCTGGTGTCAAAGGTGCTGGGAAAGATTAACCACAGCCATTAAAGTTTAAAACCAAACATTTTTGCCTGCCAGGAGCAGAGTGCTGCTCTCCACTCCAGTTATCAACAGCTCCAGCACTTAAAGCCCCTCAAGGTGAGGTTTTTTTGGGTGGCACCTGTGGCTGCCCACCCACAGAGCCACAGTGGTCACTGAGAAGCATCCCAGAGAGGCATCCTCAGCTAGCAGCAGCCCCCAGCTCCTGGCCCCCCAGCTCCCGGCCCGGCAGGTTCCTTGGGAGCGATCAGGTGGCAGCATCCAATTTCCTCATTGTTTCAGGAGGTGTTTTCTGCTGGGAAAGGTGAAAAGGGTATTTGTGAGCCTTGTAAACCGACTCCACTGCGTTGGGTAAACAAGGGGAGCTCTGTTGGCAGCGGGATGCCAGGATGCTGGAGCAGAGGGATGGGATTAAAGAGAAGCCTCTCTTGCTGCCCCAGCTTGGGAGGCCACTGGTAGGGAACCCCCCCAAAGCTTTTTGGACTAGGCAAAACCCCTTGACATCAGCACACAGAGATGATCTCCCCTCCAAGCTCCATCAGACCTGATGGGCTGACCCAGAGGCTGTAAGTGGCATCTGCTGGAAAGGCCAGGGCTCAGCCAGCACCTGGTGGCTGCCCTGGTGTCACAGAAGTGGTTTCATAGAATGTCTCGGGATAGAAAGGACCTCTCCAAAGGTCGTCTAGTCCAGGCCCCTGCAATCAACAGGGACACCTTACAACAGGCTGCTCTGAGCCCCTCCAACCTGACCAGGAGTAACTCCAGGGATGAGGTAGCTACTGCCTCTCTGGGAAACCTGCAACAGCATCTCAATACCAAAAAAGTCTTGCTCTAAACCTCCCTCTTCTAGTTCCAACCATCACCCCTTGTCCTGTCACAACAGGCCCTGCAAAAAAGTCTGTCCTCAGCTTTCTTACAGGGCCCTTTAGGTACTGAAAAGCCACAAGAAGGTCTCCCTGAAACCTTCTCTTCTCCAGGTCCGTGTCTCCAGCAGCTTCATGTCTCTCCTGCGCTGAGCACTCCGGAGCTGGACACAGCACTGCAGATGGACTCAGCAGAGTGGAGGGGCAGAAACTCCTGCCTCAACCTGCTGCCCATGCTGCTGGGGATGCAGCCCAGGTTGGCTTCTGAGCTGTGAGTGCACATCAATGACTCATGTCCAATTTTTCACCCACCAACACCCCCAACTCCTTCTCCACAGGGCTGCTCTTCACCCCTTGATCCCTCAAGTCTGTTCTGATACGAGGACTCAGGTGCAGGATCTTGCACTTGGCCTTGCTGAACCTCAGCTTTGCTAGGAGAGGAAGAGGAATGGGGTGGGAAGAGATGAAAATCCCTTGAAATACACTGTGAGACTGCCTGGAGTTCAAGAAGGGATCACAGCCCTCATTGTCCTAGGCAGGAGCCCAAGCCAGCCAGGGGATGACCAGAACCCCTGGAGCAACCACAGGCAGAGAGGTGGTGTCTGAGAAGCTCCCACCTCAGCTTTAAAGAGGAGCAGCCACGCAGGTGGGTGGTGAGGCTCTCAGCAATCCATCTCCCAGATCACAAGCCCACAGCTTCCTGAGCTACCTCAAATGACACTACCCAAACCAAGCAGCTCTGGACCAACAGACCCCAACTGGCATCGCTCTGCTCCATCCCACCACTGCTAGATGCTCAGCAAACCCAGGAACGTGGGGTGAGAAGGAAAACCATGGCCATTTGGCCAGAGTAAGCTCAGGGTACATGTTGGGCACGATCCCTCTCCTCCTCCACACACCACCCAGGCTCTCTTCTCCCCATGGGCATGTACAGGCTGGTAGGATGGGTCATGGTTAACCATGGAGGAGCTAAAACATTCGCAGCAATAGCTGCAAACCCTGCAGATAGGTATCTGGCACCAACAGCCTAGGAGTCCTTCCACTCTCTCTGAGGGAGGACACAAGTGGGAAATCATCTGAAAGCAGTTTTTGGGAAGTATAGGTTGATGGGACATCAAACTATCTCCATAGCACTCCTCACACCATGTGAACTCCCAAATCTTTGGGTACCATAGAATGGTTTGTGTTGGAAGGGACCTCCAAAGGTCCAACCCCTCTGCATCAGCAGGGACATCCTCCACTGGAGCAAGCTGCTTAGAGCTCTGTGGAGCCTCACCTTGAGTATCTTCAGGGATGAGGCCTCGACTACCTTCCTGGGCAACCTGCTGCAGTGTTTCACCACTCTTATGGTGCAGAACACATTCCTAAAATCCAATGCAAATGTCCTCTCCTCTCATTTCAAACCACTGCCTCTCATCCTGTCCTTTCAGGCCTTTGCCAACAGTCCCCCTGCAGCCTTCTTATAGCCCACTTCAGGTACTGGCAGGCTGCTATTAGGTCTCCTTGGAATCTCCTCTTCTCCAGGCTGCACAACCCACTTCCTTAGCCTGTCCTCATAGCAGAGGTGCTCCAGCCTCCTGAATCACCATTCCACATGTCCAAGAAACACTGAACTTCAGCCTATTCCAGGCTTTGCAGAAAGCAGAACAACATCTAGCAACCCTCTCCTCCTTGAAGGAGATGCTCTGCAGCATTCACACTGACACACATACAAGCTGACATGTGCTGAATGCTGTTTTCTTCAAAGAAACCCAAAAATAACCCCACCTTACAAGGAGGACATCCACTCCTGGCAGGGAAGGCTGCTGATGCCTGGCAGAGCGAGGCCCTCCAAGAGGAGGGCAGCAATAACCAAGGTGCAAACAGCATTTTTCACCTTGCAGTTGTGGTGGTCTCCTGCTGCCTGGCAGCTGAAGGCTGTGTTGGCAGAGCTCTCCACACCAACAAAGCCTATGTGTCCTATCAGCCTTAACCCGTGAGCCACCAAAGCTGGGAACCACCTCAGGAAATTGACAAGAAACTGCTCTCCAAGCTAAGGAGATGCAGTAGAAAGCCAACTGGGTGTGTTCTCCTGAAAAATGCTTCTGAAACCTGTGAGAGCTTCTCCAGAGCCCAAATGCACACAGAACTAAACACCTGCCTGCCTCTGCCTCCTCCTTACTTGCTTTTCTGGGACACACCACCACCATTCCACAGGCACAAGGCACATAGCCACCAGCTAGAAGTGATCAGTCCTATTGCTAATGGAGTCCTCCAGACCTCTCAATGCCACAAACCCAGGTAATGCTCAGTTGTTGGTCCAGAGCTCCTCCAGTGACATCCAACCACCTCCATGCTGGCCAAAACCTGCATTTTCACCAGGCAGAAGATACCAAGGGGTTGGCAGCAAATACATCATCAGACAGGGACCATGGCATGGTCTGTTGCAAGCTTTAACCAAGAGCATCCAATAATTCACTTCCTGGGGACCTCTGAAGATCCCTTCCCACCCAAGCCCCTGTGATTGCATGATCAGTGGGGGTCCTGAACCAGCTCCATAGCAGCCACCACCCAACTCACTTCTCTGAAGAGCTGAGGACAACTACAAGAGAGGATTTACACACTTAACCCAACACCCACCTCATCCCAGCACACCAGCAGCAGCCACAGCCCCTTCCCAGAGCAGTGCCAGCGTCTGGAGTCCAGGATCATTTCTCCTTTCTGACTCTCATTAAATTCTTGGGAACAAAGACATCCCATGGAAGGAAATTAATCAGAACTTGAAGGAGAAGGTTGCCTGCTCTCCTCTGCCTCCCATCTCTGTCTGTCACCTTCTCCCTGGTTCAGACAAGCTATTCCTCACCACGAGGGAGGGCAAACAGGAGCACACGAATCCCCCGCTTTTAGATCCCGCTTCTTTTATGTGCTCTTCTATTCTTAGCCTCCTTCAAAAAGAGCCTTCCATCTTTTTATTTCCCCTGCTAATCTGTGGATAATTATTTTCCTTGCCCTTCCGTAGACCTCTTCTATTTCTGCTGCGTCCTCTCGGAGCTGAGGTGGTCAGCACCGAGCCAAATGATTTCAGGTATCTCTAAAAGCAGCCTCTTATCTCCTTCACTTCCTTGGCCCCCACTGCCCAACAAGATATTTTAAGCCATTCACCACAACATCTTCCAGCCCCACCACAGCTCCTCACCATCCCCCTGAGCCCTCACAGCCACCCCACGGAGGCCATCCCTGTCCACAGCTCCCAGACACACTCTAAGGCCCCTTCCCCCCCCCCCCCCCATCTCAGGTTTAATGAGGCCCATTCAACCCTCCCAAAGACAAAAGGCCCTTCTCGTTTCCAAACGGATTTACACGACGCATCAGTGAGGCAGAAACGGGGTCACCATGGCAACCAGCACCCCGACCCCCCACCCCCAGCACAGGGGATGCCATTTTCTACCTCCGCAGCTCCCCCAAAACCCCTTTGTTGCTTTCACACCGGCTGCAAGGCTTGGCACAGCTGGTAAAAACACCCAACCCCACCCCAAAAGTGACCTCCCCGGGTGGCAGGGATGCCATGTTTTGAGATGAAGATTCTCCAGTCGGTGCCCCCCTCCCAGTGCAGGCACCCCAGTAAGCTCTGCGCTGTGGTTGACTTCAGGTCGTGGTCAAGGCAGGGTTCACATTAAGTGGAAAGCAAGGAAAGACCAGCTCCAAGGGGAAAATGAAATCAAACCACTCCTCTCTGCCCAGAAACAGGTGTTCATGATCCAGTGCCAGGCTCAGCTCTCTTCGCTGGCCACACCTCAGCCCCCATGGGCAACAGCTGCTGCCATCTCCAGCTGCGCAGTCGCCGTCAGCCAGGGCTGGCCCTGGTGACTCAGGGCTGTGGGAAGGGCTTTCTCTCTGAGCCATCGTGGTAATTACAGCATGGCAAAAGTACCTGCCACTGGAGAGCATCCGAGCTCCAGACTGCCCACCAGGCCCAAGGAGCAGAGGTGATGGAGATCCACACCACAGGTGGACGCCAAAGTACTCAGCCGGGCAGGAAACCCAAGTAAAGCTCTACCAGCAGGTCTGCATTTCCAGCCAACTCATGCCAGCTGTGGCACATCAGCCACCCACCAACATCCAGCACATTTTGAGTGGCTTCAGACTTTGTCCCACATAGGCCAGAGCATACACTAATGATAGCAAAGCCACCACAGAACCCAGCAGTGCAGGGGCCCACAATGCCAATGCCAGCCCTTCGGCTGCCCAGTGCCTGCCACTCACTCTTCCTACACCCCCTCACTCTGGGTGGGGAACTCAGGGCTTCAGTTACCTCTCCAGCACCCTGCCTAGGTGCTCGCTGCCTCCTCCAAGGCTGAAGACAACACACAGGGGCACTGGGGCAGATGAAAGGAGATCTCCAAGTGCTGCCAAAAGGAAGCACCCACAAAAAGGTGAAGGTTTTCCTTTGTCCTCTTTGTTGACCTGGCCAGTTTGCCCCACAGTGCTCATCTACCTGTTAAGGGGACAGCTGCTGACCATCCCAACACCCTCAGGAGGAGGAAGACCACTCTAGGGGATGGCTACTGACCCAAATAGGAGGGACAGGTGGAAGGCTCACAACCCATGCAAGAGGCCAGGCACCAACGTGAGCAGCCATGTGCTGCTCCATCTCCCCACCTCCAGGCAGCACCTCATGCCCTGAGACGCTGCACCCAAACCGCACGGACAAGCGATATTAATCCACCTCCTACAAGGTTCGACTCGACGATCTTAAAGGTCTCTTGCAACCAAAACGACTCTTAGAGAGGGTGAAAATAAAGAGAGCTGCTAATTGATGGAGTTTGGAGGAGATTTAATTGGGGCCAGAGCGCTGGCGCAGGCAGCTGCTGCCACCTGCAGCGCTCGCTGCAGCCAGTGACATGCAGCTCCGGGGGTGGTGACAGACCCCCCAGCTCCTGTGCCCACCAACCCAGGGTGCAGACACAATTTGGATGGACTAGGGAGCATTAGGGGGGATCTCCTGAGTGCACCCTGAAAACTCAGCATCTTTCAGCACAACGAGTAACTCTGCCAGTGATGGAAGCAGAAAAGAAAGGGAGGGGGGAAAAGCCGCATTTTCACCCTGGAGTAAAAGCGTCCTGCGGGTCCCTTCGCAGAAATAAAGCCCAGCCCAGTTATCTAATGAATGCTGGCAAGAAGCGGGGAGGCTGGGAGCTGGGGGTGGGGGGAGAGGGGGTTGCTGCCGGCAGCCCACAAAGGCGGCATGGGGAGCGGTCTCCCCGCCGCTGCCGCCGGCATCCCCCGTCAATGGGGCCCCACGCTGGGAGTGAGGTAAGAAGGGATTGAAAGCGGGGTTTGTCGGGGGTTTTGTCTCCGAAAACCGGGGGAGGGGAAGGGGACAGGGCTTGACAAGAGCTGACAGACAACTGAACAAAACCATAAGGGCCATGAATGGCAACACGGCTCTTTAATTGGCGTAGGAATGGAGAGAGAAGTGAGACAATGAGGCTCAGGGTTGGGATGGGGGGGGATGAGGTGCAAGGCAGCGAGCGCTCACCTTCTGCCTGCCCACACCGCGGTGCTTCCTAGCCAGAGGTTGGCAGCTGGATGGTGAGCCTGCCATCTCCCCGACCTCCCCTCCTCCAGCAAACCACTCCACAAGGAGAGAGGAAAGCAGCAAGGGACTGTATCGGGAACAGTGTGGGCAGCAGCACAAGGGAGGTTATTCTGCCCCTGTGCTCAGCACTGCTCAGGACACACCTTCAGTGCTGTGTCCAGGTCTGGGCCCCTCAATTCAAGAGAGATGTTGAGGTGCTGGAAGGTGTCCAGAGAAGGGCAGCAAGGCTGGTGAGGGGTCTGGAGCACAGCCCTGTGAGGAGAGGCTGAGGGAGCTGGGGGTGTGCAGCCTGCAGAAGAGGAGGCTCTGGGCAGAGCTCATTGCTGCCTGCAACTACCTGAAGCCAGGTGGGGTTGGTCTCTTCTTTCAGGCAAGCAGCAACAGAACAAGGGGACGGAGTCTGAAGTTGTGTCAGGAGAGGTCTAGGCTGGATGTTAGGAGGAAGCTGTTGTCAGAGAGAGTGATTGGCATTGGAATGGGCTGCCCAGGCAGGTGGTGGAGTTGCTGTCCCTGGAGGTGTTGAAGCAAAGCCTGGCTGGGGCACTTAGTGCCATGGTCTGGTTGACTGGGTAGGGCTGATAGGCTGGGCTGGATGATCTTGGAGGTCTCTTCCAACCTGGCTGACTCTGTGATGAGGAGAGCCCAGCAGGGCAGCAGCACGCAGCCGAGCGGCACGGAGCCGAGCCCCGGGCGCGGGGTGCCGCAGAGCCCCAACGCCGCGGCGGAAGCAGCTCCGCTCCCCTGGCTGGTCCTCGGCTGCGCTCCGCTTTGGCCGCCCGGGCGCTGGCTGCAGCCCCGCTCAGCCGCGGAACAGGGGGCCGGGAGGGGGGGAAGAGAGGCAGGTTAAAAGGGAACAAGGTTGGATCAGCGGGGTTCCCACTCCTTCCCTGACCCCTCCGGAATAAAATGGAGAAGATTTCAGCTCCCGGTTCCAAAGCAAAGAATTACTTTGGCAGGGGACGCGGCGGCGGCTGAGCGCCCACTTGGAAGGGAAAGCGGCAGGAATATGCCCAAGGAACCCAAGATCAAGACCTCCTGGCCAAGCCCGGCTCATTGTCATGCAGATGAATCCCCAGCCAGGACAGAAAGGAGGCAAACCCACAATGTAGAGCTGGGGGGGCAGCTGAGGGCGCTCAGCCCACCAAACCTGACACCAGCACTTCCTCAAGACTCCCCCTTCCTGCCCCCTGCTTCCCACCTCTCACTTTTCCAGCCTAGTTGGAAAAACTAAGAACTAAAAGCAAACAGCCAGGAGATGAAGTTACAGCCTGTGGTTAGTCCTTAGGCAGGAGGAAGCCCCTTTCTTCCCTGCACTCCAGCACCCAACTCTGCACCCCACAAACTCAGTTTGCAGCTGGAAGCCCCAAACCCAGCCACTTCGCCGTGGGACCACAGACAGGCATGTTTCTGCATTCCAACTCAGACAGTACCATATGCTGCACCCCCGGGTGTACAAGGAGGGGTCTTCAGACCCCCCTGCTCTCCACTTCACACTGTGCCAACTTCCAAAAGCTAGGAAGAGCAACCACCAGCCTCATCCGTTTATTTTTTTCCTGAGGACTTCCACCAAAACAAAGCCCATGCATGCCCCGGGGAGCAGCTGCAGCAGTGGGGACTAACCACTTTCATCCAGGTCACAGAGAAGCACCTTCCCCTGGCACCCAGGAGCCCCCTATGGTGTGCCAAGGTTGAGTTTCCATCCCCGGAGATACCACCACCAAGGGCTGGGGTGATGGTGCCCATGCACGCACCCAATTTGCAAGAGCTCACCCTGGGGAAGCAATCCTGTGGTTTGAAGGATTAATCCCAACGTTAGGAATTGGGCAGAGAGAAGAGGGGAAAAAAAACACAAACACAAACCCAAAAATCCCTGTGGATGGTTACCCACAGCTCGACCGCAGGATGCCCTGCCCTGCCCCAACAGGTCCCCCAGGTTTTGCCAGCTGGGCCAGTGTTGGGTGCCAGCCCCTTGGTCCTGGGGGGGCAGCGTCACCCCTCACCACGCCGCCATGACTCAACGCCTGGCCTTTGATCTGCCAGCTCCCAGATGTGGCCAGACGAGTTCTGGCATTCCAGCTGGGTCTGGAAGTGCCATCTTCCCAGGCAGCTGCAAATCCCCAGCCCTCAGCCCGCATGTCACTCACCGGGAACTCGCTTGACTGCAGCTCGCCTCCTAACTCATTAAGACTTTCCTTAACCACCCCACTCTAACGAAGTGCATGTGTGCAACCACCCCAACAGCCACACAGGAACTGCCCCGGCAACCAGGTCACCTTGTGTGTTCCTCACCTCTGAGTCAGCCCTACCACCGCCACGCTGCGCTGGGATGTATGGGACCTTAGGACCCACACCGTGGGGGTGGATGGGTCTGGTTTAGGTCTAGGAGAAAAAGCTAAAGATGAGTCATAGGACCTCAAAAGATAGCTTGTTTTGTTTTTTTTTTCACCCCTGTCTCTCTCTTCCTCCTGCACACACACTGTGAGTGATCACCAAAGCATGGGCAACGAGCTCCAGAAGAAAGCAGGAATGCAGTCTTTATCTCCTAGAACTCACTCAGTGGGGAAGAAAACTGCCCCTTACTTGGCAAAACATCTTCATGGAACAGTTTGGGTGGAAAGAGACCTTTAAAAGTCATCTAGTCCAACCCCTGCTGCAGTCAGCAGGGACATCTGGATCAGGTTGCTCAGAGCCCCAAAGAACCTTACCCGGAATGGTTCCGGGGATGGAACATTTACCACCTCTCTGGACAACCTGGGCCAGGGTCTCACCATCCTCAGAGCAAAAATGTTCTCTCTTCTATCCAGTCTAAATCCCCCTCTCTTAGTTCAAAACCATTACCCCTTCTCCTGTCACAACAGGCCCTGATAAGAAGTCTGTCTCCACCTGTCTCCCAGGGCCCTTTAAGCACTGAAAAGCCACCAGAAGGTCTCTCTGGCACTTTCTTCCCTCCAGGCTGAACAACCCAAACTCTCTCACCCTGGCCTCACAGCAGAGGGTTTCCAGACTTCAAATCATTTCTGTAGCTTCCTCTGGACCCACTCTAACAGGTTCGCATCTCTCCCATGATGAGGATCCTAGAGCTGGACCCAACTCTGCAGGTGGGGTGCACTCTCCAGAATGGCCCTGAACAGAGAAGAAAACTGCCCCTTTCTCCTCAAATCCTCTTCCTGGCGCTGCCCACAATCCCTCTTTACTGAGAGGTGCTGTTCAGACACAAGCCCTCCATTTTCTACATTATCTGCAGCCCACGGCAAAGGGAAAGGGACTCTAAAGGCTTCACCACTAGGAGAAGCTGAGGATTCCCTGTGCTCTCCCTCCACTGCTCCCAGTTCACCCAGTTGAGGGCGGGTCGGCAGAGCAGCAGCTGAGCGAGGGGCTGGGAGAGAAGCCAGCATGTCACAGGAGTGTCAGGTTTAAACCTCTCCTCCTGCCGAACCAGATCTGGCTCATACTTGCTTTTATTTTTAGGCCAGATACACGTAGGGCTGAACTCTAATAAAACGTCCAACCTCCTGCTGCGGGAGCAGAAGAAGGAACCAGAGAGCCCTTTGTGCTCTCGGGTGTCAGGGATGCTTCCAGGCTTACGGATCCGGGCACTGGTGCTGCTCTCCAGCCCTCTCCCCCCAGGGGTGTCCCCAGACCGTGCCAGGACGCACGGCTGGAGCGTTAACACAGCACTAAGGAAAAGTTTGAGGTTTAAAACTAAAAATAAAGCAGCCCTCGGGCCTGGAGGAGAAGGAGGAGAGGAGGAAGGCAGAGCACCCAGCCTGCCACCCAGCTCCCCGGCCACCCTGGCCGCCGCGCCAGTTCCCGCTTGCCTGCGGACTGGGAGTGTTTCCCATCCTGCCCTCCCCCGCAAGGAGAACCTCTGTCGTGCCACCCACGCACATGCAAGCAAGCTGAGGAGATGCCACAGAGGAGACCAAAGTCTCTCCTTCAACCACTTCCTCCCCCATGTGCTGCCAGATGTGACTCTCCTGAGCCCTGCCTCTAAATCCCACCAGCTCTGGCATTCCCCGCTGTGGTCCTTGCCCCACCACATGCCATGCCACTGGGAGGGGGACACGTCCCCTCTATACCACCAAGCCTGTCATTGTAACAGAGAATTTATTGTCCCTCTCTGACTCCCACCAGCACCCTCCAAGCCACACACTCTGTGTGCCCCTGTGGAGCTGGGGGGGGGGGTTAAGGCTGCTGGGAGGACTCTGGTCCTTTGGTGAGTGTGTGTTCAGTTTTGGGCACTGCAATACAAAAGAGATGTAGAGTGCTGGAGTGCGTCCAGAGGAGGGCAACGAAGCTGGGGAAGGGCCTGGAGAATAAATCTGATGAGGAGCAACTGAGGGAGCTGGGGATGGTCAGTGTGAAACAGAGGAGGCTGAGGGCAGACCTCACTGCTGTCTACAGCTACCTGAAGGGACATTGTGGAGAGGCTGCTGGGCTCTGCTCACAGGGAATTGGAGGCAGAACAAGGGGAATGGCCTCAGGCTGAGGCTGGGGAGGTTTAGATTGGACATTAGGAAAAAGTTTTTCACAGAGAGAGTGGTCAGGGACTGGAATGAGCTGCCCAGGGAGGTGGTGCAGTCACCCACCCTGGCTGTGTGTAAGGGTGGTTTGGATGTGGTGCTTAGGGCTGTGGTTTAGGGTGAATCATGTCGAGTAGGGTTCTAGTTTGGACTTGGTGATCCTGAGGGGCTTTGCCAACTTGGATGTTTCTGTGATTCTGTGACACACACTGTGGCAGATATTGGGTGGCACAGACTGCAAACCCACAGCCCAACGTGAAGCATTTGAAGCAAGCAGAGCTGCGGGAGCCAACGAGGCTCAGCCACCCAGCCCACACGCACCAGCAGCGACGATTTCAGGGCACCCACTACACATGGAAGGGTTATTCACCCTAACAACATTCCCAGGCAAGTCTGGGAACCACCCCAGTCCTGCCCAGCAGCCTCCAGTACCACAGCAGGACCCACAACCTGCCTTTGGACCCCGAACCATAGAATCAAAGAGGTTGAAAGAGACCTCCAAGATCATCCAGTCCAACCTAGCACCCAGTCCTGTCCAAGCAACCAGACCATGGCACTAAGTGCCTTGTCCAGTCATAGAATCAGTCAGGGTTGAAAGGGACCACAAGGATCAGATAGTTCCAACTCCCCTGCCATGGGCAGGGGCACCCTACCCTAGAGCAGGCTGGCCAGAGCCCCATCCAGTTTGGCCTTAAACATCATGATGATCTATGAGGTCTCTTCCAACCTTGATGATACTGTGATACTGTGATCTTCAGGGACGAAGCCTCAACCACCTCCCTGGGCAACCCATTCCAGGGTCTCACCACTCTCACAATGAAGAACTTCCTCCTCACACCCATCATCTCTCCAGGACCCTCAAGCTCACCCTTCTCTTTCTACCCCCCTCTCACAGCTCACGACAGACCCCTCTGAAGGCCTCCAGCTTTGGCTCTCCTGCTTTATTCTGCTGAGCTAAACGCATTTTAGCTTTGCATTGCATTTAAGGTGTTTTTTTTTCCCCTCTTCTCTTTCTATTCCCCCCCCTTCCTTTCCTTTTAACTTATTAAGGAGAAAGTTCAAAACGTTTTCCAGCGACTGCGACGCACTAATTTGGAACTTGCTGCGGTGTCGACACCGCATTAAGGATTTCTGTCAACCATGAGGACACACCATGTCTATGGGAGAAATTACACCAGCAATTAGAGCTAAAGAGGCATGTAAAAACTCACAGGGAAAGGAGAAAGGGGGGGAGGGGGGAGAGGAAAAAAAAGAGAGAGAGAACTTTAATGTATTCAGAAATGATAACTGACATTCTTATTAGGATTAATCTAATTTTAGTTGAGTCATTTATAGCCTGCCGCTGGATAAAGGGGGGAAAAAAAACTAAGAAGAAGAAGAATTTCCATTTAAAAACCTGGCTTAAAACTGGCATTTGGAAAGAAGCACTTTTAGAAGTGTCCTTCCTCCCCCCCTCCACCACCACCACCACCACCACTAGCATGTGA
Organism: Pogoniulus pusillus; assembly: GCF_015220805.1. Classification (NCBI taxonomy): domain Eukaryota; kingdom Metazoa; phylum Chordata; class Aves; order Piciformes; family Lybiidae; genus Pogoniulus; species Pogoniulus pusillus. The sequence goes on along the minus strand of NC_087282.1, from coordinate 4,625,801 downwards.
TGAAACGTGATGATAAGAGGAGGCAGCTTAACAAAAAGCTCTGGCATTAAGGAGGGTATTTGTTAAACAAGATGGAAACAGAGATATTGATCAACCCAAGGAGACCGTTTCAGGCTATCTTGGGACCCCTGCTTGTGGTTGCAGGTTAGTGGAGAGCAAATTGGCAGCAGGAGAGAGAAAGGAGGGGTCAGAGTTTGGAATCATAGAGTCTTAGAATCACGTCAGGGTTGGAAGGGACCATAAGGATCATCTAATTCCAACCTCCTTGCTATGGGCAGGGGGGTTGGAAGGGACCATAAGGATCATCTAATTCCAACCTCCCTGCTATGGGCAGGGGGGTTGGAAGGGACCATAAGGATCATCTAATTCCAATCTCCTTGCTATGGACAGGGGTGTTGGAAGGGACCATAAGGATCATCTAATTCCAACCTCCTTGCTATGGGCAGGGGGGTTGGAAGGGACCATAAGGATCATCTAATTCCAACCTCCTTGCTATGGGCAGGGGGGTTGGAAGGGACCAGAAGGATCATCTAATTCCAACCTCCTTGCTATGGGCAGGGGGGTTGGAAGGGACCATAAGGATCATCTAATTCCAACTCCCCCGCTATGGGCAGGGACATCCTGCCCTAGATCAGCCTAGTCAGAGCCTCATCCAGCCTGGCTTTAAACGCATCACAGAATGGAATGGTTTGGGTTGGAAGGGGCTTTAAAGGCCATCTAGTCCAATCCTCCTGCAGTCAGCAGGGGCATCTGTAACTAAAGCAGGTTTGCTCAGAGCCCCAAACAACGTCACCTGGAATGTTACAAGGCATGTGGCATCTGTCACCTCTCTCTGAGCAACCTGGGACAGTGTCTCACCACTCTCATCGTAAAAGAGAGTTCTTTCTTCTGTCTAGTCCAACCCTCCCTATTTTAGTTCAAAACCATCACCCTTTGTCCTGTCACATCAAGTCCTGCTAAAAAGTCTGTCCCCATCTGAGAGGCCTGCACCCACGAGCAGGGAAATACCGAGAGTGATATTGGACACCCACAACCCACATCAGACACAGGTGAGGAGCAGCAGAAAGCAATGACAGAAGTGATTCAAAGACTGGGGGGGGGAAAGATAGAAGGAGGAAAACCCCAAGTTGGGGCAGTTTAACTTATCCAAAACCAGAAAAACCAAAGGTTTAACCTGAAGGTCCTCAATAAGGAGAAGCTGCAGGGATGTGAGGTTTGCAGTGCCATGGAGCAGGGCTCTGGGCACACTGGGGCTCAGCTCCACGTTGCTCACTCCACCCAGAGAGCAGTGCAGGCTCCTCCATGGAGCTGGCACAGATGAGCTGTCTCACAGCAAAACGTGCTGTTAGCCTTGTGCAGCAGGCTCTGTTCTGCTGTAACGTGGTGGAAATTGATAGTTCGGGTGACAAAGGTCCTGGCAGGCTCCAATCCCCAGAGGCAGCAAGGAGAAGGAGAACAGTCTCTGTACCCAGCCCTGGGCCAGTGACTCCACTACGGTGGACACAAAGAGCTTCTTTGCTCCCTTCCCTGTATGACCCAACCATAAGACTTTCACAGCTTATGCTTCCTGTTACTTACGTCTTTAACACCACCAAAATAACCCCCAAAAGCACTTGTCCTCCACAGGACTCAGGGCAAGAAACCAGCTGAGATGCCTCCTCCAGACACACATGTTGCTCCACCTCCCTCATGCCCATCACCGATCATGGTACACCAAATGGAAGTTCATCTTGCCCAGCCTGAGGAGGAGAGGGAGGCAGGAGAGTGTGGGAGCATGACAGGTGACCTCATTGCTGTCTACAACTAGCTGAAGGGAGGCTGGAGCTAGATGGGGTTGGGCTCTTCTCCCAGGCACCCAGCAACAGAACAAGGGGACACAGCCTCAAGTTGTGCCAGGGGAGGTCTAGGCTGGATGTTAGGAGGAAGTTGTTGCACTCAGGGAGGTGGTGGAGTCGCTGTGCCTGGAGGTGTTCAAGCAAAGCCTGGATGAGGCACTTAGTGCCATGGTCTGGTTGACTGGACAGGGCTGGGTGCTAGGTTGGACTGGATGAGTTTGGAGGTCTCTTCCACCCTGGCTGACTCTCTGATTCTCTGACCTGCTCCCAGCCCAGCCAGGGCTGGATGCCCTTTCCTCACACCACAGCCTGAAAGGCGTTAAGCATGCAGGCAAGACATGAAATGATTTAAGAATATGTGGAAAGAGTCAAATGCCAAAGTAGGGGGTGGGGGGGGGGGGGGAGTCCCAGGCTGATTACTTTATTTTCTACTGACAGTTTCAGCCACGACGGCCAATAAATCCCGATTACGGATTTTAAAGGCACTTCCTGCAGACACTTGGCCCATCAAGGCAATTCCAGGCCCCCATAACTCCTGGTTTATGATGGTCATACATGGCAGCTCTTCACAGAGCCCAACATTTCAATAAAGATGACCATAAACCTAGATTAGGGATTAAAAGACTGGCTCAGGACCTTGTCAAAGCAAGGAGCAAGCCTCCCTGCCACCTCCTTACCGCTTTCACCTGCTAGCAGCTCACTTTTTTTTTGGGATGGTTTTACACCAGCAGTAAATTTTCGGCCTGCTGACAGCCCAGCGTGCAAAGACAACAAGTGGAGGGAGGGGAACGTGGCAGCGGGGAGGACGTGAGCGCAGCCAGGGGCTCAGCCGACGCCGCCGAGATGAGAAGTGACAAGGCCTCCTCTCGGGCTACCCATCGCCTGCCGCGGCTCAGGGACGCGGACGCCAGCTCCAACCGACCTTCCTGCTTCTCCCCTCCCAGCCCCCCGACCTGTCAGACTTCTCTCCAGGGAGCAGCTCTGCCCTCCTTTCTCCTCCTCTCCCCGTGGCAGGGTCAGGAGCTGCCAAGCAGAAACGCCCGGGAAGGCAAGAGATGACCAGCGACTTCCCCAAGGGTTCCTGGCTGCCCTTGATGCACACGAGGAGCATCCCCAGCCCTGCACTCCCTGGCTCCCAGGGCCATTTGCCATGGGGAGCATTACAGGCCCCCCTGCTGCCAGACAGGGCCAGGGACCCCAGAACCAGTGTACACACAGAATCATAGACTAGAATCATAGACTCAGCCAGGTTGGAAGAGACCTCCAAGCTCACCCAGTCCAAACTATCACCCAGCCCTATCCAATCAACTAGATCATGGCACTAAGTGCCTCATCCAGGCTTTTCTGGGAGCATCTCCAACTGACCAGGGATATCACCCAGGGCAGATTCACACAAAGAACATCCCCACCCCTCCACCACTAGGCAGGACTAGGAGCACTCCTGGCTCCCCACCTCCATCAGCCACCTGTAGCCCCCAGCTTGTCCAAACAGCAGCAACAACCACAATGGAGATATTAATCTAAATGCCTCTGTTGTGCTCTTGCTTCCTGGATGAATATTTGACTTCCTTTTCCCAAGTGCTCTCTTAGGAGAAGGAAGAGCAGGGAGAGGAAGGGAGATGACTCACAGCAAAGTCACATCTCCTCAAACACAAGAGAGTTGCTTAGACAGTGCCAAGGACAAGGGTTGTGACCAAAATGGAGAGTAGATCAAATACATGGCCTCCCAGGGAGGTGAAACGTTTGGGAGGAGAAGGTAGGATGTGGCCATGCTCTCCTGGCCACCCATTGCTTGCCCACTTGGATTGAAGACACCACCTCCCTTTGCCAAGGTTCAGCACTACTTTCACATTTTGAGTAGGACTCTGCTTATTTAGTTTTCCTGAGATAGGAGGCTGCTCCACATCAGGACATGGGTAGTGATGGGGACGGGGAGGAAACCCAGGAGCCATGGGTGCACCAGGAGATGGAAAAGTGCCCTCTTGCCAAGGAAATGAAAGAGCAAAGCCTGCAGCTCAGCACACTGAAGGGGGGCAGTGCCCTTTCTGCCAGTGTCTCTCAAAGTCGATTAAAAAGTCCCATTTACATCAAAATGCCCTTCCAGACATGCTTCAATTTTACTTTTCCCCTTTCATCTCCTTCCACCCTCCGGCCCCACCTCGCAGCTCCATTGTGCTTGCAGCATCCCGTGCGGTGGCAAGGTCCGAGCCGGCTGCCAGAGCCAAAGGAAAGGGAGAGAAAGGAAAAGGCTTTAAACTAAGGGAGATGCCGGAATTGCTCCTGGTCCTGCTCCAACAGGAGCTGTGACCTCCTCTCCTGCCGGTCACTGCTTGGCGGCTGCCTCAGGGAGCAGCTGGGGGGGGGGGGACACAGCGCTGGCCGTGTCCCCGCAGTGGGGACAAGGAACTTGGGCTGCCTCTGCCTCCCCTGCTGCCCAGATTTCTGGTCAGGCTCCAGTAACCAGAGATGGTTTCAATGAGCTTTAAGAAAAGCCTTGGGCAAAGGTTGCAGAATTCACTGTCCCGCACCAGTCAGCAGCCTTCCCTCAACACCCGTTCCCGGCCAAGCAGCACTCTGCATGCCCTGCTGCCAGCAAGGAGCAGGGCTGGTGGCTCTGTAACGTCCCAGGAAAGTACTTTGCTCAAAGTTTAAGTTCATCTGTCTCCAGATCAGTCTTAGAAGTGCCACTTCCACTCAGTGCCAGGCCCTCCTCTGTCAAAGCCGTGGCCCACCTGCTCTCCCCAGATATTTGGGATTTAAGGAGCTGCTTTTCCCCAGCCCTGGCCCCGACAGCACCACATCTCCCTAACAAACTTCTGCAAGACTCTCAGAAACAAGCAGCACTTTCCCCAACTTGATTGACATCCAAGCCCAGGAGTGAAATCCCCTCTAGGGTAGGACAAGCACAAAGGTGGTTTAATTCCAGTCTAACCCATTCAAGCCCAGCTCTAGCAGTGCACAGTCCTGACGCCTTTGGCTGGGCTCTGCCCACCTCCCCTGACACGGAGCTTTTCCAGTCCTCCCTTCCTATTGCAGCTTCTATTTTTAACCCCCAGCATTATTTCTCCCTGTGTGACTTCAGACGCTCTCAGGGGACAGGGTGGAATTGCTGAGCTGGTGTTGGGCAAAGTGACCCAACTCTCACCTTCAGAAGCACTACAAATACTACAGGAGGGGCAAATTTGCCTCCGTTCACATTTTCCCTCCTCCTTCCCACCGAGCTTTGTCTGGAGCAAATAAAACCTGTGTCCAGCAAGCCGAGAAGCCATTTTGCTCCTCATTCTTCTCCGCCCTTTCCACCTTCACCATCAGCAAAGCTTTACCTCTGGCGCAGTCAGGAAAGTTGCCGTGTCCACACCCACTGTGGCAAATCAAGGTCAGAGCCATAGCCTTAAAATAGGTCTTAGGAGTCGAAGCTGCAGGGAAGGAGTTGGCTAAACAGGGGCAGAGAGGCAGCGCCACAGCCCCAGCGCAAAGGCAGCCGGCGCTCTGCTCCCGGGGCCCCGGCCGGGCTGACAACGCTTCATTACTCCCTTTCAGCCCGTCCTCCCGGCGCTGCGGAGCAGTAATTAAGGAGAAGGTCAGCAGAGAAGCCCTTCAAGAATCTCTACCTTCAGGGAAGTTGATCCAAACAACCCACCATTTGCTGCCTTCCAACTCACACAGCGCCTGAACCCCAGCGCCGACCGCTTGGCGATGCCTGGGTGCGCAGACAGCACGGTGCTGCCAGCCAGAGGGTGACAATGCCGGCAGATGATCGCCAATACCAACAAAGAATCATCAATACCACTGCTGGGAACAACGCAGAAACGCCCAGACACCAAAACCCCTGCTTTTTACAGCACACACATCCCGACGCGGTGAGAGCCGGGCAGCCTCCGAAAGGGATCCGTGCACAACGTTACCCAGCACTGCCACTTCTGGATCGCATCCCTGGTCCTGCAGCACTCAACACAGAGCCTAAAGCCTTAGCTCAGGGGCTCACAGAACCAGGAGAGCCGCAGCCACAGCTCCTGCGTTCACACCGGCTGAAATCAAGAGCCATTGTGGTCTGAGATGGGCAAAACCGCTCGGGACAGACCCAGTTTTGGGGCTGACTCCTTGGTTTTGCTGACTGGAACACATACAGCACCTGGGAGGGATTGTCCCAGCACTCTTCTGCCACCCACCCCTCAGCTTCCTGTAAGGAAACCATTTGTACTATCAGCAAATCTCTGGAATAAACCAGGAAAGGGAGTCTTGTCCCACTGCCTGACAAGGGGGTGGCAGCAGGTTTCCCAACAGAGGGCACAGAGTGGGCAAGGTCTTTCCTGCCAGGTCACAGGCACGCAGCATGAACTGGGCATACCAGGGACTGGCATCTGTAGGTACCCACACTTGAGGAGAAAGTGTTTTCAGGTAGCAATACAAAACGATTCTGCTCTGTCTGTGCACTGCTATGAAGCCACAGCACATTAATGCAAATTTGATGTCCCACAACTTCTTCTCCCAACTTCTTTACAGGCATGGAGGAACTCCTGGGAGCTCTGTGGGATGGGCCATGTGCCTCTATCCCCAACTCACACATCTCCATCTCCAACCCACATGCCTCCATCCTCAATTCCCAGCTCATGTGCCTCCATTCTTAATCCACACATTTCCATCCTCGACCCACACATCTCCATCCTCAAAGATGGAAAACAAAGAGGAAAAGGCCTTGCCTGGGAGAGCAGGAGCCAGGACCTCACTGCCCTTACCCAACTCCAGATATCCCCTCCCCAGGCTAGGGACAGCAACAGGAGTCCGTGCACTCTTCTTCCCACTGCTCCTGCCCCTCAATATGCCCAGGCACAAGACGCAGCCTGCACCAAGAGGAATAAATCCCAGCTGAGAAGAGATGGCTGAGCCGGCACCGGTGCCCTCCCAGCCAGGCAGTACCACCAGCAAACCCCCAGCTCCACCAACTGGTTTGCACCCTGAAAGGGAGGCACCACCTTGAGCCCACGGGCTCCACACACAGCAAAGGGAGGTGGTTTTGGAAGACTTTCGTGCCTCTCCTGGGTATTATGAAACCAGCCGAGGAGCATGAAAGCGCCTGCCGTGGGTGGGAGCACCCAGGGCTATCCAGAGAGCGCAGCCGGATTCCTGCCTGCTCTGGGAAAGCGAGTTGTGCTCCCCCACCCTGCACACACCCTTCCAAGGGGATTTTATGTTTTCTTTCCTGGGAGAGCAGGGTAAGCACAAACAACCAGCGCAGCCCCACGTGAAGGGGGTAATTAGGGAAGCAGCACCCATCGCTAAGCGAGGCAGGGCAGAGATCAAAAGCATTGCCAAGTGGTGAAGCTGCCGGGGATGGAGAATCGCTCCTGGGAACGGACTTGTGTGGGACCCACCTCACACCAGCTATGTGGGACTGTCCTTGAGAGGGCACCACTACCCTGCTGCGGTGCCATCCTCTCCCCACCTCCTTCTGGGATCAGAGTTGAATTCTGCTAAGGAACACGAGGGGAAGCGCCCAAGACACAAACTCAACAGACTGGCCTGTGTACCACCATCTGTCACCCCCCCCACCAAAACCATCAGGGCTGTGGTAGCCCCACAGACACAAGCCCTGGCAGCCATCACCAGCAGGATGGGAGCAAGCAGCCAAGACAGTGGTGTCAACCCCAACATCCCACAGGCAGGCTTTCCTCCATTCCTAACAAGTTTTCCTGTGGGCAAGTGAAAAAATGAAAGAAAACAGGGAAAAGCTCTGCTGAAGCAACACTTAGAGGCAAACACAAAGCGGTGCTGGTGCAAGATGGAGAACTGTGAGACGGCTCAGAGGGGCCACATGATGGATCCTCCTCTTTTCTCCCAACCCCAGCCCAGCGCCGCTGCCTTGTCAGGCTGCTGCTGCCCCAATTATTTCAGCAATTAGCTACCGCTAACGAGGGGGCAGGGGAAGGAGGCACATCACTGAGAAGCGCGTTCATTCCAGCATGGATGTGCAACCCAAACAGAGTCGAAAGAGAAATTCCAGCCTTCTCCAGCCCTTTGCATCTCCTTGAAACCTTATCCTGGCCAGGCCTCCAAACCATGGAGCACTGCAGCTCTGCCCAGTGAGAGGGAAGGAGGCTCTGCCATCCCCCAACAGCCCTTCCCCACCTCCTCCAGAAGCATCTCCTCCTCCTGCTGCTGCTGCTGTGAAGGAAGCTGGGAACAATGGGATGCACCAGTGCCAGCTCTGGAAGGGTTGCTCATAGACCACCAGGGATGAGGGACACGCAGGGGAGAGAGACAGCTGGGTGGCAGGGGGCGTGGGATAAGCAGCACAAGATACCAAGCCTTCAGTTCTTGCTTGGTGCAAGGGGGCAATTCTCCATCCTGCCAACGTGGAGGGGACACAGAGGGGCTCAGCAACTGCAAACAGAGGCCACTAGAGCAGGGGCAATGCAGAGCCCCCCTCCCTCCTCCAAGCTCACCCCACCAGAGAGCAGCTGCTGGCTGATGCACTGTCCAGACCCTCCCCTAACAACAAAAAAACCCAAGAAAAAAAAAACAAAAAAAAGAAGAATTATTATTTTTTATTCTAATTTCTTCTCCTCAAATAATTGCCTAATTGGCCGAGCCCCAGTTCCGTGCTGGGAGTGGATCCCAGGCTCGCTCTTGCATGAAGCATTTATTGTAGACATCAGAGGAGGGGAGGAGGGCAAGGCCAAGCCTGGCAAGCTGGGGGAGCGGGGCGGTGCCCACGGCCAGGTGGAAATTTCCCATCGCACCCAGAGGGAGGAATCCCAAAAATTAATCCCAGCCAGCCCCCGCAGCGTAGCTCTGAGTCAGTCGGGGTGAGCAGCACGGCCCGGACAGAGCGGGAGCGCGGAGAGAGCTGCGGGCACGCACCAGGAAGGGGGACCGCAGCCCCCATGCATCCCCACAGCCGGGGTGCCCCTTCCTCTCCTCCCCCTAATCCCCAGCCCCAAAGCAGAGCCCTTTTAGGGGAAAGTGTAACGCAATACCTGGAAAATTTCTCCCACCCGCTCTCCGCTGCTGGCTGCCAAATGTAAAACATATTTGCTGCTCGGCCTTGAAGAAACGTAACCTGCTGCTTAATTCCGACACGTTTATTCTTTGGGGGCCACAAAAAAATCCGTGCTGCTGCTGCTCGTGGCTCCTCTCCTTACACCCCACAGCCCTCGGGGGCAAGTGCTGCCAAAAAGCTGCCTGGGAGCCGTCCACCACCAACGCAAGCCCCGGAATGCCAGGGAAGGGCAGGAACTAAGCTCTGCCCATCCTGCTCTGCCTGCGGCACCGGTGCGGGCAGGGCAAGGAGTTTTTGACCAGTGAGTAGGTGCCCTTGAGCTCTGAGCATCAGCTGGAGATGCCACCAGCACAAAAGCCTATGGGATGAGCAAAGTCTACGGTGATGTCACGTTCCAAAGCAATGGATGGGGCAGGGACCACTACCCACCCACAGGGAGAATCATAGAACAGTCCATCCTGGAAGGGACCTCCAATGGCCTCAACCCCTCTGCAGTCATCAGGGACATCCTCAACCAAAGTAGGTTGCTCAGAAGACTTCTCTGTGAAGATGAGGCCACCTCATCCTTCCCTCTCCGTGCTGGGGGGGTCCCCACACAGCCCCCATCCCTCACCCCACCACCTCAGCTCGTCGGCAGGAGGAATTTTCCAGCAGGGCCGGGTCTGCGAGGGGAGGCTGGAGCAGTGGAAAGGAGCTGAGGGGAAGGCACAATGTGTTCTGCAGACTGAGCGATCCGACAGGGCCCATTAAAGGAAACAATTTGTAATACAATAATTATTATGTCGTTTCTCTGGACTCTTTCCTAAGCCTCTCTTTAAGCAGTTAGAGGCTTGATGTGCCTGTATAAAGCAGACATGAGCTGTAGGGCTGAGGATGCTGAAGTGCCTACATGTGTCGAGGCGAGGCAAGACAGGGTGGACTTTTCTCCATGTGCTCACCCAGAGGGATGGGAGCTGATCCCTGTTTGCTCGAAGCCCTCGAGGGATGGCTCGGAGATCACCAGGAGCACAGCAGGCAGGGGACACAAAGCTCCCCAGTTGCAGAGATGCTGCCATACCCTCAATCCCCATCAGATGAGCATCCTCACCCTGCACACTGCTAGCCACGTTCATTCGAGATCATGGCAAGGGCCACGTCCTGGCAGCGCAGCCAGGACCTGCAGCTTCTCCAGCTCTGCCTTTACACTCTGAAGTTCTCGGCCGCACATCTGAAGAAAGCTGCGGCAGCGAACAACAGAGCGAGAGCAAGCAACACAAATCCCCGGGATAATGAGCCTGGAGGAGGGAGACGGTGGGCTCTGTCTGAGGAGGGAGCCGTGCTTTTATTGGAGAGGCCTAAAAGGGCTATAAATCCTCAGATTCAAAGGCAAGCTCAAGCTCTTTCAAGTCTGAGGAAGGCCTGGGATGTGTCAGCCGGGAGGACTAACCACGCCGCGTCCCCTGCTGAAGTGGCCTCTTCAGCAAAGCCGCGCTGCAGCCCGGGATATTACACCCAGATCCTTTCCATATGCCACCCGCCCAGCTGCGCCCAAGCTCCGCCGCCGTCCTCGCCAGCACGGGGGCAGTCTGCCCTGACCCCTCTCCCGGACCAAAACCAGCCACCTCCTGCACTACATCCATCGCTGCTTTCTCAGGGCACAGCAACAATTTGCCTCCCAAAAGCCCGGTGGGAGCTGGAGGGGAGGGCTGCAATAAAACAGCAAGCAAACACAAAAGATGCCAGAGCCCAGCACCACCATCACATGCCTGAGCATCACCAAAACCCCCAGCACCATGTCCCTGAGCACCACCGCTGCATCCTTAAGCACCACCACCACACCCTTGAGCATCACTGAAACCCTCTCACATGCCTGAGCACCATCAGTTCATCCTTAAGCATCACCAAAACCCCCACCACCGTGTCCCTGAGCACCACCGCTGCACCCTTAAGCACCACCACCACACCCTTGAGCACCACTGAAACCCTCTCACATGCCTGAGCACCATTAGTTCATCCTTGAGCATCACCAAAACCCCCAGCACCGTGTCCCTGAGCACCACCGCTGCACCCTTAAGCACCACCACCACACCCTTGAGCATCACTGAAACCCCCAAGCACCACCACCACATCCACCAGCACCACTGAAACCCCCAGCACCATCACTGCATGCTGTGCTGCTGCCAGACCCCGCCCTGTGCATAAGTCCAGGCCCCAGCCTGTGCTCAGACATTTCAGGAACCCATCAAAATGGTAAAACTGGTAGCAAAGAGGTGATGGTGTCGAGTCTCAGCCCCGCACTAACACGTGGGCAACTGCAGACATTTCCTGGCCTTGATGAAAAGGAGAACATGTGAACACTCAGGGATCAATATTAACACTATAAGGTTATTTATAGCTGATAAGCAGTGAACACACACTTTGCTTTCTGAAGAACCTACTCAGAAGGATGCTGAAAGCCAAGCTGGGTGGAAGGTCCCCAAGGCTGAGCTCATGCTCCAAGCCAGGGAGTCACCAAGTGTGAGGGAAAGGATTTCCAGGAAATGAATCATAGAACGGCTTAGGTTGAAGGGACCTCAGAGATCATCTACTCTAACTCCCCTGCCATGGGCACGGATGCCTCTCAACTAGACTTGGTTGCCCAAGGCTTCACCCAGTCTGGCCTTAAACACCTCCAAGGAGGAGGAATCCACAGCCACTCTGGGCAACCTATTCCAGAGTCTCACCACTCCAATACTGAAGAACTTCTTAAGATCCAGTCTAACCCTGCTCTCCCTCAGCTTCAAACCATTCCCCCTTACCCTGTTGCTAGACACCCTTATGAAAATTCACTCTCCAGCTTTCCTGTAGGATCCTTCAGGGACTGGAAGGCAGCTCTCAGGTCCCCCACCATGGAACAATGAGGGACACAGAATCATATGATCACTTAGGCTGTGAAAGACCTTTAAAATCATCAAGTCTAAGTATGAACCAAACACTACCAAGTCTGCCACTAAACCATGTCCCTTAGCACCACATCTACTCAGCCTTTAAACCCCACAGGCACTCCACTGCTGCTCTGGGCAGCCTATTCTGGGGCTTGACAACCCTTTTGGGGAAGGAATTCATCTCTATGTCCAACCTAAACCTCCCCTGGCACAACTTGAGGCCGTTTCCTCTCATCTTGTCTTGCTACTTGGGAGAACAGACCAATACTCTCTTTGCTCCAGTCTCCTTTCAGGTAGCTGAAGAGAGTGAGAAGGTCTCCCTTTTGAGTCAAGGGTGCCTACCAGGGAGGGTACCATCATGCCAAGCCTTTGCAGTGAGGGAGGACCCAGCCACCCAGAGGAGACTGCTTCTAAAATATCACAAGGGAGCACACAGAGAGCTCATGGCATCCCCTTGGCACCCTGCCCCTAGCACCTCCGCGTTGGCACCAGTAAGAGCCAACCCACGTCAAACTGGGTTCACACAAAGCCTCTCACCACGGCCCAACCCCACTGCCGTGGCACACGTGGACATCCACGCAGGCACAGCACCACGGTGGGACAAAAGCCCGAGAAAACATCCACCTCACGGCTGGACGCTAACGAACCCCTCCAGCTCCAGGTCTCTGCGCAGCCTCCCCTCTCCCCCAGCAGCCTTGGGAAGGGGGAGCAGCCCACCTGGGAAGAGGCGGCTGCAGCTAGAAGAGGTTATTCCGGAGCAGGCGAGCCGTGGATATAAATAGCTGGCATTTCTCAAGCACAGCTGCTCGGCTCTGCCGGGGCGGCACTGCCACGCCGGCACCTGAGCCAGGCTGCATCCCAACCGGAGGCGCCGGCGGGGAGAGCTCCAGAAGCCACCACTCGCTGAAACACCACGAGAAACATCCCCCCACCGCCGCCCCGTGCTGCCCCCCGTCTCCTGGCTGTCCCCAGGAAGAAGGGTGCTGGACAAGCCCAAGCACCCCTCTCCAGGCTGGGCATCACCCCACGGCCTCAGCAGGGTTTGGCTGCAGTCCCAGAGGGAAAACTTTGCTCCCTGAAAGCGCAGAGGCTGTGCAAACCCCACCCTGGGCACAAATCCAGCCCAACCAAGCAGGACGTTCAGCCTCGGCTTGTCCGACTCATCTGGAACCAAGCCTGGACAGGCTGGCGGAGCCTGGAACGCCAGGATTCCGAGGCTCCAGCCCAGCCATGAGCACAACACCGGTGTTCCAATCAGACAGCCCACGGGGAGCAAAAGAAACCTGCCCAAAGCATGCACCAAGGGCCAAACCTCCCCATGAACAGGCAAAACGCCACCACCACCCCCTCTTGCTCGCCAAAGGAGGGTTCTCCACCATGCCACCTGCCCCAGAGCGAGGGACAAGAAGGAGAAGAGCATCCAGAAAAGCTGCCAAAAGGTCGGAAAGCAGCAGAAAGGGCCTCGGTTGTTTGAGGCAAGCACAACAAAAGCCTCGCAGCCCTGCCGCCACATTCCTGCCCAGATGTGACGCCGCGATAGCGCTGAGCCCCGAGTCCTCCTCCAGCTCTCCCGATAGAAGCGATCATTAATTAGACACAGAGAGGATTTCAGCTTTGTTTCCCCCCACCCTGGTTCAGCTGCCAGACTCCAAGTAGCATGTGCTACTGATCGGTACAAGATGTTTTCCCACCGGAGCCCGACGCTCCTCGGGCTTCCCAGCAGCGCTGCCACCGCACTGCCCATCACCGACGGGGTGCAGGGACTGCAGCGCCACCGGGAAGCTATGGGGCAGATGAGATCCAGCAATCCCATACGGAAAGAAAGAACCCCTCTGGTTTCCAGGGGACGATCCAACGTCTCCTAATATGTGTCATGCAAGAGACTGCACACACAGCTCTTCAGCATTCTCAACCAGTACAAACATGTCCAGGGCTTAGGGGGGGGGGACCCCCGTCCACCAGTAAAGCGGATCAGGGAGGGAATCTCTGCCCACCCAGTAAAGCTGCTCAATGTGGACCACTGCCTGCCCAGTAAAGCTACTCAAGGAGGATCCCTGCCCGCCCAGTAAAGCTCCTTGTGAGAACTCCAGCTCGCCCAGTAAAGCAGCTCAGGAGGGGGGACCCCTGCCCACCCAGCAGAACTGCTCAGTGACACCTCTGCCCACCTGACCTGGGTTGCGGGCACATCCCACCCTGTTTGGGATAAGGATCCAAGAAGCAGCTTCCAATCCCAAGCGATGGAGCAGCAAAGGGACGCAGCCCCCCCAGGGTCCCCAAAGGCCTCCGCGCCCCATCCCGTGCCCGCTGCCACAAGGCTCCGAGGAGCTGCAGCAGCTGCTGCGCTGCGGAGCGAGCTCCGGGCTCCTTTTACAATCAATCAGCCACCCCATCACGGCTCTTTTTTCTTCCCTCTTTCCAAGGAAGCAGTTAAATCCATTTTATAGAATCCAGCGGTATTTACCCAGCTACTGCCACAGCCGCAGCCCTGCCTCCGCTCGCTCTTTTTTAATTGAAATTAATGAAGTCATTCCCAAATGACACACAAGGAGCCCTGGATGCTCCTTTCCTCCCCTCCTCAGCCCAGCAAGAAAGGTAACGAGGTTGGGCACAGTGGTTTTGGGCCTGGGGTGGGGTGGGGGGGGGGTGATAGCAAGAGCGGCCCCACGTTGAGAGAACACCCAAGGGCCAAACACCAGGCTCTCTCCATCAGCACAACCCCCAGCACCCAGCAAAGGGCTCCTTCAGCACCCTCTCAGCAGGCTGGGGAAAGGCACCTCCATTCCAGAGGAGAAAAAGGCACCTCCATTCCAGAGGGGAAAAAGGCACCTCCATTCCAGGGGGGAAAAAGGCACCTCCATTCCAGGGGGGAAAAAGGCACCTCCATTCCAGGGGGGAAAAAGGCACCTCCATTCCAGGGGGGAAAAAGGCACCTCCATTCCAGGGGGGAAAAAGGCACCTCCATTCCAGGGGGGAAAAAGGCACCTCCATTCCACGGGGGAAAAAGGCACCTCCATTCCAGGGGGGAAAAAGGCACCTCCATTCCACGGGGGAAAAAGGCACCTCCATTCCAGGGGGGAAAAAGGCACCTCCATTCCAGAGGGGAAAAAGGCACCTCCATTCCAGGGGGGAAAAAGGCACCTCCATTCCAGGGAGGAAAAAGGCACCTCCATTCCAGCGGGAAACTCCAACTGGGCTGCAAACTGTCCAGGTTCCCTTCAAACCAACCTTCAGGGATTCAGCAAAACCCCAAATCTCACCAGATCCCACTCGATCCTTTATGGGACCTTCTGCGTCTGCCAGGGAGCCCCAACCTCCAGGAGATGGGAGCCTCCAAAGGTTTCACAAGCCGAATATGGCTTCTAACTTAAAAAACAAGCAACACATTTTCCCTCTTTTCCAATTTCTTCTACTACAAAGCATCTCCTGCACCCACTGCTACGGTAATTCAACTCCATCTGCTCCGACAAGTGCGAGTGCACCCATACAGAGCTCCAGGCCCGGCCATTCCCCTCCCTGCAAGAACTTTGTCCCTTAGAAATGGCATTAAAAAAGGGCAAATTCACACCAGGCTTCAAACCCAGCAGTCACACAATTCTGCAGGATGCCTCAACGGCAAAGGCAGAGCAGAAATCCCACGAAGGGTTAGGCGTTTGTCTCAGGGTGGGTTATTCCCCTCCCCTTCCCTGTAATGTTTTGTTAAATAAATACACTTATTTTGTTTTCAGGAGGTTGCTGGGCTGCTCCACCGAGGTAGCAAGCGAGCAGAGCCCTGTAAAACTTTATCTGAGGGGTGGGGGGGAGGAAAAAAGAGCGAAGCTGAGCAGCAAGGGCCCGTCCTGCGGAGCTATGTGGATGATGTGTCCCATTTCCCCCACCTCCTTATTAAAATACTTTCTGGAGAGGCAAATTCCAGCCCGAAATGAATTTTCCAAGCCATATTTTATGAGGAATGCTTCCTTTTAACGGCCGGCACAGGAGCCCACCAGGGTCAATATTTCTCCACAATTACAGCCAAGGGAGCTCCGAAAGGATTTAAGCCAGAATTTCCCCGGCTATTCCCGGCTGCCTGAGGCCAGCACGCTCTCACCAACCCCCTGGCCAGGCTGCACAAGGGTGGGTTAAATCCCAAACACATCCCTCCATCTTCTCCTCTGCAACCCCCTTTGGACACGATGGAATAAAATTGAAACCATTTTTGCTCCCTGAGAGTCTTTCCAAGGAGCTCCTTGGACATTCAGAGGGGGAAAAACTCATTGAGAGGAGACTCAGCTCAGCCTCAGCTCACCCCAAACACAGGTTTAGGACAATTGTCACTTTTTACTCAGCAAAAGCATTTCTAGGCCTGGGGTTTTTTTGCCCTTAGAAGACAGAGAATCGATCACAACAGGACAATGGTGACCATTTCACCGCTGACTTTTGGACACGCACACACCAAGCAGCCAAAGGCAGACGCTTCCCAGCGCAGCACGCAGCTCTTACAGCTTCAGCTGGTCTCAACTCCACGAGGAAACCATCCCTCTTATCTGAGACGTTATCAGCACCATGCTGACAACCACCACAAGACCAGGAACCCACCGAGGACACCCTGGTGAAGTTGTAACCCCACGCCCTGTAAGTGCTGCCCAGGGGAACGAAGGGCAGGAAAATATTTTCCTTATTTCCAGCAAATCCCAATGTGAAATGTTTTCTCCTTCTATCTGTTGGAAAATTCCACTGAGCCATGGTGTTTTTTTCACAGCTCTCACTCTCTTCACTCCAAAAACAAGAGTTAAAGCTTGGCAAAGAGTTGGCACTGTCAAGGCATCGCCCACAGATGCCTTGGAAGCTCAAAACAGGGTGGTGGGCACACGCTGGGGAGTGGGGGGGGGTGTATGTTAATGCATCTACCCGGGTTTAAGCCCAGCATAACAAAGAGCTCAGCTTCTCCTCAGACTGGAACTGGACTTTGTACATCCCAGGCTGGTTCACTCCACTGTGGTCACAGGCAGAAGCGGCCGGGAAGAGGCTCTGCCCAGTGCCACCCAACCTGCAACAGCACAAGGATGTGAAACAATGAGGCACCTCGAAACAGGACCCCAAAGATGAGGGCTCGGGGTCAGACAGATGAGATCACGGACGGGCAACCACAGCACCCACCACGGCAAAACCCAAGCGTGGGTTCCATCACGGGATCCCACCCCAGCAGAGCCATTCCTGGGTGGGAATGACGACATTTCGGCACTCCTCAGGGCCCTCTCCCATCCCCGTGGAGAAGCACCAGCGCTGCCCCCAAGCCCACACCCAACACGAGGTGCCCACCAGAGCGGTGCCCACGCAGGACGGCACCCAACCAGAAAGCCACGCTGAGGACAACCAACCTCCAAAATGGGGGGGGGGGGGATCAGAAAATCTCAAGCAGTGCTCCAGGGGAAGGGACACCTCAGAACCCACCACACCCAGGGCTCAGTGCCAGGCACCAGCAGGCTCTCAGGAGACAGAGAGCAGGGTGATACCCCCCGGGGTGTGCCCACCACGTCCTCCCCAGTGTCCCAGGCCTCGGCCATTTAACAAAAGCAACACTAAGGAAGGGGACTGGGGTGACATGGCCACAATCAGCAGCAAGCCCAAGCCTTTTCCACCCTCTCTTGCCCTTTTTCACATAAAAAGGTGATTTTTTTTTGCTGTTGGTTTTTAGTTTTTGGAGCCAGCCTCCCTGCCTCCCCCTCACCAACCCAACCGATTCCCAAGAGGAAAGGCTCCCCAGCCAAGGGACATGTCTCCAAAGGGAAGCCACACCAAGCAGGAGAACGACCTCACGGGAGCTTCCACAACCTCATCCCAGCGTTCCCAATGAGCTGAGCAGGAGTTTGAGGCTGTTGAGCCTCCAAAGTCGCCTCTTTTTTTTTTATTTCCACCAAAAAACAGAGCCATGAACGGTTGGTTTAGAGTAAAAGCATCCAAGCAGGGAAGGTCGACCAAATCGTTTCAGTCCTCTCCAACCCTCAGAAACTCTCTTTTGTGAGGAATGTGGTTGGGAGAGGAAGAAAAAAAAAAAAAGTGAGAGAGAAAAAAAGGGGGGAAAAAAAAGAAAAAAGAAAAACAAAAAGAGAGAAAAGGGGAAAAAAAACCCCAAACCCAGGCTGCAAGCAGGATTTGTTGTTTTCTAAGCCGAGAAGGGGCTAAAATCAACAAACATTCCATGATTTACAAGATAAAGCCCAGCAAGAGGGCTAGCAAAACCACCCTGACACCATCCCAGGGCAGCAGTGACCAGTCCAACACCTTCCACTCCACCTTCTACCCTCCTCACCCCTTCATCCCTCTCTCATTGTTCCTGCACCTCAGCCGGGGCAGAGAGACAGACAAATATAGGACGTGTGGATGTAGGGAATTTGAGGGAGGGTGGAGGGGGGGGTATAGAGAAGCAGAGAAGGGCTGCGGAGGAGCCCCACCGCCGGCTTTGTTCGCCGGACCGGGGTGGTCCCGTTCGCATCAAAATCCCCCCACACAACCCCCGATCCTCGCTCTCCTCCGTGAGCTGTTCGGAGAAGAAAAAACACAACCAACCAACCAACCAACCAAAAAAAGACAAAAAAAAAGGGGGGGGAAAATCATAAAAATAAAATAAAGTAAAATAAAAAGAGGATAAATCCAGCTGTAGAGTCGGTGTTGAGACCGGGGAGCGGGCAGCCGGCCCCGGGGAGAGGCAGCGGCAGCACCTTCGGAGCCTCCCCAAGCTCCAGGGAGGAAGAATTAAAGGTGAGAGGCGCAGGGGGGGTGGAATCTGAACCAAAAAATAAATACTTTAAAGAAAGAAAAAAAAATATTAAAAAAAAAAAACACAAAGCCACTAGATTTTAAACGCTCCCCCCCAAAAAATATTTGAAGATAATGTTTATTAATAAGCCCCGATCTTTAAAAATGGGGGTGCGAGGGGAGGGTTAAAAAAAACCTCTTAAAAGCCTAAGGTTTGGGGCAGGGAAAAAAAAAAAAAACACACAAATAAAAACCGAAAAGGTAAAGGCAGCAGCCCCGAGAAGCAGCCCCGGGAGCTCAGCGAGGGTCCGTACTCCAGCCCCGGGATCGCTCCTCTCCGTCCGTCGCCCGCAGCCTCCAGCCGCTCCTCGCTGCGCTCTCCCAAGGAGGCAAAGATCTCCTCCGAAATCCTGCGGCTTGGATTACATTCATCGCCTTGGGTGGATATTCCCGGTTTTCCTGCCAGGCGGGGTGCGAGGCGGCTTTCTCCACCACCCCCATCCCCGATTCTCCCTCTCCGCTCCCCTCGCGCCCCTCCGCCGCACGTACTTTGGGTTACTGGAGCTCCAGGAGACCGGTTCCAGGCTCTTGGCGAACGGCGCGGCGAAGCGGCACAGGGCGAGGAGGACGCCCAGCAACCACCGCCCGCCGCGGGGCCGCGCCATCGTCCCTCGGCGGCGGGACGGGACGGGCGTCAGGCGCCCATGCCGCTTCCCCGCCGCCTTCCTCCGGCTCCCGTCCCGCCGCCGCCGCCGCCTCCTCCTCCTCCTCCGACGCTGCTGTCGCCGCCGTCCCCTCCCGCACAGCGGCGCCGCCCGCCTCGACGTTCCCTCTACTGCTTCGCGCAGGCAACGCTGCGGGCAGCCCTAAGCGGGACGGCCAATGGCTGAGCGGCGCGGGGGGGGCCTCGACCGGCAGGGACACGCCCACTTGCTGCTCTTAAAGGGCACGCGTAGCTTTTGGGGGTTTTTAACACCTCGGCGCTCTGCCCCCACCCCCCGAACAACTGCCCCCCAGCTTCCACCGGTCACCGCTTGAACGGGGTGCGGGGAGAAGGCGATGGGAACGGGCAATCGGGGCGCCGGGGTCCCGCCGGCCCATCCCCATCCCCGTGTGTGTGTGCGTGTGTCCCACGTCTCCGCCTCCTCCCGCCTCTCCTGTCATTCAGCCGCGATCCAACAGCGCCCCCTAGCGGACTCTAGCGGCCGCGCCCTTGCCCTGCTCTCGGGGAGCCATCGACGGGGAGGACGCGGAACGGCTGCGGGTGGAGAGCGAACGGCTCCAAGCGCGGGGCAACGACGCCCGGGTGGGGAGGGACTGGGAAAGGGTTTGAGGAGCGGTCGAAGGCTTGGAGATGTTTCAAGAACTTTTGGGAAGGGTTTTCATTGATTTCCCGGGATTTTTGGAAGGTTTTTTGGACTTTTTTACCTTTTTTTTTTTTTAAGGGTTTGGGGGTTTTGGTTAGGATTTTTTTGTTTACATTTTCAGAGATTTTTTGAGTTTTGGGTTTTTTTTTTTTAAGTTTTGTTTGCAATTTTGGAAGGTTTCTTGGAGTTTTTTTTCACAGGTTTCAAAGGTTGGGAATTTTTAGGCTTTTTAAAGTGGATTTTAAGAGGTTTTTTTAAGGATTTTTAAAGATTTTTTTCACATTTTCAATGATTTTTGGAGAGTTTTTTAAAAGCTTTCATAAAATTGTGAAGGTTTCTTGAAGTTTTTTCTCAGGTTTCTAACGTTGGGAATTTTTTGGATTTTTAAAGTGAGTTTTAAGAGGGTTTTTTAAGGATTTTTTTAGATTTTTATCACATTTTCAAAGATTTATAGAGAATTTTCTTAAAGGTTTTTGACATTTTTGAAGGTTTCTTGGAGGTTTTTCACAGGTTTCTAACGTTGGGAATTTTTAGGCTTTTTAAAGTGGATTTTAAGAGGGTTTTTTGGATTTTTTTTAGGTTTTTATCACATTTTCAATGATTTTTTTGAGAGTTTTTTAAAAGGTTTTGGAAATTTTTGAAGGTTTCTTGGAGGTTTTTCACAGATTTCTAAGGCTGGGAATTTTTAGGGCTTTTAAAGTGAGTTTTAAGAGGATTTTAGAGGATTTTTAAAGATTTTTTTTCACATTTTCTATGATTTTTTGAGAGTTTTTTAAAGGGTTTTGGAAAATTTTGAAGGTTTCTTGGATTTTTTTCACAGATTTCTAAGGTTGGGAATTTTTAGGCTTTTTAAAGTGGATTTTAAGAGGATTTTTTAGGATTTTTTTAGGTTATTATCACATTTTTCAAAGATTTATGGACAGTTTTTAAAAGGTTTTTGAAATCTTTGAAGGTTTCTTGGAGTTTTTTCACAGGTTTCTAAGGTTGGGAAGTTTTAGGATTTTATAAGGGTTTTTTAAGGATTTTTAAATTTTTTTTTCCACATTTTCAAATATTTTTGTTAGTTTTTTTAATTCTTTTGGAAAATTTTGAAGTTTTTTTTGTGGTTTTTTTTTTCCATAGGTTTCTAAGGTTGGAATTTTCTAGGATTTTTTAAGTGGTTTTTTTTAAGGATTTTTTTTGCTTTATCACATTTTCAGAGATTTTTAAAGAGTTTTTTTTAAGGTTTTGGAAATGTTTGAAGGTTTCTTGGAGTTTTTTGACAGATTTCTAAGGTTGGGATTTTTTAGGATTTTTAAAGTGATTTTTAAGTGTTTTTTTTATGTTTTTTTTTAGGGTTTTATCACATTTTCAAAGATTTTTGAAGAGTTTTTTTAAAGCTTTTGGAAAATTTTGAAGGTTTCTTGGAGATTTTTCACAAGTTTTTAAGGTTGGGATTTTTCAGGATTTATTAAGGGTTTCTAAAGGGTTTTTTTTAGGATTATTTTTAAGTTTTTTTCACATTTTCAAAGATTTTTTTGGGAGGTTTTTTAAAAGGTTTTGGAAAAATTTGAAGGTTTCTTGGAGTTTTTTTCACAGATTTCTAAGCTTGGGATTTTTTAGGAATCTTTAAGTGGATTTTAAGAGGTTTTTTAGGATTTTTTTCACATTTTCAAAGTTTTTTAGAGGATTTTCAGAGGTTTTTTTTAAGGCTTCTGGAAAAAAAATGAAGGTTTCTTGGAGTTTTTTCACAGGTTTCTAAGGTTGGGAATTTTTAGGATTTTTAAAGTGATTTTTAAGGGGTTTTTTTAGGATTTTTTAAAGTTTTTTTTACATTTTCAATGATTTTTGGAGATTTTTTTTAAAAAGGTTTTGGAAAATTTTGAAGTTTTTTGGCAGTTTTTCCACAGGTTCCTAAGGTTGGGGATTTTGGGGGATTTTTTAAGTGGTTTTTTTAAGGACTTTTAAAGTTTTTTTCCCACAATTTCAAAATTTTTGAGAGTTTTTTAAAAAAGCTTTTGGAAAATGTTGAAGGTTTTTTGGATTTTTTTCCACAGGTTTTAAGCTTGGGAATTTTTTTTTTTTTAGGATTTCTTAAGGGTTTTAAAAGTGTTTTTTTTTTTTTTAGCTTTTTTTGATTTTTTTTCACATTTTCAAAGATTTTTTGAGAGTTTTTTAAAAGCTTTTGGAAAAACTTTGAAGGTTTCTTGTTTTTTTTTCACAGGTTTCTAAGGTTGGGAATTTTTAGGATTTTTAAGGTGATTTTTAAGGGGTTTTTTTAAGGAGATTTTTTTTTTTTTTTTTAGTTTTTTTTTCACATTTTCAAAGATTTTTTGAGGGTTTTCAGAGGTTTTTTTTTTCCCAAGGTTTTTGGAAGTGTTTAAAGGGTTCATGAAGGTGTTTTTTTTTTTCATGTTTCTAGGGCTGGGGTTTTAAAGGGTTTTTTTTAATCTTCTTTAAGGTTTTGTTTTGTTTGTTTTTTTACTTTTTTTTTTTTTTAAGTTTTTTGGAATTTTTTAAAGGTTTCCCTAAGTTTTTTCACAGGTTTCTAGTTTCATAGGGTTTTTTTTGGGGGGGAGGAGACTTTTGGAAACTTTTGGAGGTCTGGGAAGCAACAGAACAAGGGGACACAGTGTGAAGTTGTGCCAGGGGAGGTCTAGGCTGGATGTTAGGAGGGAGTTGTTGGCAGAGAGAGTGATTGGCATTGGAATGGGCTGCTCAGGGAGGTGGTGGAGTGGCTGTGCCTGGAGGTGTTGAAGCCAAGCCTGGCTGGGGCACTTAGTGCCATGGTCTGGTTGATTGGGCAGGGCTGGGTGCTAGGTTGGACTGGCTGAGCTTGGAGCTCTCTTCCAACCTGCTTGATTCTGTGATTCTAAGCTAGAAAATGCTTTTTCTATAGTAATATTTGTTATGCAAACCTCTGGATTCAGTTCACTTTCTGTTTATTGAAGGTGTTTCAAGAGGCTTGTGGATTTTACCTTTTTTTTTTTAGTCTCCTGTGGTGTTTGTTGCTTTGGGTTTGGGTTTGGTTTGGTTTTATTTGATTGTTTGTTTTTTGTTTTGTTCGCTTTGAGGAGGTTTTGAGGGGAGAGAGAAAAAGACCAAACTCAGAAATCAATTCACTTCTTTTCTTATAAAATTGTCTGGAACCATAGAAGCAGTCAGGGTTGGAAGGGACCACAAGGAGCAGCCAGTTCCAACTCCCCTGCCATGCTCAGGGACACCCTACCCTAGAGAAGGCTGCACACAGCCTCATCCAGCCTGCCCTTAAACACCTCCAGCCATGGGGCCTCAACCACCTCCCTGGGCAACCCATTCCAGCCTCTCACCACTCTCATGGCAACTTTCTGTTGCAAAAACTGCACACCTCTGGAGCTACTTCAGTTTCAATAAATTGTTTGGGTTTTTTTTTTTTAATATGCCAGAGTCAATTAATTTTCTTCTTCATTATGAGAACTTTAACAAAAATCAGAGCCTTCAAAGGCAGTGGGGGAAAAAAAGGGGGCAAAAAAAAAACCCCAGAAACAAACTTTCAGAGTCAGTTTGATTCGTGTGAAGAGAACTTCAACACAACCAACTCTGGAGTCACTTCACTTTCTAGGACAAAAATAAACCAAGCCAACGCCAGGGGCAGTTCTCTTCCTGTTAAGAAACTTGAAATGAAAGCTGGAGTCGGTTCACTTCCTATCACAGATGCTTTACAAACCCTCTGGAGTCACTTTGGTTTCTATTAAGGACCACCTCCATCTCTGGAGGTGTTTAAGGCCAGGCTGGATGAGGCTGTGAGCAGCCTGATCTAGAGCAGGGTGTCCCTGCCCATGGCAGGGGGGTTGGAACTGGATGCTCCTTGTGGTCCCTTCCAACCCTGCCTGATTCTATGATTCTAAATAAACTACTACTCCCCCTCAAAAGAAACCCCAAACCAAACCACTCTGGATCCAGTTTGCTTTTATTGTGAGCATTTAAATCCCCTCCAGTCAGTTCACTTTGAGCTTAGGAAATCTTCGCCTCTGCTGTTTTGTGTCACCACCCCCAGACCCATTTCTCTCCATTACTGTTGTTGTCTCCCCATTTCCACCTCTCTCCTCCAGCTCCTTCCATGGTGCAGTTGAATTTGGGTGGAGACCTGCCAGATGTCTGCATTTTGTTGTCAAATCTAACGCTGGGTGCAGGGTGGTGCTGATCCATTTTGGCCAGGGCTCCCCAGATGCAGACCTGCAAGCCTCCCATGTCATCGTGAGTCAAAAGAGATGGAGAATCCTCAGGAAAAGAGGAGGGAAATCTCATGATCATTGTCATTTTTTGTGGAAGGAGGATGCAGAGGGCAACCTCAGGCCCATGGCTGAGGAATGGGAAATCGGCTCCTGCCCTGCCTGCCCGTTCCACCCTGTCCCTGCCCCGTCAGCTCTGCCAATGACATCATGACTGGTTGCCATGGTGATGCTGGCTCTCCCAGCACAGGCTCAGGTGGGGATCTGGAGCTCAGGAATCCTTCAGAAAGAGGCTGCTGTGCCCGTGAGGCCCCCCTGTGCCCAAACCACCCTGAGAAGGAGAATCCCTTTGGGATCTGACCCCTTCTCCTTAAAGCAGTGGAAATAAGTTTGGTGCTGGCACATGGTAGGGATGAAGGAAGCCAGGCAAAGGCACCCAGGAGCATCCAAAGGTCACCCAGTGCCATTTTATTGCGGATTCCAATGGCACAGCCACACCTGGCACGGCTGATGCTGGGTAAACACCAGCAGGCATCGCCTCTGCCCGTGCAGGAATGCCTCACCCATGAGGTGGGAAGGGCAGCGTGGCACAGGGACAAGGCTCACTCG
The DNA here is from genome assembly GCF_015220805.1 of Pogoniulus pusillus. Classification (NCBI taxonomy): domain Eukaryota; kingdom Metazoa; phylum Chordata; class Aves; order Piciformes; family Lybiidae; genus Pogoniulus; species Pogoniulus pusillus. The sequence goes on along the minus strand of NC_087282.1, from coordinate 4,601,162 downwards.
TGGTGGTGTGCACCCTGAAACGGTGGGCATAGATCCGGGAGAAGGGGAAAAGCCCTTCCCAAGCCTTCCTTCCAGCAGGAACAGCCAGGCAAATCCTGCTTTTCTCACGTAAGGAACTCACCAGGGCAATTCCTCAGGTGGTTCTGGGCGAAAGAACAACACAGGAAGCCAACTGGCAAACTGTCCCTAGGCTCAGCTGCACTGGGGACACTGGGAACCAGGCCAAGCTCCAGCTGGAGCAGCAGGAAGGGATTGCCATGACCCTGGAGGGCCCAGGCAAGGATCTCTCAAGCAGTTGTGGGACAACTCCCCCTTCTCCAAAGAACTCATGCTTTGTAAAGGAGTCTTGTGCTCACAAGGAGCTTGATGCAGGACAGAAGTCACCCGGGACCTGCTTCATCAGCTCAGGAAGCCATGGAGAGTTCCATCTCCCTTCCATTTTCCTGCCCTTCTCCTTCTCCACTGAGTTCCCAGGGTTGTCCTTGATGGCCCTGTGTGCTTCCCCCTGCTATTAGCACTGCCTCAGCCAGTGCCTTGCCCGCGGGGGGAGGGAAGCATGCACAGAGAGTGCAGAAAGCAAGCATGCATGGAGGAGAGTGGACGTGCAGAGGATGCAAGGAGAGCAGGCACGGAGCGAGCAGGGAGCAGGCAGGCACCAGGTGTGCCCACAGCCAGCGTATTGTGGCCAGAGCCACGATGCTGCCGGGGCAAGAGGAGCTCAGCAGCTCCCACTGGCTGGCCCCAGCTGCCCAGAGGACTCTGGTGCCATACATCAGGGGAAGCAGCATTTACACAATCCCATACCAAGGAGGCTTGAGTGTGCCCAGGTGTGCAGGGCAGATACCACTGCCCACACTCCCTGCTCTGGCAGTGAGGGGTGCCTCTGGCTGCGTTTGATGTTTCAAGCACAAACAGCTGCCCCATGTGTTGAATGACTGCAGGAGTCGTGAGTTTCCAGGGACTCAGCTCCCTCCCTGGCACCCAAGATGGTAACACCACACCAGGCTCCTTCTCCAGGAGGGTGCAGCCAGATCCCATGATCCCCTAGCCTAAAACTGGAGGGGGGGGCACAGGAGAGGAAAGGGTGTCACTTAATTCCATCATTCTGCATATCTGGGGGGGTCCAGAAGTTGCCTTGTGCCACCTTAGTGCTTCCTCTGCCCAGACATCACAGCAACACCTTTCCATGTCACCAGTACCAGTGTCTTCTGCCCTCCTGGCTTCCATCTCCTACCTCTTCTACCTTACTTCAAAATGATAATGCAATTTTGGGGGTGACTTCAGGGGAATTCTCCCCTAACTACTTCCATCTAAAGGGAGAAGTCAAGAAGGAGGTTATCATCCCATCTTTAGTGAGACTTGGTGTCACCCCAAATCCCTGCAGCTCACCATCACCCTCCCCCTCCTCCTCCCTGGCTCACAGTTCCTCACTGAGCACAATCACACCCTCATCAAATGATGAGCTGCATCCCCATCACATTAAAATTACCTGAGCCATCTCCTAGTGCAAGAGTAATGGGATAAAACAGAGCAAAAGGCAATTCAGGCTGAGCACCAGGGAAAAAAAAACTGCTTAGTGCTGAGATCTGCTGGGCTGTGGGATGGTTCCCCCAGGGAAGCATCAGAGTTATTTAAAACTCACCTAAATAAAACTCGGTGGGGAGCAAGCTCCTCTCATCCCAAAGGCACAGGCACCACGGGACCGAGTAGATGTTGCCCCTAACTGTTTCCTGGGATGAAAGGGATGAGAGCTCACCAGGCTGAACCCACGCAGCACGTGTATCCCAAACGGCTTTGCACAGGAGCAGCTCCTCTACCTCAGCAGAACCTTGCCAGGGAGAGCCCACTGAAGACTGAGGCCAAATTTCATAGGCTCACAGGATGTCAGTGGTTGGAAGGGACACAAAGAGATCATCCAGTCCACCCCCCCTGACAGAGCAGGACCATCCAGTCTAGCTCAGGTCACACAGCAACACATCCAGACAGGCCTTGAAAGCCTCCAGAGGAGGAGACTCCACAACCTCTCTGGGCAGCCTGTGCCAGGGTTCTGGGACCCTTCCAGTCAAGAAATTCCCCCTTGTGCTGAGCTGCAACCTCCTGTGCTGCAGCTTCCATCCATTGCTCCTTGTCCTATCCCAGGTTGCCAGGATAGAGTGATGGAGTTCTGGGCTCTTTGAAAGTCCAGGCCATGGGGTGTGTGGAGCTGTCTGAGAGAGTGATTTGCCATTGGAATGGGCTGCCCAGGGAGGTGGTGCAGTCACTGTGCCTGGAGGTGTTCAAGAAAAGACTGGATGAGGAATTTAGTGCCATGGTCTAGATGACTGGATAGGGCTGGGTGCTAGGTTGGACTGGATGATCTTAGAGGTCGCTCCCAAGCTGGTTGTTTCTATGATTCTAAGCCTCAGACCTGTTAAGCAGCCAACAGCCAGGCAAAACTGGGTGCCAGGGAGCCAGCACTGCTAAATCAGAGGATCAGACTGGGGAATGGAGGTGATGTCAAGGCTCTGCCTTGGCTGTGATTTATGCCATCATTCTTGTGCTCAGGCTCCGGGAAACCTGCACCTTTGGCAGATGTGCTGCCTGATTAAAATGATGCAACAGAGTTGCTGGCTGTGTAATGTGATTTAAATTAAAAAGCCCAGATTTGAAGGGAAAATCTGCTACGGTTCTGGCAGCCCCACCACCGCCTCTGGCACTTCCCACCTTCCTCGGGGTGCTGGGAAGGAGCAAAGGGGAGGTCCAACAGGGATTTGGAGGTGTTTGAACCACTGGGGCAAGGACCAAGCTGGGAAATGCAGGCAGCACAAGGTGATCAGGTTCCAGGAGGCAGATTTTATAGGGCTGAAAAGTCTACTGCATAAGGTTCCAGGGAAGGAAGTATTAAAATCTTTAACCAGTTTTCAGAGATGTGATAATTAAGGTGGTGTAAGCTAGAACTGCCTGGGAAAAAAAAAACAACCAAACAAACAGCAGAGGTGAGGAATAAGATTTTTATCACTTCAGAAGTGGCCACTCAAGGATTTGAGGTTTAAAAAGAACCAGAGGAGAAAAGGGGAGATTAAAAAAAAAAAAAGGAAGAAAGAAAAATCCCTGCAAGAACAATAAAATGGAAAAGGTGATGGAAGAAGAGTCAGCCCGGGGGTTGTAGGGATGAGGAGCAGCAGAAAGTGGGAGCTCAGTGTGCAGCCGTGGGCCCCGGGAAGGCAGAGAAGCAGGTTCAGGGCAGCACTTAGCATTGTCCCGGGTCTGACCATTCACTGCTTTAATCAGAAGCTTTAATGCAACTTGAGTAGAGGCTTAATGTTTAAGCATCTTCAATAGAGCTGCTCTCTCTCATCAGGACCTCTGGGGAGGAAAGAATATTGGTTTAAATTAATGAGGCTCCAGAATGGGTGAGAGAGGCTGAACTCGGCCACTTTGCTCTGCGACAAGCGATGGGAGGCAGCAGAGGCAGCAGCTCCTGATCCTGTGTGTCCCTCTCACTGCTCCTGAGGACAGGGCAAACTATCTCTCCATCTCCCCATCTCTCTGTCTTCCCATCTCTCTATTCATCTCCCCATCTCTCTATCTCCATCTCCCCATCCCTCTGTCTCCCCATCTCTCTATCCTCATCTCCCCATCTCTCCATCTCCCCACCTATCTCCATCTCCCCATCTATCTCCATCACCTTAACTCTCTATCCCCATCTCTCTAGCTCCCCATCTTGCTATCTCCATTTCCCCATCTATCTCCCCATGGCAGGGGCAAGTTCATTTCTTCAACTGTGCCCCTGGACAAGGATTGGAGCCAAGTAGAAGCTGCATTCCTGGCAAGTGGCTGGCATCACCCTTGACCATGACAGGAGGGCAAACAGGGGGAGAAAAGTCCTGAGCATCCATAAGGTATGGAAAGCCAAGCTGTGCACACTCAAGGTCCTTGCCTTGCTCTTCTAAAGAGTAATGGAAATAAGAAGCTATTTTTAGCTCTTTTACCTGGGCAAGCTGGAGGAGAGGGATCATGTGAACTTCAAAAGATTCAACAAGGCCAAGTGCAAGGTCCTGCACCGGGGCTGGGGCAATCTCTGCGGAATGAAGGGATGGAGAGCAGCCCTTGGGGGTGCTGGTGGGTGAAAAGCTGGGCATTCCCCAGCACCATGCACTCACAGCCCAGAAGCCAACCATCTCTCAGGCTGCATGGCCAGCAGTGTGGCCAGCAGGCTGAGGGTATTGTGTCCCTCTGCTCCACTCTGCTGAGACCCCACCTGTGGTGCTGGGTCCAGCACAGAAGAGATATGGACCTGTTGGAGCATGTCCAGAGTAGGCCACCACAATGGTTTGAAGGCTGGAACCCCTCTGCTGTGAGGACAGGCTGTGAGAGTTGGGGTTGTGCATCCTGGAGATGAGAAGGCTCCGGGGAGACTTTCTGGTGGCCTTTCAGTACTTAAAAGGGCCTTGTTAGAAAGATGAGGACAGATATTTTAGCAGGGCCTGTGGTGACAGGACAAGGGCTGATGGCTTTGAACTAAAAGAGGGAAATTTAGACTAGATATGGGGAAGAATTTTCTTCCACTGAGGGTAGTGAGACCCTGTCCCAGGTTGCCCAGAGAGGTGGTAGATGTCCCATGCCTGGAACCATTCCAGGTCAGGTTGTCTGTGTCTCTGAGCAACCTGATCTAGCCGAAGATGTCTCTGCTCAGTGCAGAGGGACTGGACTGGATGAGCTTTAAAGATGCCTTCCAACCCAGACCTGTTTATGATTCTGTGATACTGTAGAAAACACAATCATAGAATCACAGAAACAAAGGGGTTGGAAGAGACCTCCAAGCTCATCCAGTCCAACCTAGCACCCAACCCTGTCCAATCAACTAGACCATGGCACTAAGTGCTTTTTTTTATCACCTCCAGGTATGATGACTCCACCACCTCCCTGGGCAGCCCATTCCAATGCCAATCACTCTATCTGCCAACAACTTCCTCCTAACATCCAGCCTAGACCTGCCCTGGCACAGCTTGAGACTGTGTCCCCTTGTTCTGTTGCTGCTTGCCTGGCAGCAGAGCCCAACCCCAGCTGGCTACAGCCTCCCTTCAGGGAGTTGTAGCCAGCAAGGAGGTCACCCCTGAGCCTCCTCTTCCCAATGAAAATGGGCTGCAGCATGAGCAGCCTTAAACTGCAGGGCAACAGGTAATAAATCCCCACAGCAATACCAGGGGATATAAATATATATATAATAGGTAACACTTGTACAGAGCTTGCTGGAGGAGGCAGGAGGTGCAGTGGGAGTATCTGGCGGAGGGTGGGGGGGGGTATTGCAGAGGTCATTCGTTAACATCTTCCTTAATGACCTGGCAGAAGGCACAAGCAGCATGTTAATGACCTGGCAGAGAAGATAAGCAGCTTGTCGATGCGCTTCCCGCCGGTGCCCCCATGTGCGGGGCCGGGCACACTTCCACGGGCAGTGAGAGACATGAAAGAGGTCTAAATGGCCAGAAATATGCACAGGAAACTTAATGATTTTGTTAGAGGGATGGGGAAAAAAAAAAAATCCCAAAGCCTCTAATCGGATCTATCTGGGGCGAGTGATTAAAAACTTGTTGGGGGGGGGGGGGGGGTGGGGGGAGGTGGGGAGAGTTCAGCAGCGGCTGCTGGAGACGGCAGCCGCAGCAGGTCGGATTTAATATGCAGCTATGCCGGAGCTCTTCTCATCTACCTCTCCCAGGGAAAACCTCAAGTGCATTCGCAGGTCACCGATCCACCAAAAGAAGGAAAAGCCCCCTCCCCACCCCCAAAACAAGGAGCAGGAGCTGGAGGATCGGTATGTAAGCCGAGATTTTAAAACACACGGATCTGTTTTCTTTGGAGCAGTAGCGGCTAAGGGAAGTCACAACCGCATGCAAATATCCCGCAAGGTTTGAACACCAAAGGAAAAGTGATTGAGGGTGGCAGGAGAACAGAAGGTGACCTCGGGCCATATCCTACCCAAGGGGAAACTTCTGGGAGCCTGAGGCCATGCTTCACACCGGGGCACATGGCTGCCAGCGGAGCTGCCTGGGGCATGGCATCGCAGCTGCTCCCAGGGCTGCTCTCCCACTTGCCATGGCCATGGCCAGGGTAGCAAATACAAGCTTTGGTGTCCTCAGGGTGAAATCTTATGTCCCTAGAGTCAGATATGCTGTCTCCAGTGTCAGATCTACCATCCCCAGGATCAGAACTTCCATCCCCAGGACTAAATCTGCTGTTCCCAGTGTCAGATCTGCTGTCCCCAGTGTCAGACTTGCATCTTCAGTGTCAGAGCTACTGTCTCCAGCATCAGACCTTCCATCCTCAGTGTCAGACCTGCCATCTGCAGGGCCAGAGTCCATGTTTCATCATGAGAGTGGGTTTCTGTCCTAGCTGGGCAAGGTTGAGGGACACAGCCATGGTACTGCTGCAGATGGGTCCTGGAGGAAGAAGGGCTGGATGTACTGAGCTCTCCTCCCAGTTCCCCCCTTGTGAGCATCCCCATGGGGCAGGGTCCTCACAGAAATCCCACCAGGTATCTACCCATGCAGTTCCCCTACCAAGCTGGTGATCTCACGTGAATGAGCTAAGAGCTGGCTGAGTCCTGCCAGGATTTACATGGGAGGCTCCAGAGAGTCTGTGTGTACTCCCAACCCTCCTGCCGAGAGCCACAGCTCTCCCCGAGGGGAGGAGGAGAGGAGCGGGGCTCCCTTTCCTGCTTCCCCACCCTGCCCTGCCAGCCCCGGCTCGTTGCCAGCCGTCCTGCGCTGCCCACGCTGCCTCCCCAGGCAGCTCCACTGCCCTGGGCTAGTAAGCTCCAGCATGCTGCACCTCCATGCCACTGTACCCCTGAATCTCTGCATCTCTGTGCCTCTGCACCTCTGCACTCCTGCATCCCTGTAGCCATACAAACCTGTAGCCTCCCATCCCTGCATCCTTGCATTGTGGCATCTCTCTATCATGCATCTCCGTATCCCTGCATCCCTGTACCCTTGCGCCCTTGTATCTGTCTCTGCATCTCTATGCCACTGTGCCCTGCAATGCTGCGCTCCTGCATCCTTACATTCCTACATCACAGTACCCCCACATCCTTGGATTCTTGCATCCTCACACCTCTGCACCCCTACATCCTTGTATCTCTGCATTTCTGCATCCCTGCATCTCCTGTATCCCAGCAGCTCTGCACCTCTGAACTGCATTCCAACCCTGCACCTCTGCCTCTCTGCGCTCTTGCCTTCTTGCATCCCCACACCTCTGGACCTCACATCTCATTCCCACCATCAGGAGAGGTTCCCAGTTTCCCCAGGGCACCCAGGCCCATGTCATCAGATCCTGGTGCCATGCTCCCTGCCCGCCCCCGTCACTCCGTGCAGAGCCACAGGTTGTAGCACTGCAGCCCAGGGTGCCCACGGTGGTGCTGAGGCTTTCCCAGGCACTGTCAGCTTCCAACAGGGAGCAGGACGGGGGCCGAAAGGGAAGAAGAGGAATGATGCTTTATCTCTGCCATCGCATCGGGGATTAGCTGACATCATGAGCAGTTGCACAGCAGCATTTCTTTTGTGGGGCTGGTAATTTGTGACAGAGAACATCACTGAAAATATCTTAATGACTGTTTATTTTGATGGCTGTGTAGGTCTGGGGTGACGTGTCCCTGAGTCTGGAGCAGGGAGAAGGGGAAGAACGGCAGGGGGAAAAAAGCAGAATTTTTTTTCCTTCTTCTTTTATTTTTTTTTGTTTTGTTTTGACTCTCTGCCCAGAACCACAAAAATGCCTTTTAAAAGGCTCCCTCCCTCGCCCTAACAGGCTCATCAGGAGCGGGGAAAGAGATCATGGAAAGAGAAGAGATGGAAAGATAGAAATCGAGAGGAAGGGGGTGAGGGGCAAAGCCCTGGGAAGGAGACAGACAAACACACACCGAGCAATTTGCATGCTTTATGAGTCTTTGATTTTGGTGTATTTACAACCTCGACGCTAACACCCCGGTGGGAAGTTGTGGAGATTACTGTACCTACCTTCTGCTTCGCTTTACATCCTTATCGAGCGATCTGGCTGTCTCGCCTCCAGCCAGCCGTTTAACGAGCCGCAGCTAGGGCAGGTAGAGGAGCCCCTTCCCCGCCAGCCTCCAGCTGCCATTCCCACCACCAGCGCCCTGCTGCCAGCCTGGGTGCTCAGCTCCCCCTGAGCCCTTGCAGCGGAGCTCTAAGCTGTTTGGGGGTACCGTGAGGTGCCGCATCTGCCCCACCACCATCGCACCGGGGATAGAGGAGGTTTGGCTGGGGTGACGCAGGAAAGGTGAAGAGAATCTTATCAAACAGCAGCACTGTTGCTATCGGGGGGGGGGGGGGGGGGGGGGGGGGAGGGGGTGTTCTCCCAGAGGGATCTCAGCTCTTTGTTGCTGTGGTGTTTTTCCCCAGCTTCCACCGTGAGCAGTGTTTCTGGGCTCAGGTCGAGCAGTCTGCGGTTCAACCTGAGCCCAGAGCACTTGGTTCCTGAATGGCAGAGACACTTAGAGTGTGAGAGCTCCTGCCTTGCAAGCATCCCATTCTCCCATTTCCACCCCATTTTCCTCCTCTTTGAGCCGTTTTCTGCCTGTATTTCCACTGGAAAAAAATAAAGTGGAGCTCCCTCAATTCCTTCAATCAAGTGTGCCACAGAAATGGTATGGCTGGCAGGACCAGTGGGCAGAAGCACACAGCCAGCTGCTCTGTGTCCATCTGAAACATCAGCACCCAGCTCCAGAGCAACTTCCAGACACCTCAGTTCAGGAAATGTCTTTTCTACCAAGTGCATTTCAGCTGGAATAGGCAATTTTGGAGAGGCATTCCCAGCCCTAGGTTAATCTGTCCCCTCACCAGCAAGCCCTCATCATCACCTAGGCACAACTGAGCAAACAGCAAGTGGCTCCTGCTGGGTTTTGCAGCACTATCCTTCCAAAAAAACCCCACACCATGACCCCAATTAGCACTCTGGGGAAAGGAATAGTGAGTCCTGATGCCCTTTTCAGTCTGTTTGCTTGGTGTGACTCTTATCATCCTTCTCCATCTCTCAGGATGCACCCATAGGTCATCTCTTCGTCTCCAACCCTCTGAGCACACCAAGGTGTGATCAAGAGAAGTTTTCTGAAGGATTTTGGCTTCTTCATGCTTTTGGACTTCCCTCAGATAATCATGATTCTATTTGTTTTTTAATACACTTGCACAGAACCACAAAAACTTCATCATGGTAAGGGTTAGAAGGGACCTCTGGAGATCATCTAGTCCAACCTCCTGCTAAAGAGGGTCATAATGTAGGTTTGGAATCTCTCCAGAGGAGGAGACTTCACAACCTCTCTGGGCTCTGGCACCCCCACAAGAAACAATTTCTTTTCCTCCCGGGTTCAAGTTTGTGCCCATTGTCCCTTGTCCTGCTGCTGGGCACCACTGAAAAAAGAGTCTGGCCACATCCCCTTGACCCCAGCCTTTAGCTGTTGAGCAGCATTCAGCAGATCCCCTCTCAGGCTGCTCTTCTCCAGGCTAGGCAGCCTCAGGTCTCTCAGCCTTTCCTCCTCATAGAGATGCTTCAGGTCCCTCAGCATCCTCATACCTTCTGCTGGACTCTCTTCAGGAGTTTCCTGTCTCTTTTGAACTTGGGAGCTGCAAACTGGACCCAGTACTCCAGATGTGGCTTCAGCAGGGCAGAGAAGAGCAGGAGAAGAACCTCCCTCAACCTGCTGGCCACACTCTACTCAATAAACCCCAGCAGACCTTTGGCATTCTTGGCCATGAGGGCACACTGCTGGTTACATGCTCACACTCACACCAGGCCTTGCCCTGTGCCTGGCAGTCCTTTCCCTCAGCCTGGCTCTGCCATTCAAACTGCAGGAGCTGGTTCCAGTTGGCTGCCAACCCCCAACCCCCACCCCTCCAGTATCTTTTCCATTCCATAATTGGGCAAGTGCTGCTCTTCCTATCAGATCTTCAGCACAAGCACTAACTAGTGGCTACAAGCCCTCTGTGAATAATAAGGAATATTCAAGGAAAATCCTGTGCTTTTTCTCATCTCCTTTCTGCCAGGAAACTCATTTTGGGGGATACCTGTGGGAAGCAGCAGAAGCCCAGGCAGCTCACAAGCACAGGCAGCTCACAAGCACAGGCAGCTCTTGCATGACTATTCATGGGCAGCTGCTGGAGCGTTTCCTTAAACACAAAGCAGATTTGGAGGAAAAACAGGGAATCTGGAAGGCTCTGAGAGGCAGCACGAGGAGCCTTTGCTGGAGACTCCTCACCATCATTTGCTGCTGCTGCTCAGACTCTTCTTGGCACTTATGGGAACCTCCTCTGCTCCTTCAGCTCATTTATATTGATCCTTCCCTCCCGACAGTATTTAAATCTTGTTCCTCAATAACTCTACAACTAAAAGCAATTAAGGAGTTCAGTGAGCAGCATCAGTTTCAGCAGTGCTTCCAAAGCATGTCCAGCCCAGATAAGCCCTGTCTGCAAGGCAGTGGGAAAGCAGAGGGGTGTCTGGCTGTGTGAGGGGCACAAGGGGTCCTTGCTGTCTGCAGTCCAAGCCACTCTACCCTGTCAGGAGCCCCCACACCTTTTGTTCAGAGGATGGATGGCTGGCAAGGGGCACAGTCTCACTACCCTGACCCACACCTCTTTGTCAGAAGGTGCTGCAGCTCTGATAATGATGCTTCAAACTAAATAAAGAGGCAGAGGGAGATAGATTTTTTTCTTTTCCAAGGACACAACAGATCAAAAGCAACTGTACCTGTGAGGCAAATGAAAATTACCCTGCAACTGCACCTGCAGCCACTGCTGTGGAGAAGCAATGTTGAGCAGGATGCAGAAGATGTAGGGATCCTGGGAGATGCCGGCCCAGAAACCCAAATGACAGACAGAAACAGGAGATTGCCCATAAAGAGACGCTCAACTTCACACATGAGGCAGCCAATTTCAAGGCCAGCCCATTCAAAGAGGTCTGCAGAAAGGGACAAGCAACACAGAGCTCAGGGAGCAGGACAGGAGATTGGTGTGGTCTCCTTCCCCAGCCTCCCTCTGCCCAAGCAGGAAACATTTGTACCACTGGATATGGACACAGCCAGACAACCAAGCATCCTCATCAGCACAGAGAAAGCCCATTCAGCCAAACCTTCAGGGATACTGAGGTGTTGGAGCATGTCCAGAGAAGCAAGGTGCCTGTAGGTCTAGAGTACAAGTTTTGTGAGGAGCAGCTGAGGGAACTGGAGTTAATTGGGAGAAAAGGAGGCTGGAGCCAGTTTGGAGGTTGGTCTCTTCTACTAAGGAGCAGGCACCAGGATGAGAGGAAATGGCCTCAAGTTGCACCAGGGTGGACATGAGGAGGTGTTGTCAAGCCCCAGAACAGGTTTCCCAGGGCAGTAGTAGAATCCCCATCCTTAGAGAGGTTTAAAAGTCATGTAGATGTGGTGCTGAGGGACATGCTTTAGTGGTGACCTGGCAGCACTGGGTTAATGTTTGGGCTTGGTGATCTTAAAGGTCTCTTCCAACCAAAACAATTGTGTGTCTCTCTGATTCCTCCTGACAAAAGGCTTCTGCTTCCATCCCAGCAGCAACAAACACCGAGGCAGGGTTGGTAACCTCTTCCCACCGCACTGTAATGAGGAAAACACCCACTGAAATGTAAACAGCAGCCACAACTCGCTGCCTGACGATATTCTCCCCACCGTGCCTCGTGTAGGGGCGCAGCTTTTCACCCCACCACAGCCACTCGCAGCCCCCCGGGGAGCGATGCCAAAGGGTCCCCTGTGAGCTCCACATCACGGAGTCGGGCGGCCTCTGAAGAGGGCTGCGTGGGCAGTGGGCTGGAGGGGCCAGGAGAGGGGCAAAGGGAGGGGGAAATCTGCATTAATTAGCAGGAGGCACTTTTCCACTCATCTCCTCATCGCCCCCCGCGCACCCCGCTCGCACGGCTCGAAGGGCGGGAGCGGCCCGGACAGGGGCTCGCAGCAGCGCAGCCGGGCGGGAGTTGCCCGGGCAGGGGCTCGCAGCAGCGTAGCCGGGCGAGAGCTGCCCGGGCAGGGGCTCGCAGCAGCGCAGGCGGGCGGGAGCTGCCCGGGCAGGGGCTCGCAGCAGCGCAGCCGGGCGGGAGCGGGGCAGGGGCTCGCAGCAGCGCAGCCGGGCGGGAGTTGCCCGGGCAGGGGCTCGCAGCAGCGCAGCCGGGCAGGAGCGGCCCGGGCAGGGGCTCGCAGCAGCGCAGCCGGGCGGGAGCTGCCCGGGCAGGGGCTCGCAGCAGCGCAGGCGGGCGGGAGCGGCCCGGACAGGGGCTGGCAGCAACGCAGCCGGGCGGGAGCGGGGCAGGGGCTCGCAGCAACGCAGCCGGGCGGGAGCGGGGCAGGGGCTCGCAGCAGCGCAGCCGGGCGGGAGCTGCCCGCGCAGGAGCTCGCAGCAGCGCAGCCGGGCGGGAGCGGGGCAGGGGCTCGCAGCAGCGTAGTCGGCATGGGCTCGCCTATAGAAAAGAAAAAGCGAGCTCCCAACGTCAGCACTTCCCTCATCACCAGGGAGCAGGCCCTGGAGCCGGTGAAGGCAGTGCCAGCTTTCTAGCAACGGAGTTCCAAGCACCTGCGGCTGGATCCTGCCCTCTCCTTGGTACTTGCAGCCCTCGCTTGACTCGGATTCTGTCCCTCAGCAGCTTGGTCTCCACCCGCTCCCAGCAGTGGGGACTGCCGCCCTATGTGCAGTGCTGAGGTGTTGGCCACTGTGATGAAGGAGCTCTGCTGGTGGGCGAGCAGGACGAACTATACTTGCCCTGTGTCTCCAGGCCTTTCAAACCCCATCCTCTGTGCTTGGAGAGCTGCTGGAGCATTTCCAAAGGGCAATGGAGCTGGTGAAGGGTCTGGAGAACAGGTCTGGTGAGGAGCAGCTGAGAGAGCTGGGGTTGGTTAAGGAAAGGAGGCTGAGGGGAGACCTCACTTCTCTCTACAGCTCCCTGAAAGGAGGTTGGAGCCAGGTGGGGGTGTGTCTCTTTTCCCAAGGCACAAACAGTACAAGAGGAAGCAGCCTCAAGTTGCTCCAGGGGAGGTTTAAGTTGGTCGTGAGGAACAATTTCTTCCCCAAAAAGGGTTTCCAAGCCCTGGAACAAGCTGCTCAGGGCTGTGGTGGAGTCCCCATTGCTGAAGGGATTTAAAAGCTGTGTAGATGCGGTGCTGAGGGACACGGCTCAGTGGTGACCTGGCAGTGCTGGGTTAACAGTTGGTCTCAATGATCTTAAAGATCCCTTCCAACAAAATGATTCCACTGTTCCCTGAATCACTACCCATAAGGATTCACTCCATTGCTTGCATGTGCAGCGCTCAGCTGCACTGCAGACAGGCGACTCGCTGTGCCGTGGGGGTTTTGTGCTGTGCTGGCTATACTTTGGTGGCTGTGAAGAGACCATGAGGAAGGTCTCCACTGCTAACACGACCTCACCAGTCCCCAGGAACCGCTGGCATCCCCTCACAGCTCTCTTGGCCTTGGCTGACTCAGCCCAGCTCACCCACTGCCCTGGAGAATGGGTAACTGGTGAGCAACTGTGGCCTCTCTCCATAGGCAGCCAGCAGCTCTGATGCCATATTGGAGTATTGTCTGCCAAAGGATGGAATAAAACCCAGAATGATTTATTGAAATGTTCCCTTTTTTTTTTTTTTTTTGCTGCAAACACAACAGTTTTTTCCTCCCAGAAATGTGGTTTGCAGCTGGACATTTCTTAACTCGAAAAATAAATACTCTGCAATGTGTGCAAACAAAAGACAATTTGGAGGGAGGGGGGGAAAAAAAAAAAACCCTTCAACCTGAAAGCACAAATATCTGTTGGAAAAACCAGCACTGGGGAGTTAGGAAACAAGCACCATGGAGACCAAGGCTGCTTGGGTCCAAGCAAGAAAATTCATAGACTCATAGAATGGGTTAGGTTGGAAGAGACCTCAAAGATCATCCAGTTCCAACCCCACCCCTGGTAGAACAACCTCTGGGCAGAGAAGTTTGCAAGGTGTCCAGCACCCAAGGTGGGTAGCCCTCACACCCCAGAACACCCAGGACCCTTCAGTGGTGTCACCATGTCACTCATCCAGCTAACTCCAGTCACTTTGCTCTCAGCTCAAATGAGAAGAGAACATTAATTGACCTAAATGCAGATATTTGGCCCCAGCCCAATGCCCTTCCAGCTCTTCTGCACCAACAAGGAGGGAAATAGAACAATAGAATCATAGAATCATAGAATGGTTTAGGTTGGAAGGGACCTCAAAGCTCAGCCAGTTCTAACCCCCTGCCATAGGCAGGGACACCTCCCACTAGAACAGGTTGCTCAAGGCCCCATCCAGCTTGGCCTTGAACACCTCCAGGGAGGGAGCAGCCACAGCCTCCCTGGGCAACCTGTGCCAGTGTCTCACCACCCTCACTGCAAACAACTTCTTCCTAACATCCACTTTCAATCTCTTCTCTGCCAATTCAAACCCATTCCTCCTCATCCTGTCATTACAAGACCTTGTCAACAGTCCCTCCCCAGCCCTCCTGGAGCCCCCTTTAGATCCTGGAAGGCCACTCCAGGGTCTCCTCCAAGCCTTCTCTTCTCCAGGCTGCACAGCCCCAACTCTCTCAGCCTGTCCTCATAGCAGAGCTGCTGCAGCCCTCTCAGCATCTTGGTGGCCTCCTCTGGACTGTCTCCAACACTTCCATGTCCTGCTTGTGTTGGGGGCTTCAGAACTGTCCCCAGGACTGCAGGTGGGGTCTGAGGAGAGCAGAGTCAAAGGGCAGAATCCCCTCCCTTGCCCTGCTGTCCACACTGCTCTTGCTGCAGCCCAGCACAGGGTTGTATCTGGGCTGCACTCACACTGCAGACTCCTGTTGAGCTTTTCATCAGCCCAGACCCCCAGATCCTGTTCCTCAGGGCTGCTCTCAGCCATTCCCCACTGAGCCTGGAGTTGTGCTTGGGATTGGTCCCACCCAGGTGAGGCTGAGGGAGCTGGGGTTGTTTAGCCTGGAGAAGAGGAGGCTCAGGGGTGACCTTATTGCTGTCTACAACTACCTGAAGGGTGGTTGTGGCCAGGAGGAGGTTGCTCTCTTCTCTCAGGTGGCCAGCTCCAGAACAAGAGGACACAGCCTCAGGCTGCGCCAGGGGAAATTTCGGCTCGAGGTGAGGAGAAAGTTCTTCACTGAGAGAGTCATTGGGCACTGGAATGGGCTGCCCGGGGAGGTGGTGGAGTCGTCGTCCCTGGGGCAGTTCAAGGCAAGGTTGGATGTGGCACTTGGTGCCATGGTCTAGCCTTGGGCACTGTGGTAAAGGGTTGGACTTGATGATCTGTGAGGTCTCTTCCAACCTTGGTGATACTGTGATACTGTGACCTTACACTTGGCCTCATTGAATATCATGAGGTTGGCCTGGGCACACCTCTGCATCCCATCTAGGTCCCTCTGGATGGATCTCTGCCTTCCAGCAAGTCAACTGTGCCACACAGCTTGGTGCCCTCTGCACCCTTGCTGAGACTGCACTCAATGCCTCTGTCCATACCACTGACAAAGATGTCAAACAGCACTGCTGCCAGCACTGACCCCTCAGGGATGCCACATGGCACTGCCTCCAGGTGGCCATTGTGCCCTTGCTCACCACTCTCTGCGTGCCACCATCCAGCCCATTCCTTATCCATAGAAGTGGCACAAGCAAGTCCAGTCCTCCCTGACCAAAACCAACCCAGGTGGCAGCACTACCAGGGCTACCACCCTCTCCTCCACAACTCCCTCTGCATTTGGGCTGGTCTGGGGGGGATGAGGGTGAGGGAAGTGGGGCTGTCAGAGCGCGTTCCTGGGGACCACGGCCCCGAAGCTCCCTGTGATGGGTAGATGTGGAGGAGCTCAGACGGATGAGGCTGGCTCCTGTCAAAACATTTCAGAATGATAGTCATAAAGCACAGCCAGATCAAAACAAGTTAAAACAGAGCCGCCGAGGTCCGGGCACCTCATAAACCACAGATAAAGCCAGAAAGGCCTCGCCAGAGCAGGTTTGATCTTCCTCCCTTCCTGTATCTCTTTCGTAAACATCTTTGGGAGCTGCAGGAGAAGAGCCTTATTGATGAAGTCTGAAAACTAACATCCTATGGGCGCTGGGCAAGCCCAGCTAACTATCCCACGCTTAATCCTGCCTGTCCTCGGGGGCACCAGCCTCAGCAGATTCTGCCAGCTCTGCAGAACCGCTGGCCAGCCTGCCCCCGGGGACTCCTCTGTTTACTTTAAACCAATTCCTGTCAAGCTCCTCACTCAAGAAGAGAGAAAAATTGGGATAAAAAGGCCCTTAGCCCACCCCTTTCCTCCCAGCTGTCTGGCCTCAGCAGGGTGTTGGCCAAACGAGTGGGTACTATTGACAGAGCTTTTGTCAAGCCCAAGGTGATCTCCTAAAGCCTCCTCTCCCTTCCTCCACCTTGTGACCTGTATCAGCAATCAAATGGGCAGCAGGACCAGGGCAGGGATTGTCCCTCTGTGCTCAGCCCTGATGAGGCTGCAGCTTGGATGCTGGGTTCAGTTTTTGAGCCTCTCACTACAAGAAAGACATTGAGGTGCCAGACCCTGTCCAGAGAAAGGCAATAAAGCTGGGAAAGGGTCTGGAGGATCTTGTGAGGTGCAGCTGAGGGAACTGGGGTTGTTTAGTCTGGAGAAAAGGAGAGAGACTGAGGGGAGATCTTGCTCATTACAACTCCCTGAAAGTAGGTTGGAGGCAGGCATGGGTTGGTTGCTTCTCCCAAGCAATAGTCTCAAGTGTCCCAGGGGAGGTTTAGGTTGGACATGAGGAGCAATTTCCTCACTGAAGCAGTTGTCAAGGCCTGGAACAGGCTGCCCAGGTCAGTGGTGGAGTCCCCATCCCTGGTTTTGAGCAGAGATTGCTGTACAATAGCTGGGTTTTCTAAAGCCATGTGAAAGTGGTGCTGAGGGACATGACTCAGTGGTGATCTGGCAGTGCTGGGTTAACGGTTGGACTCGAGGTCTCAGAGGCTTCTTCTAGCCAAAACAATTCCATGATTCCATGCTATTCTTGGTCTCTTATTCCTGGAAGCTGCTAAAGAAGGAACATCCATCCTGGCCACCTCAGCTCCTCTTTGGTCAGGCTGAAGTTCTGTTGCAGAGCCCTGAGGAGCCTAGCATTCATGCCCTGAAATTCCAGGCCACTTAGCTCATGGGACAGATCCCTGCAAAGGCTTCAGCATTAGATGCTCCAGGAGGAAAGCAGAGTGAGCATCAAGTCCTGGCAGGGCTGAAGTTGTCCCCAAAGAGCTCTGTCCTATGTGTGGTGGCCCCTGGCTGAGTCTGGTCTGCCCATAGCAGAGCTGGGGCAGGTCTGTCCATACTCATGCTGTAATGAGTGGAATGAGAGTAGCTCTCTCTTCTGCCAGGCAAGCAGCAACAGAACAAGGGCACGCAGCCTCAAGTTGTGCCAGGGGAGGTCTAGGCTGGATGTTAGGAGGAAGTTGTTGTCAGAGAAAGTAATGGGCTGCCCAGGGAGGTGGTGGAGTCACTGTCCCTGGAGGTGTTCAAGCAAAGCCTGGATGAGGCACTTGGTGCCATGGTCTGGTTGATTGGACAGGGCTGGGTGCTAGGTTGGACTGGCTGAGCTTGGAGGTCTCTTCCAACCTGGTTGATACTATGATTCTATGAGCTCTTGGGAGAAGTTCTGAGCAGAGAGGTTGCTGTGCAGTAGTTGGGTTTTTTAAAGGCTTCCTGCAAGGTCACTGAGCAGAGGTGGATGAGGCAAGAGAGCTGCCCTGGGTTAGACGAGAGGTCTGCCAGATGAATCACTCACTGGCTAAAGACAGCAGGCAAG
This sequence comes from Pogoniulus pusillus, assembly GCF_015220805.1. Lineage (NCBI taxonomy): Eukaryota > Metazoa > Chordata > Aves > Piciformes > Lybiidae > Pogoniulus > Pogoniulus pusillus. The sequence goes on along the minus strand of NC_087282.1, from coordinate 4,583,381 downwards.
GATTTGATGTGAACAGCCTGCCTCCGTGGTGGAGAGGACTTTCAGCAAGGTCTCACAGGAACCTGGCCAGGGACCTCCTCCAGACCCCTTGCAGAAATCATCCATAAGAGTGCAGCAAAGCAGCGAGCTCGTCTGCATGGCACTAAATCACTCAGGCAGCCAAATCTAATGCTGATGCTGAGGAATGGCAGAGAAATGTAATGAAGAGGGCAATAAAATGGCAGATGAACTTCACCACTCATAATTGCAAAGCAATGAAGATGAAAGGCATCACCCCCACCGCACACAGGCTCCCTATCAGCAATTACTGCTCTTGAAAGAGATCTGCTAGATGCTGGGGAGAGCTCTTTGAAGGCATCCTCTCAGCGATTAGCCAGAGTCACAAAAGGCAAGTGGAATATTAAGAACTCTTCGAGACAGAAGAGAGAACAAAAGAGAAAATGTCATTTTCTCCTTCATCTGGAGCTGTGGAGCTCCTGCAGCTTGGCTCCAAGTGGCCCACACCACGCAAAGAAGAGATAGTGCAGAAAAACGTGGCAGGTTGATCAGAGGTTTGGGAGAATTCCTATAGAGAGTTCATGGAATCATTCTGTTTGGAAAAGACCCTTGGGATCATCAAGTCCAACCATTGACTCTACTCTACCAAGCTCACCCCTAAACCCTAACCCCTAAGCAGCATATCTAAAGGAGAAGAGAAGGCTCCGAGGAGACCTTGGAGTGGCCTTCCAGTGTCTGAAGGGGGCTACAGGAGGGCTGGGGAGGGACTCTTGACAAGGTCTTGTAATGCCAGGATGAGGAGGAATGGGTTTGAACTGGCAGAGAAGAGATATAAACTAGATGTTAGGAAAGGTTTTTTTACAGTGAGGGTGGTGAGATACTGGCACAGGTTGCCCAGGGAGGTTGTGAATTCCTGGAGGTGTTTAAAGCCAGACTGGAGGAGGCTTTGGCACAGGGAGGTGGTGGAAGCCTCATCCCTGGAGGTGTTTAAGGCCAGGTTGGGTGAGGCTCTGGACAGCCTGCTCTAGTGTGAGGTGACCCTGCCCATGGCAGGTGGGTTGGAAGTGGATGATCCTTGTGGTCCCTTCCAACCCTGACTGCTTCTATGATTCTATGAAACCAGGATCAGCTGCAGACAGATCCCAGAGGGGACTCAGGCCATGCTGGGGCTAACAGCAAGCACTGAACCTGCCCCAGCGAACAGCAGCTGCTGCCTGCCCCAGCAGAGCCCTTTGATGTGCCACATCTGTTTGAACATCACAATCAAACAACACCTCAAGGTCCAGGAGACAAGAAAGCCATATCCCACAAATCCTGCACAGCCTGCTGGGAAAGGTGGAGAGCTTAAAGCAAGGGAAGGAAAAGCAAAGGGGATCAAGGGTGTCAGATCTGAGCCCTTCACCTGGGACTTCTGGGGCATTTGTGGGGATTCTGTTAAGGTTAGACTGGAGATTAGGAAGAAGTTCTCCACAGTGAGTGTGGTGAGACACTGGCACAGGTTGCCCAGGGAGGTTGTGAATTCCTGGAGGTGTTTAAAGCAAGACTGAGGGAGGCTTTGAGCGACCTGCTTTGGTGGGAGGTGTCCCTGTCTGTGGTCGGGGGAGGGGGTTTAGAACTGGATGAGCTTTGAGGCCCTTTCCAACCCAAACCATACTATGGGTGTATGAATCCACATGTCAACAGCTTCTAGAGCTTGTTCCTAGAGCTGTGAGTTTGGGGAGAGGGTGTCCCTCTTAAATCCTTCATCCTTTCTTGTGATGTCCATTGATCCCTAGGAATTTTCCATCTTTTTTTCCTGGGAAATCCTCAGTCTAAAGCCCTTCAACATTCAACAGAGTTCTTCCTATGATTTCCAGGAATACTCAAGGGCTTCATAGGACTTCCCCAGTCTGGAACATTTCAAGGAATGCCCTAAGGCTTCAGTGACCTTCCTTTCATCTAGAAACTTCCCAGGAATTTTCTGTCTTTCAGGAGTTTTCCTTATCTCTAACCTGTCTGGGAGCATCCCGATGCATTTCAAAAACCCCACAAGAGCCCTCAAGAAATTCCTCAGTCTAGAATCCTTGTAGGAAATTCTCCAAATGCTTTTCAGAGACTTTGCCATCCAGGCAAGGCTGACTCTAGGATTTCCCTCAGTTTTTTCCCACTGCTTTCCAGAAATCCCTCAGACAAGGACCTTTCCAGCAGTTTCTAACTGCTTTCTTTGCTCTTTCCAGGATGTTCCAGCAGGAACATCTCCACTGTTCCAAGGAACCTTCCAAATGCTTTTTAGGAGTTTATCCCTTCTTTATGGGAGATTTCCCAAGCTCTCTGACTGGTGCAGCATTCCCTCCAGGGTACCAACCTCCCTGGAGAGCCCAAGTCAGCAGGGAGGATGGGAAGTCCCAGCCCCTTGATCATCCCAGGGTCCAGATGAAGAGTGCATGTGCAGCAAGCCAGGGCCCAGCTGCAGTGGAGCAGATCACTCTGTGGATGTTGGTGCAGCCCCTCCAGGTGGTACCACCTCTGTGAGTTGTGTATGTCAGTGACACACGGAGCCCAAAAGCCCCACAGAGCTGGGATGGAGCAGGGGATGGATCTCTGATGGTGGTTATAAAGATCTAATCATAGAATCAAGCAGGTTGGAAGAGACCTCCAAGCTCAGCCAGCCCAACCTAGCACCCAGCCCTGGCCAATCAACCAGACCATGGCACTAAATGTCCCATCCAGGCTTTGCTTCAATATGTCCAGGGACAGCAACTCCACCACCTCCCTGGGCAGCCCATTCCAATGCCAATCACTCTCTCTGACAACAACTTCCCCCTAACATCCAGCCTAGATCTCCCCTGCCACAACTTCACACTGTGTCCCCTTCTTCTGTTGCTGCTTGCCTGGCAGAAGAGCCCAACCCCACCTGGCTACAGCCTCCCTTCAGGTAGCTGCAGACAGCAATGAGCTCTGCCCTGAGCCTCCTCTTCTGCAGGCTGCACACCCCCAGCTCCCTCAGCCTCTCCTCACAGGGCTGTGCTCCAGGCCCCTCACCAGCTTCCTTGCCCTTCTCTGGACACCTTCCAGCACCTCAACATCTCTCTTGAATTGAAGAGCCCAGAACTGGACACAGCACTCAAGGTGTGGCCTTAGCAGTGTTGAGTACAGGGGCAGAAGAACCTCCCTTGTCCTGCTGCCCACACTGCTCCTGAGCCAGCCCAGGATGCCATTGGCTCTGCTGCCCACCTGGGCACATTACTGGCTCATGTTGAGCTACTCTCTACCAGCACCCCCAGGTCCCTCTCTGCCTGGCTGCTCTCAGCCACTCTGTCCCCAGCCTGTTCCTAAAGAGAACACAGCGTGGGCAGAACTAGTGCAGCCTGCAGAACTAGGGGAGGGGTTGTCCACCTGTACTCAGCACTGGTGAGGCTACACCTCGAATGCTGGGTTCAGTTTTGGGTCCCTCACTACAAGAGGGGCATTGTGATGCTGGAGTATCTCCAAAGAAAGGCAACAAAGCTGGTGAAGGGGCTGGAGAGCAGGTCTGCTGAGAAGTGCCTGAGGATAGAAAAGGAGCCTGAGGGGAGATCTTCTCGCACTCTACAAGTACCTGAAAGAAGTCTAGAGAGAGATGGGGGTCAGGCTGTTTGGCAAACAAACAAGAGACAGGATGAGAGGCAGCAGCCTCAATCTGCATCAGGGAAGGTTTAGGCTGCACATGAGGAATCATTTCTTCCCCTAAAGGGTTGTCAAACCCTGGGACAGGCTACCCAGGACAATTGTTGAGTCCCCATCCCTGAAGGGGGTTTAAAGCCATGTAGATGTGGTGCTGAGAGACATGGTTTAGTGGTGACCTGGCAGTGCTGGGCTAACAGCTGGACCTGGTGATCCCAAAGGTTTCCTCCAACAGAACCCATTCAGTGCTTCTGTGCTGTTCAAACCAATTCTGTGATGCTGCAGCTTCCACATCATCCCTTGCCTGCCCTGAGCTGCTCCCCTGAGACCTCCTCTACGAGTCCCCAGAGGCTGTTCCTAAGTGAGCAGCCCAGCCTGAGCTCCCTGCTGGAGCAGGGGAGGCTGATTTGTCACTGTCACACCAAGACTGTGTTCTGGGATGCAAGTCACCCTTCCGCTCCTTCCCTCATCCATCACCACCAATTAGTGGGGTGCACATGGGCTGCAGGCACGGGGGTGCTGCAGCAGCCAGTACCATCACAGGCACATGTGGCCAGATGTGAGGAGAGAGGGGAAAAGCAAAGTCGTGAGCAAAGCAAGATAAATCACGGTGCTAAACATCCAGGTTACTGCAGAACATCTCCCTGCCAGGCCAGCTGCTCTTGCTACTCCTGAGGCCAGCTGCAGGTTCAATAAAGCCAGCCCATACTGAGGTCCCTAAAAGTGCTCAGAGGTCTCCACAAGCCCCTCTGGATGGTCTGGAAGCTGGGCTCTGGGTTCCTTGCTCCACAAACTCAGCAATATTGAAACAGGTTCACAGCCCCTCTGGATGGTCTGGAAGCTGGGCTCTGGGTTCCTTGCTCCACAAACTCAGCAGCCACTGAAACAGGTTCACAGCCCCTCTGGATGGTCTGGAAGCTGGGCTCTGGGTTCCTTGCTCCACAAACTCAGCAGCCACTGAAACAGGTTCACAGCCTCTCTGGATGGTCTGTAAGCTGGGCTCTGGGTTCCTTGCTCCACAAACTCAGCAGCCACTGAAACAGGTTCACAGCCTCTCTGGATGGTCTGGAAGCTGGGCTCTGGGTTCCTTGCTCCACAAACTCAGCAGCCACTGAAACAGGTTCACAGCCCCTCTGGATGGTCTGGAAGCTGGGCTCTGGGTTCCTTGCTCCACAAACTCAGCAACATTGAAACAGGTTCACAGCCTCTCTGGATGGTCTGGAAGCTGGGCTCTGGGTTCCTTGCTCCACAAACTCAGCAGCCACTGAAACAGGTTTGCATCTTTGCCTCAGGTGCTGCAGAGCAAGCACTTCCTAGGATCTCCTTGGGGAACTGGGGAGTCAGGGCCCCCTGGCCTCACACCAGCCTAGTGTGACGTGACCCATAAGCATAGAGGAAGGTCAGGGACTGCAGGAGCAGGCAGCTCACCCCACTGGACAGCCACCACCCACTCACCCCTGCCCAAGAGCTCTGGGGCAAGAAGCTCTGGATGCTTTATGGGCCCAGGCAAGAAGTGCCAGGGGAAAGTGGGTGCTACACCCCCAGTGTCAATTCTGGAGAGTCCCATGGGCATGGTCCTGTAAAGGGTGAGTGCCAAGAGGCTGAAGCCAGGCCCTGCTGGGAGATGTCAGTAACAGCACAAGGGGCAATGGTGGAAGCTGAGGCAGAGGAAGTTTCATGTAAACACGAGGAGGAATTTTTTCCCTGTGAGGATGACAGAACCCTTGGAACAGGCTGCCCAGGGGGGTTGTGGAGTCTCCCTCTCTGGAGATATTCAAACCCCACCTGGATGCATTCCAGTGTGATCTGGTCTAGGTGATCCTGCTCTGGCAGGAGAAGTTGAACTGGATGAGCTTTCCAGCTCCCTTCCAGCCCCTCACATTCTGTGGTTCTGCCACTCTGCCACTTCACCCTGCAGCTGGCACAAGCTGCCCAGCCACTGGCTCAGACCGGGCAGGATGGACACACCTCTTGTGCAAATGTTGCTGTGCAGTGCAGCAGCAGGAGCTATGTTGACTTGGTTTATCACTGACACTATTTGTTTCCTACCTGCTGACTGCAGGCTGGGCACCGGCAGCACTGGCCCCGGGCTGAGCACAGCACTTGAGCCCTGTTGACTTTGGCAGAGGGAAGGAGACCCTGGGCCAAGTTGCACAGGGTGGAGCGTGGCGAGGAAGAGGAGGTGAGGAAGAAGCAGACAGAGCTGTGGGCTCAAGAGGAGGAAGATCTCTGTGCCTCCTGGCAGTGGGGCTGCAGAGAGGCACGAGGAAGGGGCAGAATGGGTCCTGCTGTCCTGTTTCGAAGGACCCCCCTAAAGAGAAGAAGCAGAGCCAAGGGCTAGGGTGGCAGAAAGCTCCTCATCACCCTCCCCAGGGCTAATTCTGCAGCCAGGTAGTTCACAGTGATCCTCAAAGGGCAACAAGGATGAGGGTGGATGGTGGCAAATGTGGTGCTTTAGCTGGGCAAAGCAGCCCTGGCATCTGCCTTCCTTCTTCTTCTCCTCTTCCTCCTCCTCTCCCACTGCTGGACCTGCAGTCTGGGCTTTCTGCTGACAATAACCTCCTAGATCACAAAAGATCCTGAAGGACCCCAAAAGCAGCACCAGGTCTCTGCCCCTTCTGCTCCCAGAGGGTTTTGGACCAGCTGTCAGCTCACAGGGGACACTGCTGAGGGGTGATGGCTGCAGCTGGGGACAAGCCGAGTCAGGTGGAAGATGCTGCACTCGTGGGACAGAGCTGGGGGCACCAAACTGTGCAAGAGGTGACTTAGAGAGGAATTGGAGGATTTGGATCCTGTTTCTTGCTTAATTCCCCTGACATCCGATCCCCGGGGAGGAAGAGAGGATTCCTCTGTCCCCAGCAGAGAGGACTTAAGAGCTAAGACCAGAAAGTAAGCAGGGCTGAAGCACACACGTGATGAGCTCTGAGCCTTTCCCAGAACCCTAACACTGGAGGTAATGCCTTGGGCTGGGGATGCAGGATTAGGGTGGGCTCCTGGGGTGATGCACAGCTCCTGGGTGAGCAAGGGACAGTCACTGATGTCCACCCATCCCTGTTGCTGGGCCAGATTTCTAACAAAGCTGAGATCATGTTGCTGTTTAACTTGCTTTGAGGTCATTTTGCCTCCAAATCCTTCCTAATTCCTGTCAGGCATTAATTATAGCACATTGTACCCAGACCTGGGGAGTGGCAGCTCTTCCTGACATTCCAAGCCAAGGACTTTCCTGAGGCCCTCCTTGCAGCCAGCACTTCTTGGGCTAGATAAAACCCTGGCCCAATGCACTGACTTCAATTAGATTTGGACCTTCCCTTCTCTGCTGCATTCTTCTCATTGCCCTGAGCATGCATCACAGAGAAAACAGAAGAGAAATGGAGAGGTGGAGTTGGCTGCCTCCTCCAGCTCTCTTGGACCAGGGGACACTGGCTTCTCCAGAGGTTCCTCCACAGTCACTTGCTGCCTGCAGAAGAGTGTGTGAGGGGGTGGATGAAGCTCTGCTGTCACCTTGGTGGCTCAGTTGGGCTTTTTGGTCCTCACTGCAGGGCTGGGGATGCTGCAGTCAAGACAGAGTTAAGTGAAGATGTTGTCAGGTCCTGGGGCTCAACTGGCATTGCCCACACTTTCACTGGGGTGGGACCATGGGTGCCTGTTGTGGCTTGTCTCCATCCTTGGCCATGCCTCCAGCCCTGGCAGTGAGTAGAGACTAGGCAGGCTGCCTTCCCCATCCCACCCCAAGCACCCACTGGAGACCTCATGTGGGCAGGGGTAGGAAGGAGGTACACTTTGCAGGAGTGGGTTGGGAAGGGGGTGACTGAGCTGTGAGCTCAGCTGGGGTGGCCATGCTGACCTTATAGCTGAACACAGCTCCTAATGACATTACAGCTTCAAGGGAAAGCTGGAGCCATTGCTCAGCCTCTCTGCAACCAGCTGACTCCCGTGGGCTCTGCAGCAGAACACCCCACGCAGGCAGCCCTCCTGAAGGCTCTCCCCTGGCCCGTGCATGGCTCCTGTGACAGGCAGAGCAGGGCTGCCCGCAGCATCTGCACCCAAGGGCGCTGGAAACGCTTCAGGAGAGCCATCTGGCAGAGCCAGCAGGCAGGGCTGGGAGCTTCGGGGCTGTCATCACTTCCAGGCTGTGCACACAGACACTCTGCCTGTTTGCCACGCGGGTGGGATGCTGGGGGGCTGGAGTGAGGCGAGCAGAAGCTGTTATTGCAGAGCCACTTCCCAGAGCAAACAGAGAGCCCCCAGCCGGTGCCCTTTGCCCGCAGCCGGTGACCTGTGGGCAGCACATCGCAGCGGCCCGGGCTTTGCAGACAGCTCCGGGCTGCAGCTCCCTCCTCGGGCAAGGATTTACGGCTGTCTCTGCCTCAAGCAGGCAGAAACCATCTGCATGACTGCCTGTGGAGCCCAGCCCCATCTCACCACCCTGCTGGGACTGGGCTGGGGAGAGAGGTTGATTCCAGGCAGGCTGGAAGGCATGAATCAAAGCTTCAGAAACCCAGGGGGTGTTGAGGATTGGTCCCAGGGCCCCCCAAGCCAAGCAGGCAGGCTGATATAGAGTGCTGCAGGAAGGCTGGTGGTTGAGCAGGAGATTCCTGGACTCTCTCCTGTCCTGGACAAGGCTTTTGGGTTCTCTCAAGCACAGAGATTCACTGCAGCACCTAACCAAGGCATTGCCAAGGAAAAAAACTTGCTCACCTTTGCTCTCCCCCCACCTCCCTCCCCTGGGGAGTGCTTTAGTTTCACCAGGGTTTAGTTATGTGTTTGCTTTTAGTATCTGTTAATCTTTATGCCACTGTGTGCCCGAGACAGGAAGGGCAGGTCAGGGGCAGCCTCAGCCTTCTTACCCCATCCTCCCCACTCCTGCACCCAGGTTTGGGGTGGGACCACCTCACCAGGCAGAAACTGCTGACTGCTTGGAAACAAGCAGCTGAGCAGAGCTGGCTCCCTCCTATGCATACTTTACCATAACCCAGCTGGTTTGGGGAGCAAAGGTCTCCTGCCAGCCTGCTCCCCCGCACTGCTGTGCCTATTCTTTGTGCCTAGGCTCAGGGTGGCAGCTGGGGATCTTCCTAACCTTGCCTGCTCTCCTGCTCAGGCAGCTGTTTGGGGGAGAAACCCTTTCCCACCGAGCCTACCCCCTTTACATCACCCCATAGCCTGCCCTACCCCTCATTGCTCATTAACCAGCTCTCACACTGAAGAATAATGAGTCGTAAATCACACCAGCAATCTGCTCTGGACTTTAAACACCAGCCCATGCTGAGGTGCTCAGCAATTCCAGGTGGGAAGGGGGAGAGTCCCCTCAGCATCCCAACCCGACCTTGTCTGGGCTACCTTTCCTTGGACTTTTGCATCTTTGCAGGCTCTGACTTAATCTTGGAGCAAACAGTCTGAGCAGATAAGGAGACCCTGTGACCCACCAAGCCCCTCTGCCTCCAATCCACATGTCACCTTTGTTACCCCTGAGCTGAGCCCTGCAGGTGTTTGCTCTGAGATCAACCCCATTGCTTCAAGATGCCAAAGTCTCTGCTGGTCAGGTGAGACCAGGATGGGCCAGCAACAACCCAGCTCCATCCTAGCTGAGCACATCAGGCTGTACCATATATTGGGTGCAGTTTGGGGCCCATCACTAGAAAAAAAAAGCTCTTTGAGATGCTGGAGTGGCTTCAGAGAAAGACAGTAAAGTTGGTGAAGGGTCTGGAGAACAGGTTTGGTGAGGAGCAGCAGAGAGAACTGAGGTTGTTTAGCCTGGAGAAAAGGAGGCTCAGGGGAAATCTGGCTCTCTACAATTCCCTGAAAGGAGTTTGGAGCTGGGTGGAGGTTGGTCTTTTCTCTCAAGAGAAGTGATAGAAGAAGAGGAAGTAGCCTCGAGTTGTGCCAGAGGACGTTTAGGTTGGACCTGAGGGGGAATTTCTTAACTGAAAGCATTTTCAAAGCCCAGCCCAGGCTGCTCAGGGCAGTGGTGAAGCCCTCATCCCTGGAGGGATTTAAAAGCCATGGAGAGGTGTGGTGCTGAGGGACATGGTTCAGCAGTGACCTGCCAGTGCTGGGTAAACGATTGGACCTGGTGATCTTAAAGGTCTCTTCCAGCTAAACCTACCTGGTGATTCTATGCCCTAGGCAGTGCCAGGTGCTCCTCGCTGTGGCCATAGAATGGGTTAGGTTGGAAGGGATCTCAAAACTCATCCTATTCCAACCCCCTGCCCTAGGCAGGGACACCTCCCACTAAAACAAGGTCTCATCCAACCTGGCCTTGAACACCTCCAGGGAGGTTGTGGAGCACTGAAGCACTCAATGTGATCTTGGTCACATTCTATGCTTCTGTGCTCCACAACCTCCCTGGGCAACCTGTGCCAGTGTCTCACCACCCTCACTGCAAACAGCTTCTTCCTAACATCCAGTTTGCATCTCCTCTCTGCCAGTTCAAACCCATTCCTCCTCACCTTGTCATTACAAGACCTTGTAAACAGTCCCTCCCCAGCCCTCTTGTAGCCCCCTGCAGACACTGGAAGGCCACTCCAAGGTCTCCTTGAAGCCTTCTCTTCTCCAGGCTGAAAGTCCCCAACTCTCTCAGCCTGTCCTCATAGCAGAGCTGCTGCAGCCCTCTGAGCATCTTTGTGGCCCTTTCCTCGTGTTCAGCCAAGCCACAGCATCTGAGTGTTTGTGGCTGAGACAAAACATGTTCTCCTCCATCCTGGGTGATGAAATCACCTTCATTTCCTCCTTTACCTCATGCTTGCCGCTGGCTCCTGCAGCTCAGGGCTTTGCCACAGCCCTGCAGACAAGGGGTAACTCGTTAGGTGCTGATAAGGTGATAAGACCATCGCATGCTTTCCGCCTTGGCACTGCCAGAGCATCCATGACTCAGCCAAATCAAAGCAGTGAGGGCTAAATCAGGGGGTGGGATGGGTCATAAACCAGCCAACACTTCCTCTACATGTAAGAAAGCAGGGGAGGGGGAGGAGGGAAATGTGGTTTCAAGTCTTTCCTAGAAATGGAGTGAGACAGAAAGCAGAGATTTGTTTCTTGGAGCAAAATAAAAAAGGGCAAAGAATCCCTCCCCAGACTCTTGTTTTCAAACCTTCTCCACCCAAACTCCACCATGGCAGGCCAGAAATAGATATAGATATAGATATATATAAAAAGAGGTTTCTACACCCACATCTGTCTGCTCCAAGGTGGAGAGGCCTGTGTGTGGCAGTCCCACAGAGGCTGGGCTGGTTTAACATCATCCTTCTTCCCATCCAGATGCTGCAGCCTCCTGTGTGTTGTTGCCCCCCACTCCAAAGCCCAGCCCCACCACCCTGCAGCCCCCCTGGGATCGCACGTGGAGCCCTCACTCTCCTTTGAACCTTTCCTTTTGAACCTCCCCTGGAGATGTGCCTCTTCAAGGACACCTGAAAGACATTACCCAGCAGCTGCTGCACAGGAAGGGGAGCGGTAGGGTGGCTTCAGATGTGTTTACGAGGATGACCTATCTTTGATGGAGACCTTCATCTGCTCCTCCCAGCCTCCTTGGGTCGGTGCATGAGGGCAGTGCTTTGCACAACACTGCAGGAGCTGTCCCACACTCACAACCACTTCAATGTGAGGACATTCAACCTTCCTGCAGTCAGATTCTCTCCTGGGTCACTCCACAGGGAACTTCTCCTGCTGTTCCATGACATGAAGGGCTCTTGCACACCCTATCATGCAGCCCCTGCAGCTCTGAGCTGTAGATATCAGCCTCATGAAATGAGCTGCTTCTCCAAATCACAACAGCCAAGAAAATGGCTGAGGCCTCTGAGAGGGCAGAGAAAGTGGCTGCTGCTGAAGTCCACAGCTGAGGACTTCATGATGTCTCCTCATTTAGACAGCTCAGGGGTTAGGTATGCAGAGATGAAAAGCTGGACATGAGCTGGCAATGTGCATCAGCAGCCCAGAAGGCAACTGTCTCCTGGGCTGCATCCCCACTGGTGTGGGTCAGGGGAGGGGATTCTGCCCTTCTGCTTTGCTCTGCTGAGACCCCACCTGCACGAGCACCCGAGCAAAGAACATTCTTCCAGGGCACTGGAATCCCAGGAGCTTCAGGAGAGATGGAGCTGCATCCTCCCCAGCCACATCCGTGCTGGTGAGACCCCACCTGGAGTACTGCACCCAGGTCTGGAGCCACTGTTACAGGAGGGCTATGGAGGTGCTGGAAGGTGTCCAGAGAAAGGCCGTGAGAAAGGCAGAGGGCTGGAGCTGCTCTGCTGTGAGGAGAGACTGAGGGAGTTGGGGCTGTGCAGCCTGGAGAGGAGGAGGCTCCCAGGAGACCTTATTGTGGCCTTGCAGTATCTTAAGGGGGCTACCAGAAAGCTGGGGAGGGACTTTTTAGGCTGTCAAGTAGTGATAGGACTGGGGGGAATGGAACAAAGCTGGAAATGGGTAGATTGAGACTGGATGTTAGGAAGAAGTTGTTCAGCATGAGGGTGGTGAGAGCCTGGAAAGGGTTGCTCAGGGAGGTGGTGGAAGCCTCATCCCTGGAGGTGTGTAAGGCCAGGCTGGATGAGGCTGTGAGGTGTCCCTGCCCATGGCAGGGGGGTTGGAACTGGATGATTCTTGTGATCCTTTCCCACCCTGACTAATTCTGTGATTCTAGGATTCTCTGACTCTATGATTTTATGATTCTATGATTCTAGGATTCCATAATTTTATGATTCTGTGGTTCTGTGATTCTGTGACACTCTGATTCTGTGATTCTATGATTTTGTGATTCTATGATTTTATGATTCTATAATTCTATGACTCTATGACTATGGTTTTATGACTATGGTTCTGTGATTCTGTGACACTGATTCTGTGATTCTATGACTTTATGATTCTGTAATTCTGTGATTCTATGACTCTATGACTATGGTTCTGTGATTCTGTGGCTCTATGATTCTGTGATTCTATGACTCTATGACTATGGTTCTGTGATTCTGTGGCTCTATGATTCTGTGATTCTATGACTCTATGACTATGGTTCTGTGATTCTGTGGCTCTATGATTCTGTGATTCTATGACTCTATGACTATGGTTCTGTGATTCTGTGGCTCTATGATTCTGTGATTCTATGATCCACCCAGATCAGGGGTAAACACCTGACGGCTCTGCACCAAACAAACTCGGTCCTGGGTGAGCCCTGTGTGGGTTGCAGGGGCCAGGGCATGGCCACTTGCCTGCTCACCGAGTGCAGTTTAATTGGCTTTGCAGCCATCTGAGCCTCCCCAACACGAGGTCTCCCCCCTGGGTCAGGACCCTGTCAGCAGCGGGGCAGGAAGGAGGGCTGCGCTAAATCGTGCGTCCCCACCACACATGCTGCTCTGCTCCTCTCCCCTTCCCTCCCTAGCCCCGAGCATCCTCCCAGCCAGGGCTGGACAAGTGCTTCCAGACACGGTTCAGTGCACCAGGGCCTTCCCTGCCCGCTCCTCTTCCCCCCACCCCCACCCCAGCAGCTGCAAAGATGGGAAAACAAGACCCCTGCCCAGCTCTGCTGCAGAGCTTGGCCAGCACCGCCGAGCCAGCAGGTCGGGATGCTGCCCACATCCCGAGATCACAGAATGCCAGCGTGGTGGGTGTCCAAAGGAACCTCTGGAGATCACCCAGTCCAACCCCCCCACTAAAGCAGGGGCACCCACAGCAGCTTGCCCAAGACCACAGAATCACAGAGAGTTAGGGGTCAGAAGGGGCCTCCAGAGATGACCATGTCCAGCTCCCCTGCCAAAGCAGGATCACAATGTCCAGGTGGGTTTGGAGTCTCTGTAGAGTGGGAGACTCCACAGCCTCTCTGGGCAGCCTGCTCCAGGGCTCCACAGCAGCCTCACAGGAAAGGAGTTTCTCCTCAGGTTCAGAGGGAAGCTCCTGTGTTCCAGTTTGTGCCCATTTCCTCTTGTCCTGTCGCTTGGCACCAGGCACTCAGCTTCCTTTTCCAGAGGAGCCTTGCAAGCACCTCAAGGTTTTGGGCTCACCTGGAGGTTTGTAAGGCATTTGCCCTATGATTAATCTTTCTGAGACCCCTCTGCAGATCCACTTTGCACTAGGGAGGAAACATTTTGGCTCTTGCTCCCAATTTCTCTGGATTAGCAATTTAGACATCTTTTCTCACTCTGCATCCAAGGGAGAGAGCTTCTGCTAGACCCATTACTGCTGTCACACAGCCTCACTCTTTATACAGCAGACATTTCCTCTCCTGTATTTTCTCCCATCTTTCACTGAGGTATTTTTTCAGGGACCTGAAGCTTAATTAAAATGTTATTCATTATACCTTTAGCACCAAGTAATGCCTCAAAGTCTTCATAATCCCCCTCTGAAAAGTCAGGAGAGCAGCAATAACAAACAGCTTTGATGCTGGCTTGATAGTCGAGAGGTGCAGCTAAAATCACCAGCTCGTGGAATCTTAGCATGATAGGTGTTGGAAGGAACTCCTGGAGATCATCCAGTCCAACCCCCCTTGCTAAAGCAGAGGCACCCACAGCAGCTTGCCCAGGACTGCAATGTCCAGGTGGGTTTGGCATCTCTCCAGAGAAGGAGATTCCACAACCTCTCTGGGCAGTGCACTCCTGAATTCAGATCTCCTCACAGCAAAGAAGTTTCTCCTCATGTTCTGATGGAACCTCCTGGGTTCTAGTTTGTGCCCATTGCCCCTTGTCCCATCACTGGGCACCATTGACAAGAGTGGCACCAGCCTCTTGCCCCCCACCTTTTAGCTATTGATGAGCACTGATCAGATTCTCTCTCAGGCTGCTCTTTTGCAGGCTAAGCAGCCCCAGGGCTCTCCACCTTTCCTTCTCACAGAGATGCTGCAGGCCCCTCAGCCTTCCCTGGACCCTCTCCAGTGGTTCCCTGTCTCTTTTGAACTGAGGAGCCCAGAACTGGACCCAGTAGTCCAGACGTGGCCTCAGTAGGGCACAGTATAAAGGGAGGAGAACCTCCCTCAACCTTCTGGACACACTCTTCTTGATGCACCCCAAGAAACCATTGTCTACATCAAGCCAACACAAAGTGCCAGCATCCTGCCTTGGTGAGCTCCTGCCACCCTCCTTCCCTGCAGCACTTTACTGCTGTGCCTTCAGCAGGGCTGGTGGGGCAGAGCTTCCCTCCATGGTTCCTTGGGGGGGGATTTCTGGACCTCTAAGATCCCTCAACCCCATCCTTGCTATCCTTAGAGGGTCATACGCTTCCCCTGGGTCAGGGCTTCTCTTGCCCCTCTCTATCTGAATCCAGCTACCACTGCAGAGCTGGGCAGAGGGCATCACAGATCAGCAACAAAATAAGCAGGAAGAGGGGAAGGGGAGCTCAGGACAATCAAACCCTGCCCTACTCCTATTTTCACATTCTTTTGCTCCAGTCGTGACAGATGTTGATCTTTAAACATGTTTTCCTGCCATTAAGTTCAATTTGGGGATTTTTGAGACAGAAGAGAACTAAACAGTCAGTAATTCAGAGGGCTTTTCTCTGTCTTGCAGTGAAATGAGAAAGCAGTGTGGATCTGCTCAGGACAAAGTTGATGAATCGGCATTTTGAGTAGACAAATTTCCCTCCTCCTCCTCCACCCCTTGGCCCATTCCCAGCTCGATCTATTTAGTCTAACAGCTGAGCTGCTTCATCCTTCTACATCTTGGAGAGGGCTGCCCATCCTCGGGGCTCCCAGACGTGATTCATGGTGCTCTGCAGTGATTTCAGGACCCCTTTTGGTCGGCGGCAGCCCCCTCGCCCCTGCCTGTGGCTGTGCTGGCTACCATCACCCCTCCGCTGGCTCTGCAGGAGCCTGCTGCAGAGGAAGCCTCTCTCTCCTCAGCAGTGTCCTTCCCTCCTTCATTTCGCTTTCACTGCCTCTGGGTTTCTCTCAGATGCACGGATTCCCCTGCGACCCTTCTCCCTCTGATGTGCCAGAGCACTTTGTGCCCTGCTCTGGCCGCGGTCTCACTTTGTCCCCCGAAGCCACAGCTCACAACTGCGCTGGCAGTTTTCTGCTCTTGCCCCAGGCAAGCTGGGCTCCTCCGTGCTGCCAGCAGCTCACGTCCCCCTCGGGGTCCTGCCCTCCGCTTTGCCTTTCCCTTTGTCACTCTCATCCCTTCTCTGTTGGCAGAGCTCCAGGACTGCACTCCCCGCTTTCGGCCAGGCTGGGCTTTCCCATGTCCTCCCTGCTGCTGCTCAAGGACTCTGCCTTCCCCACAGTGACATGGCTCTCAGCATCCTTGCCTGCACCCTGCCACCACCACCAAAAGCCACTGCTGAGATTCCAGACGGAGCTTTTCTGTGCAATGGAACCAGAACCATTGAGCAGTTTTGCTCGGAAGAGACATTTAAAACCATCAAGTCCAACCCTTAACCCAGCATTGCCAGGTCACCACTAAACCAAGTCCCTTGGCACCACATCTCCATGGCTTTTCAAACCCTCCAGGGATGGAGACTCCACCACTGCCCTGGGCAGCCAGTTCCAGGGCTTAACCACTCTTACAGTGCTCCTCATGTCTAACCTAAACTTCCTCTGGCACAACTTGAGACTGTTCCCTTTCATCCTGTCATGTGTTAGCTGGCAGAGAGACCAACTCTTACCTTGCTCCTGCCTGCTTTCAGAGAACTGTAGAAAGTGAGAAGGTCTCCCTTCAGCCTCCTTTTCTTCAGGCTAAACAACCTCAGTTCCCTCAGCTGCTCCTCACAAGACTTGTGCTCTAGACCCTTCATCAGCTTCATTTCCCTTCTTTGGCATGATCGTGTCTCATCCTGTTTAAAGTGAGTCCCTGCTGGAAGGATGCTGATGAGCAGGAAGCAGCTCCCACAGAGGATCCTATCCATCAGCACTATGAGTCTGAGACCCACAGCACCCATCAGAGCTTCCCAGAACCCCAGTCCAGCTCAGTGGGGCTCAGTGTAGACATCATCTTTCAGTGATGAAGCAAATGATTTGGAAAACAAGGTCGCTGGTGAGCATATCAGATGAGGACACGTGGACCTGCTCCTGTTCCCCACCAGGGATTCAGCTCCTAAGGACACGATGTAGTGCTGAGGGACATGGTTTAGTGGTGACCTGAGTTAGGTTTGATGATGGGGCTGTTCAGTCTGCAGAGGAGAAGGCTTCTAGGTGACCTTATTGTGGCCTTGCAGTATCTTAAGGGGGCTACGAGAAAGCTGGGGAGGGACTTTTTAGGCTGTCAGGCAGGGATAGGACTGGGGGGAATGGAACAAAGCTGGAAATGGGTAGATTCAGACTGGGTGTTAGGAAGAAGTTGTTCAGCATGAGGGTGGTGAGAGCCTGGAAGGGGTTTCCCAGGCAGGTGGTTGAGGCCCCGTCCCTGGAGGTGTGTAAGGCCAGGCTGGATGAGACTCTGGACAGTCTACTCTAGGGTAGGGTGTCCCTGCCCATGGCAGGGGGTTTGGAACTGGCTGATCCTTGTGGTCTCTTCCAACCCTGACTGATTCTATGATTCTATGTTAAAGGTTTCTTCCAACCAAAACAATTCCATGACTCTGTGTGATGCTGCTGCCTTAATGAGGGGGTGTTGGGAGGAAGAGCTCAAGGGCTGCCTTCCCTCTTCCTTCACAAGCACCCAGCAAACTGCCACCAGCTCTGGGAAGGCATCCCCAGCCCCTTCCCGGGTGGAGAGGGGCTGACACTGGAGAGCATCTGAGCACACAGCCTCAATATATCAGGAGAAGCAAGGAGACCCCCGGGGTCCCTGACCTTTCAACAGCCAGATGCAAAATCCCCACTCCTGTTACCCAGGTCCTTACTCATTTCCAGTTGATTGAAACACAAATACATGTCCTCAGCCTGATGAATCGCTTCTGCTCTGCGCGGCATTTACCTTTGAGGGGGAGTGAGGAAGAGAGGAAATGGTTTCCTATGTGCTTCCCACCCAGCCCACGGCACGGAGAGAGCACCAAGCACATGGAAAACATCATTGCTCTGCGGATAAGATACTGATTTGCCTTCTAGACCTGCTGGTGTGGGCTTAGGAAAGTCATTTATTTCATCTCTTTTCTACCTCAGCTTTTCATCGTTTGTCCTTCCTACTTAGCTTCTACACACTCGTAGCTGGGTTTAACCATTTGCTGCTTGTTGGGAAGTCATTAAAGTAGCCCTCACACCGAAGAGGCCATGAAGACAGAGCAGGAAACCTCAGCTGGGAAGCAAACCCACCCTCCCCCAGCCCCAGTGCTGTCAGGACCCTCTCCTTCCCCGTGCCCCCCGTGCAGGAGCACACATTCCTACCACAAAAGCTGTGCCCCAAATCCCAGCGACCCCGGGGAGGGAGGTGATGAGCCTGGAATGCGTCGGGGCGATGAGAGGGACCCTGGCAGGAGAGGGCACGGCCGCCACGGTGCTGGGCTCTTTACAGAGCCACGATAGCAGGGCTGAATTCCTAGATAACCCTGGGCAGATATACGGCCAGGCTGAAGGGACCTGCCCTCCCTCCTCCCCCGAACGAGAGCAGCCCTGGCAGCCAAAGCCCAGGGACATAAATTAACGCCGGAGATGGGAGGCAGGAGCCAGCCCTTGGCTCGGAGGGGCCAGGAGCCCTCCGGGAACTGCTGGTGCCCATCCCCAGCGCAGGGATGCTCTTTGCCTCCACAAAGACAGCAAATTCCTGTGCTCCCCGGCCAGGCAGGAGGGGTGGTTAATACCTGCTGACACCGAGGGCAAGGGTCAGGCACCAACCCGTCCCGCCGGGCCGGGGGAAGTGCCCTTTGCAGTGACACGCAGCTGCCCCAGGCACCATCACCGTGCTGAGGAGGGAGGATTGCCCAGCTTGGGGCTCTGAGACCCCGCGGCACTGGGCTCAGGGTGGTCCCTGGGTGCCAGGCAGGCTCCTGGGAAGGGCTGAAACCTGCAGGCAGTGGAGGAAAGCAAACCCTGTCTGCCTTTTCTGGGAGGCTGGGCAGCAGGGGGGGAAATATTTCCCACTCACATACACAAATCTTTTTTTCCTTGTCCCTTCCTTGATCAAAGGTGTCCCTCCTTCGCTAAAACCTTCCACTTCCAGCCAGAAATCTACCACCACAAGAAACTGTGTGGAAAAAAAAACCAAAACAAAGCACAACAAAGCACAACAAAACAAAACAACCCAAAACATTCGAATCACAGAATGGTTTGGGTGGGAAGGGACCTTTAAAGGTCATCTAGTCTGACCCCCCCTGCAGTCAGCAGGGACATCTTCAACTAGATC
This sequence comes from Pogoniulus pusillus, assembly GCF_015220805.1. Classification (NCBI taxonomy): domain Eukaryota; kingdom Metazoa; phylum Chordata; class Aves; order Piciformes; family Lybiidae; genus Pogoniulus; species Pogoniulus pusillus. Next base: position 4,564,566 of record NC_087282.1, on the reverse strand, counting down.
AAGTTGCTCAGAGCCCCAGACAACCTGACCTGGAATGTTTCCAGAGATGGGGCATCTAGCAGCTCTCTGGGAAACCTGGGACAGTGTCTCAACACCATCAGCTTAAAAAATTCTGCCTTCTGTCTAATCTAAATCTCCCTCTGGTAGTTCAAAATCATCACCCCTTGTCATGGCACAACAGGCCACGCTAAAAAACCTGTCTCCAGCTTTCTTACAGGCCCCTTTAAGTACTGAAAGACCACCAGAAGGTCTCCCTGAAGCCTTCTCTTCTCCAAGCTGAACAAGCTCAGCTCTCTCAGCCTGTCCTCACAGCATTAGGGCTCCAGCCCAGACATCTTGCTGGCTGCTCAGTTTCATGAGCACAGCTTGTCCTGGGTATCATCTGGGGCAACCCAGGTTGCATATGCTCCCCAAAAGGTGCTGGGGCTTTTCTGCACTAGATGAAGCTCTAAGATCTGCATGGAAATGCATCCTCAGGGCACCAGCAAATCTCCCATCGAGCTGGTCCCAACAACGGGACCCTTCCTCGTGTCACAGCACCTTAATAACCCCTGGCGCCGAGCTTGGCCATGAGTGTGTGGATCACTAATGAGCCCTTCCCTCATCAGTCCCAGCCATGGGGCTAGGGCCGTGTTCCCAGCCACTGTCAGGGAGGGGGGTGGGGTTGCTGTATTTGATCAGTGTCCCACAGTGCTGAGATCCTCCCCCCCAAATCCCGCCCACCACTCCCTAACTGATGAGACGAGAAATAGAAGCACATCCTGTGAATGCTTTCGGCTTCTCCAGCATCACCCCATTGACAGCCTGGAGTGGAGGAGCCCATCTTCATTTGCCAGCATCCCCACCCCCCCGTGCTCCTGCTTGGGCTGCAGCAAGCACCCCAGTTATTAACCTGGAGTGATGAACGTTGCTGTAATGAACCCAAAATGGAACAAGCTACAGATTAAAACCAGCTCCCACCCTCCCCAGCTCCATCCAACCCTCCCGGCGTTAACATCTTCTTGAGTGCACGAAGCCCAGATAAGAACAAGTTAAATTTATCTTCAAAGAACCCCCCAAAAGCGGCTCTCTCTTAACCCCCTGCTCACTGCCTCCCTCCTCCCGGAATAAATCTTCCCCTTATCTGAACTTCCAAGGAGCGGGACCGGGCAGGGGAAGACCCGGGAACTCAGTGCGCTGTTTTAAGCCAAAACCCCCTCTGGATCGTATTAAAGAGGCAGGATAAAAGAGCGCGAAGGGTCCCGCTGTGAGCATCAATCACCCAGGATGGGCCCTGCGCAGAGATTTACATGGGGAGGTTTTCTGGGCCAGGGACAAAGCCCAGAACAACAGCCGGGGAGGGACACGAGGGTTTTGTGCCCGGCTGAGGGGTGCTGGTGGCTGCGGACAGGGCAGGAGGCACCGAGCGGGCGGGTAGGGAAGGGGAACTGTAGGTGAGATGGGGACCCTGGGGCACTGCGATCTGGCACAGCACCCTGGGTTGAGCCTGGAGCTCTGCAGGAGAGGGAGACTGGGTAGGGGGAAAGGGCAGAGGGGGAAGGAAAAAAAGAAAGGGGAAGGGAAAATGGTAAGGGAAAGGGGGAAGGGGAGAGGGAAGGGAAAGCAGAAAAGGGAAAACAGAAAAGGAAGTGGAAAGTAAAGCAAAAAGAGAAGGAGAAAGGGAAAGGAAAGTGGGAGAGAAAGGGAAAAGGACAAGGGGGAAGGGGAAGAGGGAAGGGGAAAGGGAAGGAAAAGGGAAAAGGGAGTGAAAGGCAAGGGGGAAAGGACAAGGGGGAAGAGGAAGGGAAAAGGGAGTAGAAGGCAAGGGGAAAAGAGAAGGGGAAAGGTAAGGGAAAGTAGGAAGAGGAAGGAAAAAGGACAAGAGGAAAGGGGAAGGGGAAACAGAAGGGGGAAAGGAAAAAGAAGGGGTAAAGGAAGTGGAAGGCAAGGGAAAAACAGAAGGTGAAAGAGAGGGGAAAGTGGGAAGAGGAAGGGGAAAGGACAAGGGAAAAGGGTAAGGGGAGGGAAGAAGGAAAAGGGGAAGAGCTAGGAGAAAAGAAAGGAAAGGGAAGAGGAAGGGGCGCCCTGCTCTGGGGCTCCCTGGCCGCAGTGCCCCGCGGCTCACACGCCGGCAGAGCCGCAGCCCCTGCGGGACGGGACAGAGGAAGCTGCGCAGCCCCTGCGGGACGGGACAGAGGAAGCTGCGCAGCCCCTGCGGGGCGGGACGGGACAGAGGAAGCTGCGCAGACACGGCCGGATTCCGGGAAATTATTTTTTCATTTTCTCCTTTATTAGTTTTTTATTAGAGGAGAAAATAAACTTAAGCTGACTATGCTCGAGTGCAGTCTTCACCAGAAAAGCTCCTGGCTGCACAGAGCCTCCCCTTGGGCTCTGGGTTGCCCCTGACTCCGCGTCTGTCCCCCAACCCCCCGCCCTGGACTGCAGCTGCGGGGAGGATGCACAGCCGGTGCAGGTCCAGGCTGCAGCAGGGCATCCACCTCTTGCTGCTTTTGGAGCCAAGAAAACACCCACGTGTTGACCCCAAGGCTCTGGCAAGCTGGGGATTTTCAGGAGAGATGTGGAGGTATTCAACAGCCACTCAGGGGCTTCAGGCAAGGATTTAGGCACACAGGCAGCCCTGTTTCTTTTCCCAGCAGTGCCTATTCATCCTTCCCGGGCTGCTCAGGGAGGTGATTGAGTCACCAACCCTGGATGTGTTTAGAAGTCGTTCGGATGTGGTGCTTGGGGATATGGTTTAGGGTGCACCTTGTAGAGTAGGGCTATTGGTTGGACTTGGTGATCCCGAGGGGCTTTGCCAAGCTAGAAGTTTCTGTGAGTCTGGGATTTCACCCCTAGGGATGTGCAGGGACCAAGCTACAGCACAAGCAGCCCCGTGCACCTTTGCTGGCTTCACAGAGGGGAGGTAGAGCTGTTTTAGGAGCTCATGAGACACCCACCCCACCCCCCACCTCCCCCGCACTGATGCATGGGCAGACTGAGAAGGAGCTTTCCCACACATTGCAGATGCTTTGGCTGGGGGTGTCCAGGAGGGCGAGTCCCAAGGCAGTCCCTCGGGACCAGTGTGCAGATGGGTGAATAAATCCAACCAGGATGGGAAGATCCTAGCCAAGGAGTGAGCTAAGCGCAGGGTGGGAGGCAGTGGATAGCACAGAGGCTCTCTTCTTGATGCAGGATGCAACCCGATGGGAACTGTTGGAAAAAGTCTTTGACCTTCCTGAACTCTTGGAAAGATTGAAGCTGCACCTCCGGCCTGTGGAGCTTTGGTGGGGGGGTGAAAAGAAGATGAGAGAAAGCCTGAGCAGATGTCCCCTGCGGCAGGGGACACGTGCGGCAGGCAGGGAGGTTGGGGAGGGTCATTACGGAGGCTCATCCCCAGTCACGGTGCGATCAGGCAGTGTGACATCCCCAGTGGCCACCCATGGCAACTCCAGCTCTGCAGGACTGAGCACCACAGTGGCACCGGGAGGTGGCATCGCCCCCAGAGGTGTCCTTCCCACAGGTACCCCCCTGTGCTGCTCATGCTGGAGGTGGGGAGGGCTGCCAAGATCCATTGCCCTCCTGCAAAAAAACGCTGGAAGATCTGGAATCAATTATTCTCTGAGCCCAGGAATTAGCACATTACAAAAGCGAAATGACTTCAAGAACCTGGAATGAGATCAGTTTTTGCTCAAATTGTCACCTGCTGACCCTGCCCCTACCCTCAGTGAGGGGAGGGGGGGAGGCTGTAGGGCAGCTACACAGCTCCCTCTGAGAGCAGGAAAACCCTCAGCCACAATCAGCAGCTCAGAGAGGTGTTGGAGCTCACTCTCCACGTCAGATGAATTGTTCTCATTCCTGGCTGAAGTTCTCCAGAGCTCAGCCCAAGGCGAGAAGTGACCCCAGGGCTGCCACGTGTGCCCTCCTCAGCGTGGTCCGGATGGATGCCGGATGCACCCAGCCACCTCTCACCCAAAAGCACCTCTGAGTTATCAGTGATGCATTCCCCCAACCCTAGCCAGTGGGAACCATCCCTCTGTGTCAAGCTGCCTGGCAGCATCGGCTCTACTTGCCTTCTCCAAGGGATTAGAGGAGAGGAACTCAAGCAGCTCAAAAAGATGACACTCATAAGTCTTGCAGGCATGAGGGAAACTCATGGAGCTGTGAAATTCATCAGCAGGTGACAAAACTGTGGATTGCTTTTGGAAAAGCAGATTCTGCTGCCTCGAATGGCTGTGGGTGCTCGTGGTGAGCTGCTCTTGCTCGTTCTCTGTGCTTCCCTTCAGGACTCAGCGACCATTCCATATTGCTGCTTGAGCCTGCAAGGAAAAGAAGTCTTCTAATGGTGATAAATGAAGCAGAACTCTGAAGTGAGCAGGTTCCCACGAGGTGAGATACATCTCAGACAGCCTCCTGGGGTGCAGGCTGAAACCCAGGCTGTGCCATCCCTTTCTCAGGTGTGTATTGATCTTCTGGGTGCAGCAACTGCCAGCAATTTGGGGAATACAATCTCCCAAGCCCAGTGCCTAGTGGGCTCCTCCCAACGGTGCCCAAGGTAACACATGGATGAAGGAAGGGATGATATTGATACCCTGATCACAGAATCACAGGATGGAAAAGACCTCTGAGATAGAGTCCAACCTATCTCCTAACCCTTGTAATTAACTAATCCATGGCACTAAGTGCCTCATCCAGCCTCCTCTTCAACACCTCCAGGGACGGTGCCTCCACCACCTCCCTGGGCAGCCCATTCCAATGCCAATCACTCTCTCTGGCAACTACTTCCTCCTAACATCCAGCCTAAACCTGCCCTGGCACAGCTTGAGGCTGTGTCCTCTTGTTCTGTCACTGGCTGCCTGGGAGAAGAGACCAACCCCAGCCTGGCTACAACCTCCTTTCAGGTAGCTGTAGAGAGGAATAAGGTATGCCCTGAGCCCCCTCGTCTGATGCCCTCACCCTCGCCTGACTGACTCCTCCTCCTCCTCCTCAGCAATGTCTCCCGTCTCCAGCTGGAGCCCTCTGCCTTGCGAACGAGCTAAGTGAGCCGGAGAAAATCAACACGGGATTTGCATTAACAGCAGTCGCTACAACAAGCTCGCAGCCAAACACAATATGAGAAACTCGCTTTCCCCTCCGTCCTTAGTGCTTCCAGATGGAGCCCCCTACGCCCAGACCAAGGGGTCGGGGCAAACCTCTCCCCCCCGCCTCCCCTCTCTGCTCTCAGCACGGACCTTTTCTTTGGCCCCAGGCTCCGGAGGAGGTGAGGAGGGACAGATCTGCCCTTTGTCCAGGCTGGGAGCGCGCTGCTGAAGCGGTGAGGGGACCGGCAGCTTCCCCTGCTTCCAAGCAGCAGATTTATTTCCGCTTACATCAGAGAAAGTTAACATTAAAAAAAGCTGGGGTCAAGGGGGGGGCGGGGGGGAAAGAGAGAGAGATCAGGATATTCTGTAGGTCCTTTGGGATCTATATAGGGGAAGACATCCTTGGAATAACACGAGCAGCCCCGGCCCTGGCCAGGAACCGGCCTCTCTGGGCACTAAAATCACTATAGCAGAGCGCTAAAAATATTCATTGCCCAGGAGGGAGTCGTCATAATTGAACGGGCCCCAGGTATTAAGTAGGTAGCAAGACCTGGCACAGGCTCCTTGGCTTACACCTAGTCACACACATTTGTGTTTGCCATTAAAGCCTTCAGGCAGCGATGTTCTGGAGGAGCGGCCAAGAGCCGAGCCAGTGGCTGGCTTATCCCCCTGCTGCCCTCTGCCAGGAGACCCGCAGCTGGCTTATCCCCCTGCTGCCCTCTGCCAGGAGACCCGCAGCTGGCTTATCCCCCTGCTGCCCTCTGCCAGGAGACCCACAGCTGGCTTATCCCCCTGCTGCCCTCTGCCAGGAGACCCACAGCTTGCTTATCTCACCGCTACCCTCTGCCAGGAGACCCGCAGCTGGCTTATCCCACCACTGCCCTCTGCCAGGAGACCCGCAGCTGGCTCATCCCTCTGCTGCCCTCTGCCAGGAGACCCGCAGCTGGCTTATCCCCCTGCTGCCCTCTGCCAGGAGACCCGCAGCTGGCTTATCCCACCACTGCCCTCTGCCAGGAGACCCGCAGCTGGCTTATCCCCCTGCTGCCCTCTGCCAGGAGACCCGCAGCTGGCTCATCCCTCTGCTGCCCTCTGCCAGGAGACCTGTGGCTAACTCATCCTCCCACCAGCCTCTGCCAGGAGACCCTCATCTCTCCCAGCTGTCAGCTCATTTGCTTGAGCCAAAGCAGTTCACCAGTGCCTGAGGCCCTGCCAGGTCGTTTCTGATAAGAAAATGAGTTGCTTTGTGCAGATGTGGAGTCTGAGGGGAGTAGCCACACCCTGGTGGCACCCAGACTGCCCCTAGACCCTGGGGTGCTACTGTCTTCCCTTCCATGGCTTGCAAACCTCTGCTCATGTCCTCTCCCTTGGGAAGATCATTAAACAAGAAGGCCAATTCTTGTCCAGACTTTGCATGAGCCCAGCACTGCTTTGGACAGGATCTTCTCTTCCCAGCCATCCCAGTATAAAATGAGTTTCCTTGCTTCCTGAGAGCTCCCAGCTCCCTGTGTCATGGGGTTGTTGGTTGGCATGGCAATCAGTAACCGTTCTGATCTTATTCTCAGAGGGCTGGGATCATTCAGCCTGGAGAAGAGTCCCTTCAGCCAGCAGTAGAAGCATTGGGCACAGCATTCAAGCACATGAAATCATTGCTGTGAGGGTGGTGAAACACTGGAGCAGGCTGTTGAGAGAGGCTGTGGAATATCCATGTGTGGAGATACTTGAAACAGACTAGACATGATTCTGGACAATCTGCTCTGGGTGACCCTGCTTGAGTCAGGGAGGGTTGGACTAGATGATCTCAAGATGTCCCTTCCAACCTAAAATGATTCTGTGTAAAGGCTGGATGAAGCTAAACAGCCCCAGGACTCTCAGGCAGAAAGGGACCTGGGGTTGCTGGTAGATAGTGACTGAAGCTGAGGCAGCAGTGTGCCCAGGTGGGCAGCAGAGCCAATGGCATCCTGGGCTGGCTCAGGAGCAGTGTGGGCAGCAGGACAAGGGAGGTTATTCTGCCCCTGTGCTCAGCACTGCTCAGGACACACCTTCAGTGCTGTGTCCAGTTGTGGGCTCCTCAATTCAGGAGAGATGTTGAGGTGCTGGAAGGTGTTTGGAGAAGGGCAGCAAGGCTGGGGAGGGGCCTGGAGCACAGCCCTGTGAGGAGAGGCTGAGGGAGCTGGGGGGGTGCAGCCTGCAGCAGAGGAGGCTCAGGGCAGAGCTCATTGCTGTCTGCAGCTCTCTGAAGGGAGGCTGTAGCCAGGTGGGGTTGGGCTCTGCTGCCAGGCAAGCAGCAACAGAGCAAGGGGACATTGTCTGGAGTTGTGGCAGGGGAGGTCTAGGATGGATGTTAGGAGGAAGTTGTTGGCAGAGAGAGTGATTGGCATTGGAATGGGCTGCCCAGGGAGGTGGTGGAGTGGCTGTCCCTGGAGGTGTTGAAGCCAAGCCTGGCTGGGGCACTTAGTGCCGTGGTCTGGTTGCTTGGCCAGGGCTGGGTGCTAGGTTGGGCTGGCTGAGCTTGGAGCTCTCTTCCAACCTGCTTGATTCTATGATTCTGTGACCCAGTACTCCAGATACGTCTCCAGCAGGGCAGAGCAGAGGGGGAGAAGAGCCTCCCTCGACCTGCGGGCCACATTGTACTCAAGACAGCCGCAGAGGGGCTGTCCCGGGGGGGAGGACACGTTGTCTCCTCACGGAGAACTTGGCCGCCAGCACTCTCAACTCCTGCACGGATCTGCGTTGCAGGGCGCAGGCTGGCAGGAGCAGGAGGCTGTGGCTGGGCTCTCCGTGCTGTGGCTCGGGGAGGGGCTCAGCACCCCCGGCAGCGCTGGCAGGCAGCCCGCTCGCCCCTGCCCGGGGAGCGCCGTGCGGCTGCGGCGGCAGCGCCGGCCCTGGAGCAGCCCAAGGACGGATGCGATGCTTCACGTCCTGTTTAGCCCGGGCTGTTTACGGCCGGCAGCAGTGTTTACGGACCCTCGGCAAACCGGAGGCAGCTGCAGCTGGAGGAGGGATGCAGGAGGGGGTTCTACGGTGCTCTCTGGAGCTGGGGGGCCCCAGGAGTATAACCTTGTTTATGCTGCTGTGGCTTACCCAGCCGGAAAGTTGCTTGGATCCTTCGACCGAATGTGTTTTTGTCTGGCAGCTCTTTACAATGCCACGTTTCACACTGGTAGTGCCGCGGAGAGGTGCCCAGAGCTGTGTCACCAGCCAGGACTGGTGCCTACAGGCCCCCTCTGTACCCACGGAGTACCAGGCTCTGCAGTTGTAAGCCACACATTTGCTCTGTGTCTTAAAGCAAAGCCCCTCGTAAGATCTGCCAGCCCTTCAGAGAGATAAGAGGAGTCTCCAGGAGCCCTCGGATCAGGAGCGCGCTGCAGAAGCAGCCTCTGTGATGGAGAGCTGAGTCTGGAAGTGGCCAAAAAAGAAGGTGCCCTTGGGTCATTGCAGAGCCTTAAAGAGGCTGAAAGACTGGAGCAGGATTGTGAATAGGGCTTGTTGTGTCAGGACAAGGGGTGATGGGTTTAAACTAGAAGAGGGAGATTCAGACTCGATGGGAGGAAGAATTCTTTTATGGAGTATGGTAAGACACTGTCCCAGGTTGCCCAGAGAGGTGGTAGACGTCCCACCTCTGAAAACATTCCAGGTGAGGTTGTTTGGGGCTCTAAGCAACCTGATCTAGTTGAAGATGTCCCTGCTGACTGCAGAGGGTTTGGACTAGACGACCTTTAAAGGTCTCTTCCTAACCAAACCATTCTGTGATTCCATGATTCTATGGATTTGGAGCTGCTGGGCAAGAGGCAGAAAGCAGTTGCCCCTCTTTGCTGTCTCCCACCACCTCATGGTTCAACACAGCCATACCTGTTTGAAAGTCTCACAGACGTTCTGATAAGGGCTGATAAGAAGCTGAAGGAAGGAGAAATCTCATCAGGATGTGTTGCTGTGGATATGGGCTGCAGGGAATCACACTGGGGGGGAGCCGAGATTGTCTCCCATCAAAAGACACCTCAGGAGGTGAAATTGCCAAGCAGGACATGCTACTTATGTCCTCTATTTAGTACTGGGCATGGCTGAGTAGAGCATGTGGCAGCTTTGTATGTTTGAATAGCCATAAGCCCTGGGCTGGAGTAAATTCCCTTTAGAGATGCAAGGATAAAGGGCAACTGGGGCAGCCCTGGCCAAAGACAGGGCAAGTGGCACTGGTCCTCTTGCTTCAGGCTGCCCAGGAACTGGTGGTGGCTGAGACTCTTGCACCATCCCAATTGCAGAGGAGTTTTAGGAGTGCCTTTGGGTGCTCTGAAGCTGGTGTATGTGGGGCAGAGGGTATTTGAGGGGAAGGGCTGATGGAGCTACAGGCAGCTGGTGCAGGATGGACAAGCCTAAAATCTCCTCTAAGTTACACAAGCAGTCAGTTTGGGATAGAGGTGGGGCAAGGCTGACCCCTTCAAAAGTGCTGCAGACAGATGGTGCAGGATGGACCAGGCCAAAATCATCTAAGTTACAGATGAGTCAGTCTGGGGTACAGCTGGGGAGTGGCTCCTAGAGAGCTGCTGAGGATGCCACAGGTGATGGCTGAGGGGAAACAGACACAAGACTCTGGCCAGAGACTGCTGTGAGCAAAATCTCATGCTCAGGATCCATTTTAAGGATGCTCTGTGCCCTTTTGACCTGTTGGGCAGGGGCAGCTGGGCTTGGATGGCCAGAGCCCAGGTGAGAGGAGCACGGGGAGGGAGGGAGAAGAGGAGGGGTGGGAGCACAGAGCAGCCCGGAGAGGAGGCAGCAGCAGCAGCAGGCTGCCTGCAGATAAGGGAGGATATAATGACTGGTTTTACACGCACAGGGATACAAAAAGCCAAATGGTGGAGGATAATTGCTCAAAAAAAAACAAAGGGGCGCTTCATATTTCTTGGCTCCCTGACAGAATTAGCACAGCCAGTGTTCCCTGGCTTTCCTTTCATTCTTCTCCAAAAACATCACTTTCCTTGGGGGGAGATGAGGGGGAAGGAGTGGGAAAGAAATGAGCATCACCAGGGCCCCGGCAGTGCATTGCAGCCAGCTGCCTGTGCCCCTTCCTGGCTGCCCTCATCAAGCACTCAGCCCTGTTGCCCTCTCCCAGACCCCCGTCACGAGGAGCATCCATGCCAGAGCCCATCCCATGTGCCGTGGTCCCCAGCCCAGCCTGGCCCCCTTGGCAGTGCCCAGGACCCCATGTGTCCGCTGCAGAGGTGGCATGGAGCGCAGCAAGGAGGCAGCGTGCCAACGGCGTGGCCTAATCCACGAGTCTTGGGGAGGCAAAGCAGCTGGGGAAGAGCCTTGGAGGCTTTTTCCCAAGCTCAGAGAGCTCTCTGAAGCCGCTGCTGCTCGCCCCCGTACCCAGGTGTCCTTTGAAAGGCAGCAGGCAGCTCCAGCTGCTGGCAAGCCGTGGCACTGGCAACACCAGGGAGTGCCCACGTGGCAGGGCAGGGCAGGGCAGGGTGAGCAGGGCTGTGGGGCTTTGAGATGGAAACTCACCTGCTGCCAAAGCCCAGCCTCAGAAACAGGCATTTACAAATAGGCAGGGTGGTGGTTTTAGTTTTGGTGGAAGAAAGGGCACCTGAAGAAAAGGAGGCTCAGGGGAGAGACCTTCTGGCTCTCTACAGCTCCCCAAAAGGAGCTTGGGGCAAGATGGGAGTTGGTATCTTCTCACAAGGAACAAGCAATAGGACAAAAGGAAATGGCCTTAATTTGTGGCAGGAGAGGTTTAGATTGGACATAAGGAACAATTTCTTCCCCCAAAGGGTTGTCAAGCCCCAGAACAGGCTGCTTAGGGCAGTGCTGGAGTCCCCATCCCTGGAGAGGTTTCAGAGCCGTGGGGATGTGATGCTGAGGGACACAGCTCAGTGCTGTGGTGGGGGATGGGGTAGAAGAGTGGTGGTAAGGTGGAGAAGAGGGCAGTTGTGTTGGAGACCATCATCTCATACCTCCTGCAAGCACTTGGCCATTGGGCAACCTGTCCAGTGCCACTGCCCCAGCCCAGCTGGTGGGCTCAGCACTGCAGGCTCACAGGGCATCCTCAGCCCACGGGCACCTTTTGGCTTACCCTCATAGAATCATAGAATTAACCAGGCTGGAAGAGACCTCCAAGCTCAGCCAGTCCAACCTAGCACCCAGCCCTGGCCAAGCAACCAGACCATGGCACTAAATGCTTCATCCAGGCTTTGCTTCAACACCTCCAGGGTGATGGCGACTCCACCACCTCTCTGGGCAGCCCATTCCAATGCCAATCACTCTCTTTGTGAAGAAGTGATTTGCAATGCCAGCATGCACACAAAGCCCTTTAATTCGCCACTCTCTGCTCCCTAGGTCTAGTTAAAGGCCACCCAGTGCCACACACAATCCCCATGGGCACCCACCCACCACAGCTTGCCACCTCCAGCTCCTTCCTCCCCATGCCACATGACAGGAGTGTTCCTGTGAGTGCCAGGAGCAGGGGCAACACCCAGAGGTTCTGCACCCCCGCAGGAGCCCCAGCAGCAGCTGCCCTCACCCTCTACCCCGGCAGCAGCTGGGTGAAGGCTGCAGCTTTTCAGGCCCCCCCATAAAGAGAGTTATTCAGAGCTGGAATTAAAAAGCTTAAAGTGTAAAAGGAGGCTGAAGGCAGCAGTGGAAGAACCGGATTTGCTTTTATTTGATTTTTTCCTCTCCTGAAGGATGCTGTATTGAGCCGAACATGACAAATATGCCAGGAATGTTTGTCCTCAGGGCCTGGGAGAGCAGGGAAAGGCCCAGAGAAAGGCACCGCTGGCACCTTATCAGCTCACCAGCCCCACTGTTTGAGCAAAAACAAGTGCCAGCGGCAGGTCTCCCGGGCAGCAGCTGCCCACGCCCTGGAGCAGGATGTCAGCAAGTGCCACAGAGCACATGGGCACCCCCTGCGCCATGGGGGTCACAGCACCCCAGCAGCACTGGGGGGATCTGCTCGCTCTGCCATGGGACCTGTTTGCTGTGCCATGGGGGACACATTACCTTGGCATAGTGACAGGAGACCTGCCTGATGTGAGAAGGGGGAGCACAGCACCCCAGAGGTGATGTGGGATTTGCTCACTGTGCCATGGAGCACACATCACCCCAGTGGTGACAGGGACATGCTCACTATGCTGAGGGCTGTGCCAGGGCATGGGCATGAGATTGGCACCTGCCAGGGCACAGCCAGTGGTGGAGGGGAGACTACCTGAAGGGACATTGTGGAGAGGCTGCTTCTGGTCTCTTCTCACAGGGAACTGAAGACAGAACAAGGGGGAATGGCCTCAAGGTGAGGCTGCAGAAGTTTAGATTGGACATTAGGAAAAAGTTTTTCATGGAGAGAGTGGTCAGGGACTGGGATGAGCTGCCCAGGGAGGTGGTGAGTCCCCAACCCTGGATGTGTTTAAGGGTGGTTTGGATGTGGTGCTTGGGGATACGGTTTAAGGTGAATCTTGTGGAGTAGGGCAATAGGTTGGCCTTGGTGATCCTGAGGGGCTTTGCCAACCTGCATATTTCTATGACTCTGTGACCATGTGCCCCAGGGCTGTGCCAGCATCATACCCAGGTCCTCCCCATTCTTCCTGGGCTCCTCCAGCAAAACCCTTCCCAGACAAGCATCCTCTAGGGAAGAGCCTAAACCCACTCGCTTGGTGCTCACCAAGCCCTTGGCGCTTGCCCCGAGGAAAGAGCCACGGCCAAGCTGCTGCACTGCTCCAGAGAACCCCAGGCCAGCTCCGAGGAAGCCATGCACAGCAAGCTGGGGCCTGGGCTAATTACCAGTCCTCGTTAAAAAATATATTGTGGTTGGTTTAAATGAGGTTCCTGCAAGCCAGAGGAAGGCGGCGAGGGACTGTGGAGAGATAGGGAGGGAGCCAGGAGGCCTGGGGATGCCTGGGTGCCTTTATTTCTTCCTTTACCTCCATTTCTGAAACAAAATGAAGTGCTCCTCTGTAGCTGCAGGCGCCCCAGCGTCTATTAAATACCACATAGGAAACTGTAAAGTGCAGGAAAACAACCCAATCAGCCTGACCCCTTAACAAACTCCAGCCAGAGCCCCAGCTCCAGAGTAAACAAAGCACAGCTCCCTCCAACGCAGAGCCTGGGCACTGGGGAGGAGCTCCCACTCCTGATGGTGGCTGCATGATCCCACTGGCAGCTGGATGGTCCCACCAGCGGCTAGACCGTCCCACAGCCCTCATCCCAGTGGCAGCTGCATGGTCCCACTAGTGGCTAGACAGTCCCACAGCCCTCATCCCAGTGGCAGCTGCATGGTCCCACCAGTGGCTAGACAGTCCCACAGCCCTCATCCCAGTGGTGGCTGGTGGTAAGTCATAGAATCATAGAATCAAGCAAGTTGGAAGAGACCTCCAAGCTCATCCAGTCCAACCTAGCACTCAGCCCTGGCCAATCAACCAGACCATGGCACTAAGTGCCCCAGCCAGGCTTTGCTTCAACACCTCCAGGGATGACAACTCCACCACCTCCCTGGGCAGCCCATTCCAATGCCAATCACTCTCTCTGCCAACAACTTCCTCCTAACATCCAGCCTAGACCTCCCCCAGGATGCTGGAGGACATTCTAGTGACGAGCTGGTAGTGCTGGAGTACCAGTTGGACTTGATGGTTTTAAAGGTCTCTTCTGACCAAAATAACTCCGTGATTTGATGATGTGCCAGGGATGTTCTCCTGATATGGCATTGGCATCACCCCCACCACTGGCATCACTGTGCACACTTCAGAGAGCCCCATTCCTGGGCAGACACCACATTCAGCAAAGCCCCAGGGCAGTAGACATGGCCCCTGGCCCTCCCTGGGCTGTGAGGAGAGAAGGCAGCTGTGCTCTAACATCTCCTGCCCATGCTTTTCCAAGCTTCCTCTGGCCAAGGAGGGGATGATGTTAAATGAGTCAACAGTTGGCCCGAGTGCTGAGGTCGGGAGGGTAATGTTCCCTTCAAAGTCAGATGCTTCCTCTCTTCTTCACCGGAGACAGCGATGCTCTGGGTCAGCAGTGGGTCTCGTCTCTCCCAAGCAGAGCAGGACTGATACATCTCCAAGCCTTGGGGTTTGTTCCAGACCCTCTGAGCCCTTCCGACACCCACAGTGGGGCACCGGCACCACCGCAAGCCATTAGCATCGGTGCCACCGAGGTCTGTCTCGGTTTCCCTGGACACCAATAATTCAGCCAGGACCTGAACAAGGGTTTTTTAGGGGTTATTTTTTTGTGCATAATAGCCAGAAATTCGCTCTCAGCAGCAGGCTCTGAAATCAGCATCCCAGCAGAGGCAGGCTGGATTAATCAGGCTGGCCACAACTCGGAACAAACCTGCTGATTAAGCTCCGGCGGAGGCGATGGCGCACACTGAGGGGCTTCCCTCGGCCTCCCGCGCAGGCACAGCACCAGGGGGCAGAAATCTTTGCCAACTGATTGACTGCATTCTTCTGGAGATGTCTGCCACCAGCACTGCAGCCACCTCCCACCGTGTGTCACTTCACCCAGGACTGACAGGCAGCGGGCAGGCAGGAGGAGATGTGTGGACAAGGGAGGGGTGCAGGGTGGGTGCACAGGGAGAGATGTAGGGACAGGGGAGGGATGCAGAGTGGGTGCACAGGAGGAGATGTGTGGACAGGGGAGGGATGCAGAGTGGGTGCACAGGGAGAGATGTAGGGACAGGGGAGGGATGCAGAGTGGGTGCACAGGAGGAGATGTGTGGACAGGGGAGGGATGCAGAGTGGGTGCACAGGGAGAGATGTGAGAACAGGGGAGGGATGCAGGGTGGGTGCACAGGGAGAGATGTAGGGACAGGGGAGGGATGCAGAGTGGGTGCACAGGAGGAGATGTGTGGACAGGGGAGGGATGCAGAGTGGGTGCACAGGGAGAGATGTAGGGACAGGGGAGGGATGCAGAGTGGGTGCACAGGAGGAGATGTGTGGACAGGGGAGGGATGCAGAGTGGGTGCACAGGAGGAGATGTGGGGACAGGGGAGGGATGCAGGGTGGGTGCACACGGGGAGATGTAGGGACAGGGGAGGGATGCAGAGTGGGTGCACAGGGGGAGATGTGAGAACAGGGGAGGGATGCAGAGTGGGTGCACAGGAGGAGATGTGAGAACAGGGGAGGGATGCAGAGTGGGTGCACAGGAGGAGATGTGAGGACAGGGGAGGGATGCAGAGTGGGTGCACAGGAGGAGATGTGAGGACAGGGGAGGGATGCAGGGTGGGTGCACAGGAGGAGGGAGGAGATGTGGGGACACCATCCTGGCTCTGCTGTGGAGAGGAGGTTACCAGGGTGTCAGGAGAGCTGCAGGGAGGCACAGACCTGCACACCTGAGGTGTCCCAGTATGCTGCTCTTGGTAACCTCAAAACTCCCCCTCACACCCCACAGGACTAGGTAATATCCTCTCCTACCTAGGCACTGAGGGAAACTGCTCAGGCAGGAGTGCCCTGCTCATGGTGATTCAAGTCACAGAAGGGATCTAGAGCACAAATCTCATGAAGGGGCTGAGGGATCTGGGGTTGTTCAGCCTGGAGAAAGAGAGGGTCAGGGGAGACCTCACTCACTACAACTGCTTGAAAGCAGGTAAGGTTTGGTCCTTCTCCCTCAGAGCAAGCAATAGGACAAGAGGAAGTGGCCTCAAGCTGCACCAGGAGAGGTGGACATGAGGAACAATTTCTTCACCTGAAGGACTGACAAGCCCTGGAGCAGGCTGCCCAGGACAGTGGTGGAGTCTCCATCCCTGCAGCAGTTTGAAAGCTATGGACATGTGGTGCTGAGGGACATGGTTTAGTGGTGACCTGGCAGTGCTGGGCTAACAGTTGGACTTGATGTCTTACTAAAAGTATCTTCCAACCAAAAGGATTCTGTGACTCATAGATGTTGCCTTAGGCTTTCATTGCCTCCTACTCCTCTCCTGCTGAGCCTTGGCTGCCCACAGGGTGCAGCTGGAATAGCAAAAGTTGATGGCATTCCCTGGGGCATCCCAACTTGCTGCTCCCGGGACATCTCCCTCTCTATCCCCCAAAACCACCTCGACCACACCTCCTCTGCCTCCTGCCAGCCCAAGCAGCTGCTGCTTGCAGGATTTTCAGCTGTTGGATGTTGTGCTCAGGGCTGGCACCAACACCAGGCTGCATCCCGGGAGCCTTGTGCTTTCCTGGGGACCTGTGGGGACACCTGTAGGTGCTTCAGTGGATGCCACTGGGACCACACTAAGCTGGCAAGAGGATGTCAGCACTCTCCTGCCATGCTCGGCCCTGTGCTGTGTTGGAGGTGCGGCTGCAGGAGGAGCAGCCCGGCAGAGCCGGAGGCAGGACACCTCCTCCATCCCCGGCTGGCTCTCTCCTCCGGGCGAAGCAGCAGGATGTTTACATGATGGTTTCTGGCTGGTGAAGGACACACAAAAAGCCTCCAAAAAAAACCCAAAAAAACCCCGAAATAAAACGAAAGAAATAATAATAAAAATAATAATAATCCCCTGTTGTTGTCTCCAGCAGATGGAAAGTAAACACAGCTGCTCAACTCACCCAGCAGCGGCCCTGCACCCTGCCCCTTCCCTCCCTGCCCAGCCCATGGAGGTCCTCCGTGACCATCTGCTGCCCAGGCAGCCACACACCCACAGGGTCCCACGGGAGTCCTGAGCCCCCAGGGCCAGGGAGGTGATTCTCCCTCTCTACTCTGCTCTGCTGAGACCTCACCTGGAGTGCTGTGTCCAGTTCTGGAGCCCCCATTACAAGAGGGCTGTGGAGATGCTGGAGAGTGTCCAGAGCAGGGCCAGGAGGATGCTCAGAGGCTGCAGCAGCTCTGCTGTGAGCACAGACTGAAAGAGTTGGGGCTGTGCAGGCTGGAGCAGAGGAGGCTCCCAGGGGACCTTCTTGTGGCCTTCCAGCATCTGAAGGGGGCTACAAAAAAGCTGGGGAGGGACTTTTGAGGCTGTCAGGGAGTGCCAGGACCGGGGGGAATGGAGCAAAGCTGGAGGTGAAGAGAGTCAGGCTGGAGGTGAGGAGGAAGTTGTTGAGCAGGAGAGTGGTGAGAGGCTGGAATGGGTTTCCCAGGGAGGTGGTTGAGGCCCCATGGCTGGAGGTGTTTGAGGCCAGGCTGGCTGAGGCTGTGTGCAGCCTGCTCTAGGGTAGGGTGTCCCTGGGCATGGCAGGGGGTTGGAACTGGCTGCTCCTTGTGGTCCCTTCCAACCCTGCCTGATTCTATGATTCTAAAGTGGGTGCCTGCCCACCACACCACCAGGGCTGAAGTTTCTGGTGTCTTTTTTTCTTCTCTTGGTTTAACACAAGCAGCAGCTCCTGGCAGCAGGACCTGCAGAGGTCCCACCCCCATTTGACCTGAAACTGCAGAGAAAGGGAATGTTTCCCATATTTACTCTGGGCCAGAGCTACCAGTGGGAACCTTCACAACAGCTTCCCCTGAAGTTATGCTCCTGGATTTAGACAATAAACAAGGATCTCTAACCCTCCCTGCCCCACAAAAGCACCAAAACCCCTCCACTCTCACCTTGCCATGACTTGCTTGGCAGCGTTTTACCAAGTGACCCCAAGCCTTACAGCCTCCAGGTCTTGGAGGCCTGAAGGAGGTTTGGCCATGTTAAGGCTGAAGGATTCTCCAGGCTGGAGAATGCTTCCAGGGTTGTTTGGGGCTGCCAGGGGTTCTCTGAGTTGCAGAGCTGCTTGGGGCTGGAATGCTGCCCAGGGCTGGCAGGGATACTTGTGGCTGGGGGATGCTGCCAGGGATGCTCAGAGCTGCCAGAGGTTCTCTAGGCTGCAGGGCTGCTTGGGTCTGGAACAGTGCTTGGGGTTGGGGGATGATGCCAGGGCTGCTTGGGGCTTCTGGGGGGGGGGGGTTCTCTGGCAGGGCTGCTTGAGGCTGGAAGTGTGCTCAAGGCTGGCAGAGTGTTCAGGACCAGCAGGAGTGCTCAAAAGGTGTTTGAGACTGTGCAGATGCTTGGGGCCGCTGCAAGGGATGCTTGAGGCCGGCAGGGTGTTCAGGGCCGGCAGGGCTGTTCAGGGCTGGGGGTGCTCCCAGGCAGGGCAGGGTGCTACGGGGCTGGGGGTGCTCCCAGGCAGGGCAGGGTGCTACGGGGCTGGGGGTGCTCCCAGGCAGGGCAGGGTGCTACGGGGCTGGGGGTGCTCCCAGGCAGGGCAGGGTGCTACGGGGCTGGGGGTGCTCCCAGGCAGGGCAGGGTGCTACGGGGCTGGGGGTGCTCCCAGGCAGGGCAGGGTGCTACGGGGCTGGGGGTGCCCCCAGGCAGGGCAGGGTGCTACGGGGCTGGAGGTGCTCTCAGGCAGGGCAGGGTGCTACGGGGCTGGGGGTGCCCCCAGGCAGGGCAGGGTGCTACGGGGCTGGGGGTGCCCCCAGGCAGGGCAGGGTGCTACGGGGCTGGAGGTGCTCTCAGGCAGGTCAGGGTGCTACGGGGCTGGGGGTGCCCCCAGGCAGGGCAGGGTGCTACGGGGCTGGGGGTGCTCCCAGGCAGGGCAGGGTGCTACGGGGCTGGGGGTGCCCCCAGGCAGGGCAGGGTGCTACGGGGCTGGGGGTGCTCCCAGGCTGGGTAGGATGCTATGGGGCTGGGGGTGCTCCCAGGCAGGGCAGGGCGCTACGGGGCTGGGGGTGCTCCCAGGCTGGGTAGGATGCTATGGGGCTGGGGGTGCTCCCAGGCTGGGTAGGATCTGCGGCAGGTCCTGGGCAGCCGCTTGCGTGGAGCTCGGCTGTCCTCTAGTGCGCGGCGAGCTCCATGGCACTGCAGGCAGGGCAGGGCAGGGCAGGACAGGGCAGGACAGGGCAGGACAGGGCAGGACAGGGCAGGGAGGGAGGGAGTGATCTCTGCCCGCAGACACCACTCTCTCTTCAGCCTCCCACTCCCTCTCAACCTCCACACCTTTAGGGGGGCTCCGCTGGTTTTTCAGCATCCCACTCCTTGCCCTTCTCTGTTCTTTCCCAACTTCCAACTCTCCCTCGACCTTCTAAACCTTTTCATCCTCAGATTTTTAGTAGTCTCTCTCTAATGGTTTCTACTTTCTATTTAGACTTCCTCTCCTTTTCAGCCTCACCTTCCGTGGCCATCATGCTTCATCAAACTCTTCCAGCCTCAGCCTCTGTTTTGCTCTACAATTTCATCAGCCTCTTGCTTCATTACAGTCTCCCACTCCTTTTCAGCCTCCATTTTTTAATGGTCTCTACTCTGCCTCTGACCTTCTACCCCCTTTTGGCCTCACCTCTCTTTTTGGCCTCAAATGTTTCTGGGCACCATTGTGCCTCCAACCTCCCAGCCCTTTTCACTCTCCAATTCATTGATTTATTTGCCTCTCCTTTTCCTTTGGCTTTTCCTTCTCAGCTTCTGCATTTCTTTCCTCCTCTCGCTCTTTCTTGACCTCCTACCCTTCTTCCACAGCTTCTCTTCTTTCTGAAAGGCTGAAAGATTACTTTTTTCCCTTGCACTCCTTTTCAGCCTCTACTTTGCCTCCACTTTTTGCCTCCACTCTACTTTTTGCCTCCACTTCCTTTGCATCCTCCTTCTCATTTTTACACCCCCCCACCCCACCCCCCCAATTTCTTTTCCAGCCTTCCTTGTTTCCTCTATCTTCTCAGCTTCTCTTTATTTCTCACTCTTCTTTGGCCTCTACACTTCATCAGACTCTTTCAGCTTCTACCTCCTCTACAATGTCTTCAACCTTTTTTAGCCACCACACTCTGTGTTGGCTACCCTTGTTTTCTGCATTCTACTTTTGCTTGGCCTCCTATTTTTTTCCCAGCCTTTTTGACCTCATCCTTTTTTTCCCATTGCTTTGGGGAAGCATTTTTTTTCCCAGCCCTGAATGGGCAGAAGGATGCAGCCACAACATGTCACAGTGCTTGGGAAGCTGGCTCAGGCAGCAGCCTGAGCTCCCCCAGCTCTTGGCTGTGGTCCTGTCCCATCGAGGTGACACTTGTCCTGTCTCCACTGGGACTGTGTGCTCCATCACCACAATCATTGCTGCACAAAGGACATTCAGTCCTGAGCCCCAGGGATGGGTGCGAGCCCCAGGCCCTGCATCAGTTGCCCACCAACTGGGCTGGGTGCTCTGGGCTGGTTTAGGGTCCCTCTTGCCTTGGTGCCCCATGCAGTACCCCTGTTCTCCCACCATGTCATGTTCTGCCTTGTGGTCCTGAGATGATACCTGCAGTGGTTGGTTTAGTGGCTATTTTGCTAGGCTGGGTGGGGAGGGTGAGCTGTTCCTGTGCATGACTGACAGGACAACAGGAAACAGCCTTGAATCATGCCAGGGGAAGTTTAAGTTGGACGTGAGGAACAATTTCTTCCCCCAAAGGGTTGTCAAACCCTGGAACAGGCTGCCCAGAGCAGTGGTGGAGTCTCCATCCCTGGAGAGGTTCCAAAGTCGTGGAGATGTGGTGCTGAAGGGCATGGTTTAGTGGTGACCTGGCAGTGCTGGCTTAATAGTCAGACTTGAGGATCTTAAAGGTCGGTTCCACGAGTCTATGGGAAAAGCAGGAACTAGCGTGGAGGTATTGAGGAGGTTCCTGGAGCTGGAAAGGAAGGGGGTCGCAGCGCCTCTACCTGCACACGTGTGAGGAACTTGCATGGCCCAGCCGTGGTGTAGAATCCTTCGGCAGGCGTGTGCCAAAGAGCTGCACACGCGTGTGCAAGGGAAGGGCGGGGAGGGCAACTGCAGCGGGGCAGCTGCAGTACCGCAGGGGTCCGCGGGAGGGCAGCAGCGCCCCAGGCACGGCCTCGCTGCATCGAAGAGCGGCAACGCTGGGGGCTACAAGGGACAGGGGAGATGCTTCCCGACCTCACCTGGGGGCTTCAAGGGACAGGGGAGATGCTTCCCGACCTCACCTGGGGGCTTCAAGGGACAGGGGAGATGCTTCTCGACCTCACCTGGGGGCTACAAGGGACAGGGGAGATGCTTCCCGACCTCACCTGGGGGTTACAAGGGACAGGGGAGATGCTTCCCGACCTCACCTGGGGGCTACAAGGGACAGGGGAGATGCTTGCCGACCTCACCTGGGGGCTACAATGGATAGGGGAGATGCTTCCCGACCTCACCTGGGGGCTACAAGGGGCAGGGGAGATGCTTCCCGACCTCACCTGGGGGCTACAAGGGACAGGGGAGATGCTTCCCGACCTGACCTGGGGGCTACAAGGGGCAGGGGAGATGGTTCCCGACCTGGCGTGGGGTTTATATCAGACAGAGGAGATGCTTCCAGACATGACCTGGGGGTTATATCAGACAGGGGCAACGCTTCTCAACCTGACCTGGAGGTTCAGACTGCATCCAAGGAAGAGACTGCACAGGCTGAGGGTGGTGAGACCCTGGCACAGCCTGCTCAGATGAGGGGTAGATGCCTCATCCCTGGAAAATTCCAGGTCAGTTCAGCCAAGGCTCTGAGCACCCTGATGGAGATGAAGGTATCCCTGCTGACTAAAGGGGAGTTGGATAGATGACCTCTAAGGATCCCTTCTCACCTAGTCCACGGTTCTAAAATGCACACTCCTGCTTGCTGGGCTGCCAGGCCCCATAAAGGTGTCTGAGAGAGGATTTTCTCAATGCTTATCAGGATCTAAAGAGTGGAGATCAAAAGGATGTGGACATATTTTTCAGTGGTGCCCAGCAACAGGACAAGAGGCAATGGGAACAAACCTGAATACAGCCAAGCCTGGCTGGGGCACTTAGTGCTGTGGTCTGGTTGGTTGGCCAGGGCTGGGTGCTAGGTTGGAGTGGATGAGTTTGGAGGTCTCTTCCAATCTGCTTGATTCTATGATTCTATGATTGTGATCAAGTCAAATGTTAGATCCTTTCTCCTTTCCAGGCAGCTCCAGGACCTGCCATTGCTAACAGGGGCTCCTCCCTCTTTAACCACCAAAGCAAACACAAGGGAAAGGAGCAGCTAGCAGTGCCTGTGGGTACCACCTTCCCTCCTGCCTCAAGGCATTAACCTGTCATGGTCCAGCTGTGTCTCAGGAGCAGATGTGTGAGGACCCTCACCCCTCGACTCCTCTGCTTCCCGAGCAGAGGCACAGGTCCCTCAGCCTGGCTGTGGGGTGGATGCCCAATCTGATGCTCATAGAATCAGAGAATCAACCAGGTTGGAAGAGACCTCCAAGCTCATCCAGTCCAACCTAGCACCCAGCCCTAGCCAGTCAACTAGACTATGGCACCAAGTGCCTCATCCAGGCTTTTCTCCTCACCCACCCCCATTGTCTTCAAAGCCAGCGACCTGGCAGTGGTTCTGAAACCCGGGCAGAGCTGCCATGCCACGGCTTGGCATGCAGCTCAAAGGCTCCATTAGCAACATCTGCTTTTGTGGGCTGTAAAACCCTCTCCCTGCTCCCCTCCCTCCCTCCAGGCACTCACAGCTGGGAGCAGCATGAGTCTGCAGCCAGCCTGGGCCAGGGGAGCTCTGCTGGGTAGGCATCAAGGTTGGGTGACTGTCCTGCCAGTGTGCCATGCTCTGACACCTTTGCCACTACTCTCCTGAGCCCTTGGATCAGGGGAGCAGGGGGCGGGGGGGGCAAAAGGCAGAGGGCCATGGGATGATGCAGGTTGAAACAGAGACTTCTCACACCAGATAAGCGTAGGAAGCCTGATGAAGTGTGGGGCCCCCAGGGCTCTTACAGAAGATGGTAAGAAACATCAAGGAAGGACTGGGAAATGCTTAGGAGAGAGGTCTGTGGGGAGAGCAGAGGGTGCTGCATCCCATCCTTGCCCTGCTATGCTCTGAGATGGAGATCCCTGACACACGCTGGGCTGCAGGGCAGCCAGACCTGCTCTAGGATGGGCACAGATTGGGGGCTGACACAAGGAGGATACACAGGGTACAACTGCTCCAGTAGCACTGGGAGAGCAATGACTTTGTGCTCCTTCCTTCCTCCTAGGGACACCAGGGCCCTGGCTGGCCCTAGCCCTGGGGCCAGGCTGGCTGCTTCACCTCATGATGCCCACACTGCAGAGCAAGCAACTGGGACAGGCTGGGCAGAGAGGACCATTGTGTTCAGATGGCAGAGCTGGATCCCAGGGGCTCCAGGCTGCTGGACCACAATGCTCTCAGCAAAGCTGTGGGCCAGGCAGCAACAGGAAGCAGCAGCAGGGGACAGGAATGGCTTTTGTCCTACAAATACAAAATAGAAGTGAAAATGAAATCATTTCTCATCAATGATGCAAGAAAAGGGCCCAGTGGGTGCAGGGAAGGGGGCAGGTAACAGGGATGGAGAGCTCAGCCATACCCTTCTCCTCAGCCTGGTGCAGCACTGCTGTGGCACAACAGGACTGTACAAGGTCTCAGGCAGCTGCTGAGTCTCTCTCACCACTGGCACAGGCTCTTGCTGTAGGTGCCACCATTAGAGCCTCCTTCTAAGAGCGCTGGTGATGCTGAGAGCCCAGTTCTGTGGGCCCTGCACCTAGCAGCTCTCCAGTTTCCTGGGAGAAATGGGATGTGAATGTGGCCAATTCCCAGGAAGACATGAGGGAGCTTCTTCTCAGTGCTCAG
The DNA here is from genome assembly GCF_015220805.1 of Pogoniulus pusillus. Classification (NCBI taxonomy): domain Eukaryota; kingdom Metazoa; phylum Chordata; class Aves; order Piciformes; family Lybiidae; genus Pogoniulus; species Pogoniulus pusillus. Next base: position 4,541,032 of record NC_087282.1, on the reverse strand, counting down.
TGTGTTCCTTGGACACAGGGCTGTGCTGAGAGGTGATGTGGTGAGACCTGATGGGAAAAACCTGCCTCTGGCTGGAGGCCAGCTGGGAACCCAAGCCACCACCCATTGTTTGGGAGCTGAAGCAATAGGAGCCCTTGCCCAAGGAGCCTGGCAGGTCTGGCCAGCAACTCAGCCATGTGGTCTGAGGGCTTTCCCAGGGGGGCAGTATAGAAGCAGGGCTGGATGCTGTTGACATCGTCCCGGGGATGTCTAGAAACATGGCCAAGTGGCGCCAGGCAAGGGCCACCGAGGTCAGGAGGGCTCAGAGCCAGCCTGGGGATGAGGGCTTGTGAGCAAGAGCAGTGTGGGCAGTGCCAGCAGGGTGAGGCTGTGAGGTCCCCCGTGGAGAGGGACTCCCTGGGCCCCTGCAGACAGCTGCCCTCTCGCAGCCTGGCACCAGGCAAGAGTCACTGTGTCCCATGGGCAGAGTCAGGCAGGGGACTACCGAGGTCTGGCACAAAAGTGTCAAACCATGGGCACCAAGGCGTGGCTTCCTCAGCCTCAGTGCAAGAAGGTCCAGGACATCCATCCACTTCTACCCCACCTTCAGGCTGTGGTGTCTGCTTGCACTTGATTTACTTGCTGCCAGAGCAGGGGCTGCTGTGGCTGGGGAGCTCTCAGGACCTCTCTCCGTGTGAAGCAACTTGAGCCAAATTCTGCATGAGGCAAGCCCATCCTACACTGGGAATGACCTTAGGACATCCTCTTGAGACCCCAGTGTCCCTCACCTCCCTCCTGGCTGGGAGCTGGTGAACTAGCAGGGCTTGCCAGGTCTGCCACTGCATTGCAAACAAGATGTGATCACAGTGTAATGCTCAGTTCAGCTTCTATGATGGGAGAAGCATCTCCTGCTGCCAGTCTCCAGGGTCTGCTGAGCCTCAGGGTGGGACACTGGACCCTGCAGCCAGGAAAGGAGAAAATGGAGGTGACTGCAGAGTGGCACTGGGCAAGGAGGGCAGGATCTGGGCAGAAGAGCTCACACACATATGGAGGTGAACACCAGCATGAGCCCAGCTACACCCTGTGCTGAGCTCTGGGGTTTGGAGGCTTGGCTGCAGGATGTCATAGGATGAACTGGGGCTGCTTCTGGGTCAAGCCCTTGGGCAAGACTGCCACCCTGAACTTCCTCTTGCTGTAGGTCCTCCCTCTGTCCTGTGAGACTGGTGGTGACCTCCAAAGCCCAGGCTCTCCTCCAGGGCCACCCCAAACAAGGGCACACACAAGAGCCACAGTGCAGGAGCTGCAGTACATGAGGCTGCCTGTGCTGTCCTGTGCCCTCCCCTTGGTGGCTCAGGCCCCAAAGCACACAGCCAGGCTCTGTTTGCTCTCCATCTGATTTCAATCACAGACAGCACCCTGGGTACCAGGGGCCCTTCCCAAACACTGGCCGGGTGCAGAGGTGGTGCAAAGCTGCAGTGTGTGGTCAGAAAACACTGGCCATGCTGGGGGCAATTTCTTTGCTAGCTCATCCCCACCCAAGGGTCTGCCTGATTAATCAGATAGCTGAACAGCATCAGATCATGATGGAAAGTCCCCAAATCCCAGAAGATGGAAGCCTCCCAAACACCAGGGCAGAGGCTGACCCAGAGTTGCTTCTTCCACCCGAGGAACCCTGAGAGCTGGCTCACCCATCTCTGCTTCATGTAAGAGAGCCATCAGTGGACCACATTGCCCTTCAAGCAGCAGCAGCAGCAGTAGATGGAGAGAAAGCAGAGGAAGGCTGAGCAAATGAGCCTGTTATCTCACAAAGGGCCATGTGTAAGCTTCTGGGCTTGCAATGCAAGAGCAGAGAGTGGGAGGAGTAGTTAATGTTTTCCCAGCAAGGGGACATTCCCGGGTGGAAATATCTCTGTGCCCTGGAAACGGAGCCCTTCAAAGAGGGCAGTGCCTGTGAAGCTGCCTTTCAGATGGGTGATGCTGAGGCTCGGTGGTGGAGAACTGCTCCCGGTGGGTATGGGAACAATCAGCTCACATCAAAGCCCTTCGTGAGCCCACAGGGAAGCTGAGGCTGGAGCTGAGCTCGGCCTTGCAGGCTGTGACCATGCAGGTGGGCTCTCTGTGATGCTCTTCCTATGTCCTCCCTGCTGCTTGTCCTTTTGGTTGCATTCAGCCCACAGGTACCCACCAAAGGACTGGGAGTGTAGAAGGGAGAAAGCAGAGTCCTTTGGCTGGGGAAGAAGCTGCAATAGGATGGGAACAGCGGGATGTTGGAGACATAGGCAGGGAAAAAGGCTTGAAAGAGGCCTGAAAAAGAGCTCCTGCTGAAGATAGAAGATGTTCAGCTACACTGACACAAAACCTAAAGCACTGGGCTTAGCTGGCAGCCAGATAGCCTTCAGCAGAGACCACTAAGCCTACTGCTGGAAATGTGGGATGTTTTCCTCCTTCCTCCACAGTCTTCCAGCACCAAGGTGCAAAGCACTGGGGGGGAAGGAGCTGCCTCCATCAGCCAGGACCAAAGGATGGCAAGGCTCAGCATCAGGGTGTGGTAAGGGTTTGAGGGGCTCTTTTGTTATCTCTTGGCTCTTTTTAGGCCTGACAAAACACTGCTGGCACTGCACAGCTGGCTTCTGTCTGCAGCTCTCTTCTCAAGAGCTTAAACCCCCTCAGGCTGAAACAGCAATGCCTCACTGTGGGGAGGTAAAAGCCTCTGGGCAACACAGGCTGACAAGAGTGGAAGAATGAACTTGGAGCCCCAAGCCTGCTGTTTCTTGGCTAAGGAGGCAAGGCCCCTGCCAGAGCCTGTAGCAGGTGTCCTCAAACTGTGGATTTTTCCCTGTGCACTTGCTTCTTCAGTTTCCCGTTGGAAAGCAGGATGCTCAGCTCTTCCAGGCAGGCTGGGGCTCCACTTGTAGCAGCAAGGAGCTGCTGCAGTCACAGCCTTGTGCTTCCCACCCACCGTTCGCACCCTGGTGAGCTGCTTCCACGCCACGCATGAGAGCGTGAGGCATCTGCGCCTGAGCTATCGGAGCCACTGCATTGCAAATGAAGGCAGCACAGTGAGCATTTGTTGCCAGCATAACGGCTCCAACTCTTGGCAGGATCCCGTGGTAGACACTGGCAGCCCCAAGAGAGGTGCCCCAGACCTGCAGGAAGAGCTCTCGCATCACCTCCGCCCAGCTGGATCACAGGCACAGTGGAGCAACAGGAAGAGATGGGTTGGAAGAGCTGGAGAGAAGCTGCTTGCAAGAGCTCTGCCTTGTGCTCCGAGAGCTGCAGGTGTCTGTGCCACGGCTCAGAGAAGCTCAGTCTCCAGCCTGGGTTGTGGTTTTCCCTATATCACTTCCAGTGATGTTCAACATTTGTTCGTTCCGGCTGTAAAACCTCTCCTGGCTCTACACCAGCTATTTTCTCACCTCAGCGCCTCAGCCAGAGCAGAGCTAGCTGCTGGGCTTGTGCAGCTCCGACACCCTGGCCCTCATGGCAGCATCCTCTTTGCTCCGGGCGTGCTGCAGACCAGGAGAGGTGGCAAACTTTACCACCTTCTTCTTCTCCTGTGCCTGCAGGAGCCTACCCAGGGCAGCCAAGAGGAGCACAGGACAACCATAGCCAGGTCCCCGCAGGGTTGTGGGCACCGCTGAGTGGTAGGAAGGGACTGGTTCATTTTGGGATTGAGCTTGATGAAACCCCCAGGAATTGAACCAACTCCCACAGTGGCCTCGGGTTGCACCAGGGGAGGTTTAGCTTGGACATGAGGAAAAAAAATTCTTCTCCAAAAAGGTTGTGAAGCCCTGGAACAGGTTGCTCAGGAGTGTCCATCCCTGGAGGGGTTTATAAGCCATGCAGATGTGGTGCGGAGGGGCACGGTTAAGCGGTGACCTGGCAGAGCTGGGTTTACAGTCGGACTCGATTATCTCAAAGGTCTCTTCCAACCACAATGATGTTGTGATGCCCCGTACGGGAAGGAGCCCCAGAGCAGGCTCTAGCTGCTGCTCTGACGACAGCGGGACTTTAGGCTGCCCAGCTGTTTGTTTTTCACTCCCAAAAGCAGACGGTCTCTCGTTTAACCGGCCGGAGAACCCCCTGGCGGGGCGGCAGCAGGGTCTGGCACACGAAGAAGTGAGGATCCCTGGGGGCACTCTGAACGCCTGCTCAGAATTCCCTCCCGCTCACCCAGAATTTGACTTGCTGGGAGGGGTTTCCTCAGGGCACCGGGGCAAGCAAGTGCCCAGGGGACACCCAACACCCGTGTGCCCCGGGGAAGCGGCGCGACCGTGAGGGCACCGTGCCCGGTTGCGGGGCACCCCACAACCCCTCTCCGCGCAGGGTCTGCCCGTTGCGGGCACACAGCGGGCACGTCGCCCGGCGGGGGCTGCGGTGCCTTTTCCGGGGTGAGGACAGCACCGGCCGCAGCCGAGCGCGGTGGCGGACCGGGCGAGGCGGGGGGATGCCCCGCAGCCGCTCCCCCTCCCGCGGGCAGCGCTGCCCCGGCCCTGGTGGCGGCGGGGCGGGCGGGCGGAGCTGTCCTTCAGCACCACGGCACCTGCCGGTGCCCGGGCGATGGCGGCGGGGCCCCGGGGCCAAGCCGGGCGGGCGGCGGTGGCGGGGTGGGGGGGCGCCGGTGGGTCGCGCAGGCGCAGGGCTGCGCGGCTCCTCAAGGTGTTGGCGGCGCGGCCGAAGATGGCGACAGACTGAGGGCAATGGGGCCCGGCGGCGGGCGCGGCGGGGCCCGCGAGCTGGCGCAGCCCACGGGCAAGCGGAAAGCCGAGTGAGCGGGACCGGGGCATGCCCCCGAGAGGCGGGCGGAGAACCGGGGCCGGGGCGGGGAGCGGGGCCGAGGTAACGCGGCGGCGGCGGCGGTGGCCGGCGGCCTGTAGGCGGGGGCGCGGGCATGGCGGCGGCGGCGGCGGCGCGGCGCGGCGGGCGCAGGTGACAGCGGCGGCAGCGCGGCGCGTCCCGCCACCGCCGCCGCCGCCGCCGCTCCCCCCTCTCCGCGCCGCCCCCGCAGCATGATCCGCGGCGCCTGGATGTACCCCCGCGGGGGAGCCGCCGGCGGGGCGGTGTGCTGCGCGCCGCGCCGCAGCGACAAGCCGGTAGCCGACCCCGAACGGGCGCAGAAATGGCGCCTCTCGTTGGCCTCGCTCCTCTTCTTCACCGTCCTCCTCTCCGACCATCTGTGGCTCTGCGCCGGGGCCAAGCTGCGGGCGCGGGAGCGGAGCGGAGGAGGTGCCGGGCGGCCGCGGAGCCGCGGGCCGCGGGCCTTGCTGGCGGCCGAGCCGGCGGGCGGTAGCTGCGAGGCCTTGCTCGGTAACCTCAGCCGGGCGCCAGGTCCCACCGGCCCCTGCCCCGCCGCCCGCGGCGACTTGGACTCGGCCTGCGCCCGGCTTCACGCCCTGCAGAGGCCGCGGGGCTCGCTGGCCGGCGCGCCCCTCCGCTCGCCCCCCCGCCGCCGCCCCCTTCTTCGCCTCTCCCTCCTCCAAGAGGACTTTCCTGCAGGCTTATTTTAGGAACTTCAACCTCTCCTTTTGTGATACTTACACGATCTGGGACCTGCTGCGGGAAATGGCCGGCCCGGACGGTCTGGACTGCAGCGTGGACAACCTGATGGTGGACTTGATGGTGGCGGCGGCCGGAGCGCTGGGCGGGGAGGCCTGTAGCAGCTGCGTCCAGGCGTACCAGCGGCTGGACCAACACGCTCAGGAAAAATATGAGGAGTTCGACCTCTTGCTGGAGAAGTACTTGCAATCGGAAGAGTACTCGGTCAGATCCTGCCTGACGGACTGCAAGGTAGGACCCGGCGCCCTGGGGTCCCCTCCCGGTGCTGCTGAGAAGCCTGGGGTGAGCTGTGCGTTGACTCGCAGCCCCACCAAGCCGTGGGGGTCCTGGCATTGGGAAGGCATCGTTGACCCTCCTGCCCACACGCTTGCCAGAGGGATGAGGGTGTCCCTCTGCTCCCCCGCCCCGAGCCCCAACCTGGCAGTGCTGGTGGGGTGGGTTCAGAGCCTTCCGAGGCAGCCAGGACAGGTTGTTGGGACCAGGAGAGCAGAGTGAGTCTTGGCCTGGGCACCCATCCCTTCATAAGTGTCCACCTGCAGACAGGCTCCTGACACTCCACTCCCTACCAAGATCACTCCTTTACATGTCCACATGCATACCTGTGCACACGCAGGCTGAGGTGGGGCAGGCATGGTGTGGCGAGCAGGGCTGGGCTGCCCAGCCATTGTTAAGCTAAGGTATGTAGAGAGGCAGTGACCTGAGATGAACCACAGTGAGGGAACCCCTTCTCAGCTGTTTTCCAGCTCTTCCACCCATTCTCCCCAGGGATATGGTCCAAGGGTGCTGCAGTGTGCCTCTCCCAGCATCACCGACCATCCCCAGCCCTATGGCATGGTCTGTGTTCCAAAAACAAATGGATTGCCTCTCCCAGTATCAGTCAGGTTGAGCATCAGCGTGTTGCAATCTCCTCTTGAAAACAAGAACCATGGTGGCATTTCCATCCAGAGCCTGGCATGGTTCTGCTGGGAGCTCCTCTGTGTTCCCAGCTCCCTCCTGCACCAAGCTGCCTGTCTCACCTGCACATGTTCCCTCTGGACATCACCTCTGGGAAGCGTAATGGTGTCTATAATTAAACCTGCCTCCCCTTCCTCTGAGCTGTGTCCTGGGGGAGAGGCAGCTGAGTGTGTTATGGCATTGTCCCCAGAGGGATGGTAGCAGAGCATCCCCTTCTGACAGGACAGGGCTCTCCTGGGGGAGTTTTGAGGGACACTTGCAGCTGTGGAGTTGACACAGGTGGCTCTCAGTGCAGTGCTTGTCCCTGGGGAAAGCGCAGGAGCAGCAGTGAGGTGCAGCACTGGGGACAGCGATGCGGTTGGTGGCCTTCGTTGAGGGCACAACAGCAAGATTCTGGCCGCTGCTCTCATGCATGGCTTTTGTAAGGAGATGGTTTGAAAAGGAGCTGGTGGTGATGTTCTGGGGCAGAGCCAGGCCAGGTAATTGCAATCTGCTTGCCCACATTCCCCCTGCAGTTTCAAAGGTCTGTGGTATGCAGCCTGCACTGAGCACTTTGGTCCTGCTGCTCCACTTCTGCAGCGGTGGAAGGGGTTCAGCACTGACCACTGCTATGCTGGTCCTACTGTCATGCAGGGTCTTCCCATGCTGCCTCCTGTCCTGTGTACAGGTGCTGTCTCTTCAGGCTCAGTGTCCAGGCTCTGCTGAGTCCAACCTTCTGGAGCTTGCTGGTGTAGCAAAGAAAGATAAGGATGTAATCATTATCTCTTGGTCTTGATCAAGGAGATGTTCCTATGGACTGTAAAGCATCTAGGAACAGAGATGTGCTTAGATGAGTCTTCATTAGATGTCTCTGGTCTTACCATTCTCTATGAGGAAGGAGGAAATGAGCTTAGGAGATGCAGAGCTGGAGGTAGTGGCAGCAAGGCACAGACCTGCAAGCTCACTCTGTCACGTTCGCTGTTGCACCCAAAGAGCACTGATGAGCATCAGCTTTGTGGTGTCACCAGGATTGTCTGGGCAGCGACAATAGTCTGCTGGGGGCCAACTGTGCAACCTTTCCTGGGGTCCCCATGAGGTGATTTCCAGAATGGGGGGGGCCAAGTCTGCAGGCACCAGCTCAAACCCCTCACAGCTGCTGCTTCTTTTGGTCACTTGTGCAAATCGAGCTGCCAGTTTATGGTGCTTCAGTACATATTTAGGTGACTTTAGACTTCAACTGCTGTAGGTCTCAACCTTGCCCTCTTCTGTGGCTTTTCCCTGTTTGTGAGAGGAGGCTGGAGCCAAAGCCCTGCACTGTGGTGGTGCCTGGCAAGTTTTTGGCCTGATTTTGAGTGTGTTGGACTGCAACTCAGGCTGCAGTTACTCCTTGCATTGGGAAAACCTGGCTAGCAGAGTTTTTAAAGCTGCCCAAATCTGTCATTCCTATCCAGATGTGACAACAGAGGGTTACCACTCGTTGATTGGAGCTAGATGATCTTTAAGGACCCTTCCAGCCCAAATCATTCTGTGATTTTATGATATGACAGGAAAATAGGAGAGGAGTGGAGCAAAACACAACAGCTGAACCACTGTGAGAGGCTCCTGCAAAATCCCTTTAGCAGGACTCTGGCTTCAGAGAGCCTGTAGCCAGGGAAACAGGACTGAAATAATACTTCTGGGGCCCGGGACTGTGCTGACCATGAAAGGCTGGTGCTGAGGGGTCAGTGCTGTTTCCCATCCACATCCTTCCTATTCCATAATAGCAGCTGGAAAAACAAAGTGAGGAAACAAAGCATCTCGAGCTCACCTGCAGGCAGCCTTCCTCTGCAGAGCCATGCATCCCCCCTGTAATCCCATCCCCAAGGAGCAGTGCTGCTCCATAAGGAGCACACAGAGAGCTCTTGGGCAGCCAAATTGCCTCAGGTAATTTTGGCTCTTTATTGCATCTGCTTTAAAACAACAACAGCAGTCAGAAAAGCCCCTCTGGAGCAGCCAGTTCCTTCATACAGCAGCAGGTTTGGCCCCAAGTTAAAACCCTGGAGGTGGCTGAGTGTGGTGGGTTGGTTTCAGGAGAGAAATAAGTCCTCTCTGTCCCTGTTAGTAAAGCATTTTGAGGGGTTGGGATGCTGTGCTTGGTGAGGGAAAGGGAGTGAGCAGCATCCTGAATATCCAGACCTTGTGCTCAGAGCTTGCAAGAGTGCTCAGGAAAGACTGGGCCAAAATCTCCCTAAGGGCTAGAAATGCTGCCAAGTGGTGGGGTCTCTGTAACAGCTCACTGCTCAATACTCTTCTGTGTGCTCTTTGGAAGTAATGGGAGTAGTTCCTGGGCAGATCCCACTTCCTGCATGTGTTGTTGCTACTCCATGCAGCACCATCACCTTCCAGATCACACTCAAAGTGTTTTGCTTCTTACTCCTACCACTGACACCAGAAATCACTTTGGCTGAGTCAAATGAGAAAATACCTTTCTTGGGTGTATTGTTTGTGGTTTATGTCTGATGGGATGATGGCAGCTGATCATGGAGGGTGGCTCCTGGAGGCCCTCATGGGCAGGGTCTCCAGCACTGTGCCCACAGGGCAGGGAGAGGACCAAGCAAGTCTGCAGAGTCCATCCATATTCTGAAACACATTTCACTTCTGGCAATGAAGACCTGACTGTAAACTGCTAGGGTCATGGGGCTGGTAAGTGGTGATGTGCATAAAAGGGGAGGAAAATGCTCATGTTTTTCTGCCTGTCAGAGAGAAAATTCATTAAATTAGCCAGGGGCAGCTCCCTACCACCTCCATCTCCCCTCTTCCTGCAGGACTTGTACCCTTTTATCACCGTGAGACACAGTGAACTCCGTGTGCTGTTGAGGTGCCAGTAGCACCCTTCAGAAAGGCTCAAGGGGTTTAGAGCCCGAGGATGTGGATGCTGTGGCCAAATGTCCCTTGGGAAACTTGGGGTGGTGGCAGCCTTTGCAGCATGTGAGCCATCAGCTGAGGCTTTGCAGGACTTTGTCTTTCTCCCCAGACTAATGCCCCACGGGATGCTGATGGCTGCTTTGTGCCTCTTCTTTCTTCTCCAAAGTCTTTCTGAAGAGCAGAAAGCAGCTCAGGCAGCACCAGCAGGCCAGAGCTTTGCTGCTGTAGAGGCAGAGCTCTCCTAAAAGTGAGTCCTACTGGTGCTAGGGCAAATCAAGATCTATGGGCCAAAGCCTGCTGAATTAAGGACTCATTAGGTTGCAGGAAACAAAGCTGCAGAGAGAGAAGGTCTGACAGGCAGGAGCTGCAGGGCTGGGGCTGGACCAGAGCACTGGTGGGAAGGGAAGGCCAGGCTGGACAGGACCTGTAGCTTCTCAAATGAGATTAGATTACCAGGGTTTCTCTGCGTGCGTGGGCCACTGCCTGCTCAGTCCTGCTGTGCCCCCGGCCAGATCTGTCTCTGCACCTCTGGTTTCCCTGCTACCTCCCAGAGAGGCTGGCTGGGAGAGCCTGGCAGGGCAGGATTTCACTCCAGAGGTGTTCATAATAGTGTTTCCCTGCTGTGGGTGTGTGGGTGATGCTGTGAGAGATGGAAGCTTCTTCCTGCTGTACAGTGGTCGGGTCACTGCACCTGGCACAGCCCTCAGTGAACAGCTGGGGAGCAAATGTGTGGTGCCCAGCTTCAACATCCTCTGAGGGTCCTGCTTTCTTGTTCTTGTTTAGCCAGAAATAGCATCAGCAACCAGAGTCTCTGCTGAGCATCCCTCCCTATGGAGCAGCTACAGCAAATGTGAGGCATGCTGGGTCTGGGAGCTTTGAGAGAGCCACATTTTGGGGGCTTCCTGGTGCCAGGGACACCTCTTGGGGGAACCAAAGCAGCATTTTACCTTCATCAGAGCAGCCTGAGTGGAGTTTATCTGGGCTGGGCTTGTCCAAAATAACTGTTCAGCTTGGCTCCAGGCCTGGATGTCTCTTTGCACAGAGACCTGCACCCAGTAGGAAGGTCTCTTGAGACCCACAGGAAAGTGGCTCCACCAAAATCTTGTGCTTTTGTAATAGAAAATGAAGGTTACATTAAGATTACATCAAGAATCCACTGATGGGTGACTGCAAAGCTGCACCTAGGGTAGGGTGTCCCTGTCCATGGCAGGGGGGTTGGAACTAGATGATCCTTGTGGTCCCTTCCAACCCTGACTGATTCCACGATTCTACCCGAGGCTTGGTCCCCTCTTGCAGCATTAATAGAGACCAGAAGCAGCAGCAGCACTGTCAGGGGGAAGGCTGCTCCTGAGAAGCTCTGGTGTCTGGAACTTTTTCTCAGGAACAAGGCTGGCCAGTGAGATGGAGCTTTCTTGGGGTTTCATGAGGTGCTAAAGAGTTCCAGAGTAAATTCCAGAGTAATTCCAGCAGCTCAGTGCGGTTCATTGTATGGCAGCTTTAGCAAGCCCACATGCCCCAGCTCAGCCAAGCACACAGCTCCCCATTACACACCAGGGCTGGGTAAGCAAAGGGGATTTGTTGTTTTTTTTTCTCTCCAGCCCTGCACCAAGATGTGAGTAAATGGTTTGAAGGATCTGAGCAAGAGGAATGTGTGGGCTCAGACATGTGGTTACTGCAGCCACAGCCTCTAGCGTGGCCCCGTTCCTGCACCTTGTGTTGGCTGCCACCGAGCTACTTAAAGACTGAAAAAACAAACCCAGAAGGACAAAAAACTGAGTAGATGAAGGGAGTTTGCTCTGTCATAAAGACAGTAATCAAGGTGTCAGAAATGCTCCAAGTGGTGTCCAGGAAGGAGGATGCTGAGCTGATGTGTGCTGTGTAGTATATCTGGGGTGTATCTTGGACCATCCAGAGCTTTGCTTGGGGTTGAGTGGTCTTGAAATTGCAGGATCGCAGAATGTCAGGGGTTGGAAGGGACCTCAAAAGATCATCCAGTCCAACCCCCCTGCCAGAGCAGGAGCACTCAGAGCAGGTCACATAGGAATGCATCCAGATGGTTTTGAATATCTCCAGAGAAGGAGACTCCACGACCTCTCTGGGCAGCCTGCTCCAGGGCTCTGACATCCCTCCTGTTCCCAGGGAACCTCCTCTGCTCCAGCTTGCACCAACTGCCCCTTGTCCTGTCATTGGACATCCCTGAGCAATGCCTGGCCCTGTCCTCCTGACAGTGCCCTGCACATCTTTATCAACAGGAATGAGGTCACCCCTCAGGCTTCACTCCAAGCCCCAGCTCCCTCAGCCTGTCCTCACAGAGAGGTGTTCCACTCCCTTCAGCATCTTTGTAGCTCTGTGTTGGACTCTTCCAAGCAGTTCCCTGAGGTCCTTCTTGACCTGAGTGGCCCAGAACTGGACACAGCATTCCAGATGCAACCTCACCAGAGTAGAGGGCCAGGAGAACCTCTCTCAGCCTACTCATCCCACCCCTTCTGATCCACCCCAGGATGCCATTGGCCTTCTTGGCCACAAGGGCACATTGCTGGCTCATGGTCACCCTCCTGTCCACCAGGACCCCCAGGTCACTTTCCCTTATGCTGCTCTCCCAAGCTATCCTGATCCGTGGGATTGTTCTTTCCCAGGTGGAACATTCCCTGGCGGGGGGGTGGTGTGTGTGCAGTGGGCTACAGGCCAGACCCATGCATTTGCCCAGGATGTGGGTGGTAGCCATGAGGTGCTTTCCCTCCAGCTGGGCTGTTGGGTGGTGGTGTGAATGGGAGGAGGGCTGAGCACCCACTGCAGTGGCTGCCTGCTGGGGGGTGGTGCTTTGTCTGTTTGTCCTCACCCGGTGACACCTGTCAGTGGTGCTTAAGGGGGTGAAAAACGAGTTTACAAAGGCAGCAAGTCCCGGTGCAGCAACAGGCAGGTCAGCAAATGGTGCAGGGAAGAGTGGGAGGGAGGGTGAGAGATCTGTCTCCATCAAACTGTCACCAAGTCGCCACAAGTGACGCAGGTGCCAGCGCCTCTTCTGTGCCCGAGCGCTGCTGCCCGTGCCCGCTGCGGGCGAGTGCCGCTTCCTCTTAGCCTGTGCCCATCCCTGGCAGCATGATGTGAGCTGGGGCTTCACTGGCCAGGTGGGATGAGCTCCTTGGAGAAGCAGGCTCGGCTCTGGGGGCAGGGACACGGTGTGGTACCTCAGCAGCTGGTGATGCCTTTTGGAGCGTGGTGTGCCAAGGTGCTGTCGGGTACGGGCAGCCTCTGGGATCAGTACTGGCAAAATGGGTGACCAGGTGAAACAGCACAAGAACAGCCAGGCAGAAAGGGACCTGGGCGTGTGGTGGATAGTAGCTGAACATGAGGCAGCAATGTGGCCAGGAGGGCCAATGGCATCCTGGCTTGCATCAGGAGCAGTGTGGCCAGTAGGACAAGGGAGGTTATTCTGCCTCTGTACTCGGCACTGCTCAGGCCACACCTTGAGTGCTGTGTCCAGTTCTGGGCTCCTCAATTCCAGAGAGATGTTGAGGTACTGAAATATGTGTAGAGAAGGGCAATGAAGCTGGTGAGGGGCCTGGAGCACAGCCCTGTGAGGAGAGGCTGAGGGAGCTGGGGGTGTGCAGCCTGCAGCAGAGGAGGCTCAGGGCAGAGCTCATTGTTGGCTACAACCACCTGAAGGGAGGCTGTAGCCAGGTGGGTTTGGGCTCTGCTGCAAGGCAAGCAGCGACAGAACAAGGGGACACAGTCTCAAGCTGTGCCAGGGGAGGTTCAGGATGGATGTTAGGAAGAAGTTGTTGTCAGAGAGAGTGATTGGCATTGGAATGGGCTGCCCAGGGAGGTGGTGGAGTGGCTGTGCCTGGAGGTGTTGAAGCCAAGCCTGGCTGGGGCACTTAGTGCCATGGTCTGGTTGCTTGGCCAGGGCTGGGTGCTAGGTTGGACTGGCTGAGCTTGGAGGTCTCTTCCAACCTGATCGATTCTATGATTCCTATCCTCACTGGGCTCTTAAAGAAGTATCTTCTCTCTGTTTCTCATAGCAGTGTCCCAGGCATTGGAACTTATAAAAATAGCTTCTTGAGATGGCACAGCAGAAAAGCAGCTCCAGCTGATGCCTTCAGAGAGGGTCCCCAAGTGGAGGACTCCCTGAGTGATTCTACCCTGACAGTTTCAGTTCCTCTCCCATGATGGTTTGGTCCAAGAGTGGTAACTAAGTCTGAGGTCTTGTTCCTCACTGGGTTCTTTGTCTCGAGGCTGGTAGTTCCTCTTCTTATCTCAAGGATGCAGCTTTGGCTGATGGATGTAGCTACCTTATTTTTCACGTAGTGCAGTGGTCTCAAGGCCTCCCTTCATGTCATCAAGTCTTAAGTTTACTTAAGCCCACAGCTTCAGTAAATCCACCTCCTCGTGCTAAGCAAACCAAGTCTCAGCTCAGCTTAATTTTAAGCCCTCACCCAATTAGTTCTGATGTCCTACAACTATTTTAATCCCCAACACCAGTCCCCTCCTTGCTCTAATCATCCTTTGCCCTGGGCTGCCTGGGGTGGCCCAGGCTGGGGACAGCTTTCATCGTGGGCAGTGGTGCTGTTGTCCTGATAGACAAAGGGATCTGCCAGTGTCACACTGACTGCCAGCCATGCCATCATCCTGGCACTGCCAGGGGAAAGGAGGCAGCACTGGGAGGTAGAGTAGGGTGTGCACAGTGTCTGCTTGAGCCCAGGACAGCACTGAAGCTGCTTGTGGAAGGACTTCACATGGTCCCTATCCAAGAACAGGCATCTTTTCCATTGGGAAAGGAAGCAGGGATCACACAGCCTGTGTCAGGGACACCTCTGAGCTTGCACTTTGTGAGCCCCGGGGACCACACACAGCAGTCCCAGCCCCTCCACACCCCACAGGGCAGCAGGGTGTCATGGAAACCCCCCACAAGCCCAGGCCTGGCTGCAGAGATGCCCCATGAGCTTTGCCAGAGTTGCAGGCAGCAGTAGCACAGGACATACCTGGCTTCCAGGGGCTATTCCTGCTGTCACCAGGATGCCATTAGGATGCAACTCATGCCTGACTCCTCGCAGAGGAAGCTCAGCTGTGCTGTCATTTGAAGGGCAATGACTCAGGGCCAGCAAATCTGTGAATGAGACAGGGAGGCAGCTTGGGTGAGAAGTGGCCGTCTGTCCACGCTGCCTGCCGCCCCTGTGCCCGCAGCCAGCAGCCTCCACCGGTCCAGCCTCGCTCTTCTTCCCCAAAAGCTTGGCCTTTGCTCTGGGCTGCTCTCTGGGGCCTGTCTCCCAGCCGTGCTGCTGAGGAGTTGGGTGCACACAGCCAGGCTGGGCTGCCCCACGCCCTGCTGGTGTGGCTGTTGTGTTCGAAAAGGCAGCAAGAGGCGACATGGCCTGGCATGGGTTTGGCTTGCCAGAGCTCTGCTGGTGTGAGCATCCCACTGCTCCCTGTCCCTGCTGCCTGCCCTGCTCATCTCCTTGGCATCTCATCTGCCATCCTGTCTCTGCTCAGCAGCTGCTGCAGTGCTTCTGGTGAGTGGAGGCAGTGGAGGGGTAGAGAGGGGAGCTAGAGAGAGGGGGGATGAGCTGGCACCAGTGGCAGGAACAGAGGGTTTCCCAGTGAGGACAGCACCAGTGCCTGGGCACCACTAGGGAGCCTGGTGCCCGGTGCTGTGCCAGTCCCCAGTGTTCTTTGCTGTTGGTTATGAAGGGAGAGGAGACAAGCAGGGCTGTTCTCAGAAGTTTCTTGGACTTTCCTCAGGCTGAGGGAGGTTCACCACCCCCTCTACACTGCCCTAGTAAGGCCACATCTGGAGTACTGGGTCCAGTTTGGGGTTTCCCAGTTCAAGAGAGACAGGAACTACTGGAGAGGCTGCAAAGATGCTGAGGGGCCTGGAGCACTTCTGAGGGGGAAAGGCTGAGAGCCCTGGGGCTGTTTAGCCTGGAGAAGAGTAGCCTGAGAGGGGATCTGATCAATGCTGAGGGGCAAGAGGATGAGGCCAGACTCTTTTCAGGGGTTTCCAGCAGCAGTGAGTACAAACTGAAACACAGGAGGTTCCATATGAGCATGAGGAGAAACTTCTCCCCTCTGAGGGTGCTGGAGCCCTGGCCCAGGCTGCCCAGAGGTTGTGGAATCTCCTTCTCAGGAGAAATTCCAAACCCACCTGGACATTGCCATCCTGGGCTACCTGTTGTGGGTGTCTCTGGTTTGGCAGATCAGTTGGACTTTGATGATCTCCAGAAGACCCTGCCAACCCCTACCATATTGGGATTCTGGGATTCCTTGGTCACTCCTGTGTGTGTTGGGATGCCAAGCAAGTGGCCTCGAGGCTCTGTGGGCGAGGGGCAATGAGTGCAAAAGTCATAGAGTCATAGAATGGAGCAGGTTGGAAGAGACCTCCAAGCTCATTCAGGCCAACCTAGCGCCCAGCCCTGCCCAAGCAACCAGACCATGGCACTAAGTGCCCCAGCCAGGCTTGGCTTCAACACCTCCAGGCATGGCGACTCCACCACCTCCCTGGGCAACCCATTCCAATGCCAATCACTCTGTCAAGAACAAGTGTAACAGCCCTTTGCAGCTGCCAAAACAACCCCAATGTTGGCATAGAAGGCTGAGCACCTCCCAGTGCCTGGGAGCCAAGGGTGCTGAGCTGGGATGCTCCTGTCTCACTTTCTGGAGGGATCTGCAACAGTCCAAATCCTGCTGCTCACCTCTTGGCAAGGTCCATGGGGGTGAATCAGGCTGATGGCTGAGCCTTACACCTTACACCATGTTCATACAAACCAGGACCTTGCAGCATGCACCTGAATGAGGACAAGAGTCTCCTGGCAATGTGCAGGATCAAGCCCTTCCCTGTTGTGAGGCCAGCCCCCCTCAGCCTCTCCCAGAACCATGCTCCAGCCAAACCACTTCCTCGGGAGGTCGATGCTGCTGCTTTGGTGGAGAAACTTCTTCTTGCTGACCCCACCAGCGGGTGGGTAATGGATGGCTCGTGGCACTGAAGTGTCTGGCCTTTATTTTTTTATATCCTGTCTCATGTTCCAGGCTGTTCTCATTATCTGCATGAATGTTTAATCTGCTCCCGAGTCCTGCTCAGCTCCTGGCTGCAGCAGTATCTAATGGGAGCGAATTCCTCAAGCGATGCTAATGGATTGCAGGGACCTGACTTTCCCTTTGTCCCAACTCATGCTCATCTTCAGCTTCCTAGTTGAAGTCTTTAATTACTTTTTTAGTAATTGGGCTGATGGCAGAGCAGGTTGCTAACTAACCTGGTTACCTGCAGCCTCACCTCCCCTGCAGCCTTACCTGCAGAGCCATGCTTGCCTAGTTAGACTACAGCAAAGCCATCTCCCTGCTCCTGGCACCACTGCTGAGCCCTCCCACCTTCCAAAGTGCTCTAAAAACCCCTAGGAGATACTTTTAGGATGCTGATTAATGCTTCTCTGGATTCCCTCTCCCTACAGATGGGCTCCCATGGTCCAGGAGACACGTTTGGGAGAGCAACACTTGAGATGGGTTGCCTCCTTTGTTTTGTAGCTGAGCTGTTGCTCTCCCAGCATCTTTCTTGCCTTCTTTCTGCACTCAGCATCTTCTGGTGTTAGTATTTTAGCTCAGCCCCTTCTACAAGGCAGGCAGGCAGGACTGTGTGCTGTTGAGCTGGTGTTCCTTCCATCTGAACACCTTCCACCTGAAACTTCTTTCCTGTGAGGGTGCTGAAGCCTGGAGCAGGCTGCCCAGGGAGGTTGTGGAGTCTCCTTCTCTGGAGAGATCCCAAACCCACCTGGACACTGTGATCCTGGGCAGCCTGCAGTGAATGACGCTGTTGTAGCAGGAGGGCTGGAGAAGATGATCTCTAGAGGTCCCTTTCAATCCCCAGCATGTTGGGATTTGGGGATTGTTTGATTACTCCTGCAGCTGGAGCTGGTTGAGCCTCCTGTGATTTCTGGTTGGCCGCTTGGGGGAAGTTTTATTTCTCATCCTTGGCTTGCTGTGACCCTTGCCCAGTCTGCATGTGGACAAACTGCTGGTGGCCAGGGAGTGAGTGGCTTGTCTTCAGCATCTGGAGGATTTTCTCATTCTCCTTCTCCACTGCATGGCCAGGGCTCAAGGGCAAGTTGTCCCAGGAGTGGAGGAAGACCATGCAGCCCCCTCCCTGGAGCCCAAACCCTGCTGGCTCAAGTACATATCAGCACAGGGATGGGAAGCACCAGAACAGATCAGCACTGCCTGGCCCAGACACACCAAACCAGACTGGACACTCCCTGGTCACCCCTGCATGGGCACAAGCACCCCTGTCCTGCTCCCATGGCCACAGAGGAACAGGGAGAGGGGACAGCTTGGCCACTTGGCCATCATACTGAGGCCCCAGGATGTGAGTGAAAGCCATGGCTGGAATCCCAGAGGCGGTTCCCCTGCCCCGTGGTTCACACCAGGGCCATTCCCAGCGCCCTCAGCCTGGCCTGGCTGTGGCCAGTCCCATTCCCACCGAGCCCCTATCCTCATACCACACCATTCCCACTGGCAGGCTCTGTGGCAGTGCCCAGAGCCGCAGACACTGAGTGGCCCTTGCCCCCCTGTTTGTGAAACAGAGGATGTGTGTCTCCAGCTCTGTCATCACCAAGCACAGCACAACTTCATAGTGACCAAAATCACTACAAGCAGTACCACCAAAAAAAGCCAATCTCAGGCAGTTGTTGGAATTTCTGCTTCCACTAAACTAGAGCATGTGAAGGTGGCGAGGTGGAGATAAAGCAGCTCCAGAGCTATCAAAGCTACCCAGAGCCAGCTGTTACAGATGTGATGGTGGAGCAGCAAGGCTAATTTAAAGCCAAAAAAGCTGTCTGAAAAGCTCAGCATCATTAATGTCAGAATTGCAGGCGGCAGTAATTGAATCTGACGGTAATTGGACGTTGCAGCTTGTGTGTGGTGACTCCTGGCTGGCTGTGGATGTCAGCATTCCCTTCATCCTCTCCTATCCAAAGGGGATTCTTCTCTTCCCCCCCGGCACGTCCTACTTCCCTCATAGCATCCTGATGTGCCAGAGCTTGGAGAGCTGCCCAAGAGGCTCATTAGCAGGACTCATTTCCCTGTGTCCAAGATTAATGAGGCACAGCCACTCCAGATGCTCATCTCAGGCCATGGTGGAAATGTGAGTCCTAGGAACTGCTCCAGGAGGAAAAGGGACAGCTCTCAGCCCAAGGTAGGGCAGGAAGGGTCCAGACAACCAGCAGTAGAACAAGGGGACACAGTCTCAAGTTGTGCCAGGGGAGGTCTAGGCTGGATGTTAGGAGGAAGTTGTTGGCAGAGAGAGTGATTGGCATTGGAATGGGTTGCCCAGGGAGGTGGTGGAGTGGCTGTGCCTGGAGGTGTTCAAGAAGAGACTGGATGAGGCACTTAGTGCCATGGTCTAGTTGACTGGCTAGGGCTGGGTGCTAGGTTGGACTGGATGAGCTTGGAGGTCTCTTCCAACCTGTTTGATTCTATGATTCATCTTGGAAGTGATGGAGATGATCTCGCTGGAAAGAGATGGCTGGATGCATGCTGTGTTCTGGGGAGCAAGACATGGTGAGCAAGGTAGTTAGAGGAGGAGGTTCTCTGGCACTGGTGGGGTCTGGTCCTCATGGAGAGAGTGGCAAGGAGGCTGGTGGGGCTGTGTGGGGTGTCCTGCACCACCTCAGCTTCACACAGCTGTGAGCTGGTCCAGCACTCATGGCCTCAGAAGCAGCAAAGTGGTAGAGAGTCATAGAATCATTCAGTCATTTTGGTTGGAAAAGACCATTAAGATCATTGAGTCCAACTTAACCAGCACCAAGTGCCAGGTCACCACTAACCCCTTCAGCACCACATCTCCACCTTATAAACCCCAACAGGGATGGGGACTCCACCCTAGGCAGCCTGTTCCAGAGCTTCACAACCCTTTTGGAGAAGAAATTGTTCTTCATGTCCAGCCTAAACCTTTACTGTTGCAACTTGAGTCTGTTTCCTTTTGTCGTAGTCATGACAGCAGAACCCAGCAGCTTCTAGCATGAACCCCCTAGCTACCAGCTGTGGCATATTCTTGAGTCTCCTTCCAGAGCTGACCTCAGATTAGTCAGCAGAGCCCAATATTACTCCAATTAAATACAGCCTCAGGCAGCTCTGCCAAGCTATCAACTTGCACTTGGTTTCTTAAAGCACCCAATTTGCCTGCTCCTGGAGTAGGCATTTGTGAGTCTTGATCAGGGGCTCCACTCCTCTCGCTGGGAAGATTGGCCATGCTGAGGGGTGCTGAGTGCTCTCATGTTTAGGGGTCCCCTGGGCTTCCTGCTTAAAGGTCCCCCACATCATTTGCATGAGGGGAAATCCCTGCCTTGCTTGGTGTGAGGTTAGGAGAGGGAAAGCACCAAGTCTTACCTTGAACTTATTTTGAAGTGGAAGATTTCCTCTTTCTTTCTGCCCTCCTTATCTTCCTTCCCCTCCAGTCTACAAATCACCCTTCCAGAAAAGCAGATGCTGAGCCAAGGATGCTGCTTCAGCCTCTGCCTATAATTAAGGAAAAAAATTCTGCCATGAGCAGAACTTCCCCAGGGAAAACTTTCCAAGCATTGATTTCTGCTTTTATGGGAAACAAGCAGCTTGTTGAGTTACTTACAGCTGGTGATCCCAGTGGGCATCCAGGCTACTCTGAACACTGTGTCCTCCTCACATCCCAGGGATACTGCTCCATCCCTGCCCCAGAATTTACCTGGCATGGTTCAACAGCAGTGCCAGCATTTGCAAAACACTGGCAGCAGCCAGACTGGGATTGGAATGGCCAAATTACTTCCAAAAATGCAGTGCAGGAATACTGGGATCAGAGAGAGAGAATCTGGTAAAGCTGTTTGATGGGACATGCTGTCCTGGTGCAGACAAGAGGTAGTGAGAGAAGTGCAGGTAGCAGGAGGAGTGCAGGGAGTAGCAGAAGGGAGGCATGGGGAGAAGTACAGGGAGGAGGAGAAGTGCAGGCACTGGATGGAGTGCAGGGATGGGGAGAAGAGAAGTGCAGGGAGCAGGAGAAGTGCAGGCAGTGGGAAATGTGCAGGGAGCAGAACTGCAGGCATGGGGAGCAGGGAAGTGCAGGGAGAAGAAGTGCAGAAGAGGGGAGAAGTGCAGGCAGTGGGAGACATTCAGGGAGCAGCAGGGAAGTGCAGGCATGGGGAAGAGATGTGCGGGGATGGAGAGAGGTGCAAGGGTGGGGGGAGAAGTGAAGTGCAGGGAGCAAGAGAAGTGCAGGGATGGGGAGAA
This sequence comes from Pogoniulus pusillus, assembly GCF_015220805.1. Lineage (NCBI taxonomy): Eukaryota > Metazoa > Chordata > Aves > Piciformes > Lybiidae > Pogoniulus > Pogoniulus pusillus. The sequence goes on along the minus strand of NC_087282.1, from coordinate 4,520,419 downwards.
GTACAGGAAGAAGAGAAGTGCAGGGAGCAGGAGAAATGCAGAGGTGGGGAGAAGTGCAGGCAGTGGGAATGTACAGGGAGCAGAACCCCAGGCTTGGGGAGAAGGGAAGTGCAGGGATGGAGGAAATGCAGGCAGTGGGAAAAGAAGTGCAGGGATGGGGAGAGGTGCAAGGCAGGGGCAGAAGAGAAGTGCAGGGGCAGAAGAGAAGTACAGGGAGCAGTAGAAGAGAAGTGCAGAGATGGGGAGAGGTGCAGGCAGTGGGAGACATGCATGGAGCAGAACTGCAGGCATGAGGAGAAGGGAAGTGCAGGGAGCAGGAGAAGTGCAGAGATGGGAGAAGTGCAGGGATGGGGAGAGGAGGAAGCGCAGGCAGTGAAGTTTGGCACTGAAGTGGCTGTGGAAAGACTGTCCCTGTGCCGTCTGCTCTCCTGTGCTGGTGGGAGTGTGAGCAGACAGGTAGCTCAGTTAGCTGCCTCTGAGAAACCCAATTGATTTTGTTTCTTTTCAGTGGCTTTTGTGAGGGGCTTTGGGCGTAGCTGCAGAGTTCAGCTGCAGACAGATCGCCTGTCCTCATGTATAAATTGGGTGTCTGAAGTTGGCTCCTTTCCTAGGCAGCAAAACTCCTTGTGCTTTCTGGGAGTCATCTAGCCAGTCCTCTGAGCTAAAAATGCAGGAAGAGAGCACCAAAAGAGAGCTTTTTTTGAAGCTGAGGTCACTTATATTTATTTGGCCAGGCTGGAGATCAGCCAAGAAGCAAGAAGAGAATGGGAGAGATGCTGATTGCAACCAAACTGACTTCCTGGAGAAGTGGATGGAAAGCAGTGAGCTTTCCATGTTGATTTAAGCAAAGAATCATTTTCTTCCTGTCCTAAATTCTCACCAACCTTCCAGACAAAGCAGGTTGTGTGGGGGTAAGCTCAGAGATAGTGAAAGCTGGTGGAAAACCAAAGCTGTAAGCATCCCAGGGAGTTTGCTTCTTGCAGATGTGTGGCAGGAGGATGTCTCCCACAGATCTGATCCCGGGTGAGAATGTTTGGTTTAGTTTGAGCCCTTCACTGTAAGAAGGACTTTGAGGTGCTGGAGCATGTGTGGAGAAGTGAATCTGGTGAAGGATCTACAGCACAAGTCTTGTGAGAAGTGGCTGAGGAAAATGGGGCTGTTCAGCCTGCAGGAAAGGAAAGGGGAGACCTTCTGCCTCTCTGCAGCTCCCTGAAAGGAGGTTGGAACCAGGTGGGGATTGGTCTCTTCTCCCAGGTAACAAATGACTGGATGAGAGGAAATGAGAGGGGAGGTTTAGCTTGGACATGAAGAACAGTTTCTTCCCTTAAAGGGTTGTCAAGCCCTAGAACAGGCTGCCCATGCTAGTGGTGGAGTCCCCGTCCCTGAAGGGATTCAAAAGCCATGGAGATGTGGCACTGAGGGACATGGTTTAGTGGTGACCTGGCAGTGCTGGCTTAATGGTTGGGGGCCAATGATCTGAAAGGTCTCTTCCAACCAAAGTGGTTCTGTGATTCCATGGTTTCCTTTGGATTCACAGAGATCCCAACCTCCTGCCAAGCTTCCCTGATAGGAGTCACCACTAACATTTCAGGGAGCAAGCATGCAGATCCAGGGGCAGTCTGTGCAAGCTGTTTCCGCAGGAGCTGGGAGAGGGCTAGGCTGGATGTTAGGAGGAAGTTGTTGTCAGAGAGAGTGATTGGCATTGGAATGGGCTGCCCAGGGAGGTGGTGGAGTCACCGTGCCTGGAGGTATTGAAGCCAAGCCTGGCTGGGGCACTTAGTGCCATGGTCTGGTTGATTGGCCAGGGCTGGGTACTAGGTTGGACTGGCTGAGCTTGGAGCTCTCTTCCAACATGGTTGATTCTATGATTCTATGAGATGAGGCCAAGCTCCTTCTTACCAAGTTCTCAGGACTCTCCTGTGCTGGTGGGGTTGGAGCATAGGTTGCTCCAGCCCAGAGTCAGAGCTGGGATGGGGCAAATCACAGCTCTGTGACCCACACAAGGGGCCCAGTGTGGCATCTCTCCTCATGGGGCTGCACCTGTGCCCAGGTGGGGGCTGAGAATGCAATGGGGAGCTGGGAAATCAGCATGGGGAAGAGTCAGAGATGATTGAAGGGCTGGGAAGGAGCCTGGCAGGAAGTGCTGGAGAGTAAATCAGTCAAGCAGAGCTAAGTTATGACTAAACGGGGAGTGTGATACATCTGCAAATATTAGAAGTGTGTAAACAGAGAAGAGGGAGAGGGATGGTTTATGGAATGATTGAAGGGAATGAACTTTTGGATGGGAAAATGTAGGTCAAGTATGAAGGAGAACTTGTAGGCAGTGAGAGAAGTGCTTTCAGCTTTACAACCACCTCCTCAGGAAACATGAGGAAGTCCTACTGGTAGAAATGTTCCTCACTCAGCCAAATGAGGGCTCAGAAAACAGGCTGAGCAGGAGAGATGGACTCAGTGTGTCCTGCATGGGCCTTTCACCCACACCTTGGCACTTAGTGCTATGGTCTAGTTGATTGGATAGGGCTGGGGGCTGGGTTGGACTGGATGATCTCTTCCAACCTGCTTGATTGTATGATTCTGGTCTGGCAGAAGAGAAATCTCTCAGCTGTATCCTTAGAGTTAGTCTCTTCTCTGCAGCTATTCCTCTTTGTCCAATTAATCTTCAGCAGGCCAGGGAGAATCACAGAATGTCAGGGGCTGGAAGTGACCTCAAAAGATCATCCAGCCCATACACCCCTGCCAGAGCAGGATCACCTATACCAGATCACACAGGAACACGAAGAAGCAGGACCACAGCTGGAAAGGTCCTTTACTGACTGCTCTCTGTGCATCCTGCTCCTTGTTACACTTTTTGTGCTGAAAGTTGCACCAAAACTGAGCATGCTTCCAGGAAAACTCTGGATTTCATGATCTGGCATTTTCCAGGAGAGGGGGGAAAAACAAAAAGTAAAAAAAAAAAAGGAAAATAGAAGAACTTGCCAAGAATTTCCCAAGCAGCTTTAATCCTGAGACAGGACAAATGGTGGTGATAAGGATCTATGGAAACATGGGGAAACAAAGAAGGGATTTGCTTGTTTGTTTGGTTGGTTGGTTTAAAGCCTCCAGAAAATGAAATTTCAGCTGGAAGAAGGGAGCACAGGGTTTTCTCCAGGCATGCTGAGGGGGGAAGCTGATTCCCTTTGAATCATGGGGAGTCCTTGCTAGCTGGTTTCAAAGGATGTGGTCATCAACACGACCTTAACTCCATCGCTGGTGCCTAGATAGATTCATAGATGAGCTGGAAGTACCACGGAGGGTGCAGCTCTTCCCAGTGGGGTCGTGGCTTTTTTGCAGCCTGAGGAATAATTCCTCACCAGGAGAAATGAGACATCTCCCTCCCCTCTACAGCCACTGAAGACAAACAATTTCCACCCGTGCCTGGTGCCTGGAAGATGAAGAGGGACGCGGGAGGGACGCTCTTAACCAAAGCCATCTGGGCCGTGCCCAGCTGGCTGCGATGGGCACGAACACACACAGGGAGGGAGGCCAGAGCTGAGTTTTGCTGAGGAAGGTCATATTGGTCAGCTGCAGATGAAAGCTTGTCATGGTCTTTGTAGTTTTTTAGGGAGCCCTCTGCTATGAGGACAGGCTATGAGAGTTGGGGCTCTGCAGCCTGGAGAAAAGAAGGCTTCCAGGAGACCTTGGAGTGGCCTTCCAGAATCTGAAGGGGGCTACAGGAAGGCTGGGGAGGGACTACTGACAAGGGCTTGTAATGACAGGATGAGAAGGAATGGGTTTGAACTGGTAGAGGGGAGATTGAGAGTGGATGTTAGGAGGAAGTTCTTTCCAGTGAGGGTGATGAGACACTGGCACAGGTTGCTCAGGGAGTGTTCAAGGCCAGGTTGGATGAGGCCTTGAGTGACCTGTTCTAGTGGGAGGTGTCCCTGCCTATGATGGGGCTTGGAACTGGCTGAGCTTTGAGGCCCCTTCCAACCTAAACCATTCTATGATTCTATAACCTGGAACCCCTCAAACCACAACATTGCCATGCTCACATCATGGCTTTGATGGTGGCCCTGACTGTGGGACAAAGGGCCAGGCAGGCTGGAGAGGCAGGGGTTGTGGCTCCTGTGGGTGCAGGTGAATCCCAGGTTGCTTTTCATAGAATCATAGAACCACCCAGGCTAGAAGAGACCTCCAAGCTCACCCAGTCCAACTGAGCACCCAGCCCTAGCCAATCAACTAGACCATGGCACTAAGTGCCCCAACCAGGCTTGGCTTCAACACCTCCAGGGACAGCGACTCCACCACCTCCCTGGGCAGCCCATTCCAATGCCAATCACTCTCTCTGCCAACAACTTCCTCCTAACATTCATCCTGAACCTCCCCTGGCACAGCTTGAGACTGTGTCCCCTTGTTCTGTTGCTGCTTGCCTGGCAGAAGAGCCCAACCCCACCTGGCTACAGTCTCCCTTCAGGTAGTTGTAGCCAGCAATGAGCTCTGCCCTGAGCCTCCTCTTCTGCAGGCTGCACACCCCCAGCTCCCTCAGCCTCTCCTCATTTTGCTTCTGGAAGTGTTGCCAAGCATGGGTCTAAGAGTGGAGGACACAGGGGCATCTGCATCACTTCATGTGTCAAAACAAGCCTGTAAGGTGAGCATGTCACAGAGTCCCAGCATGGTGAGGGTCAGAAGAGATCATCCAATCCAACCCCCTAACTAAAGCAGGGTCACCCACAGCAGCTTGCCCAGGATCACAACATCCAGGTGGGTTTGGAGTCTTTCCAGAGGAGACGTTGCAACCTCTCTGGGCAACCTGCACAAGGGCTCCAGATTTCAACTCAAGCCATGACAAAGAAGGATGAGTGTCAGGAGGACAGGGCCAGGCTCTGCTCAGAGATGTCCAATGACAGGACAAGGGGCAGTTGGTGCAAGCTGGAGCAGAGGAGGTGCTGTAGGAACAGGAGGAAACGCTGTGGGCGTGGCAGAACCCTGGAGCAGGCTGCCCAGAGAGGTTGTGGAGTCTCCTTCTCTGGAGACATTCCAAACCCACCTGGATGCATTCCTGTGTGACCTGCTCTAGGTGCTCCTGCTCTGGCAGCGAGGTTGACTGAATGATCTTTTGAGGTCCCTTCCAGTCCCTAAATTCTCTGATTAAGGATCATCTAGTTCCAGCTCCCTGCCATGGCGAGGGACACCTCCTACTAGATGATGTTGCTCAAGGCCCCATCCAGCCTGGCTTTGAACATTTCCAGGCTGGAAGGCCTCACAGCTTCCCTGGACAACCTGTTCCAGTGGCCTCACCACCCTCCTGGATTTGTGGTGGATTTAGTTTGTTAGGTAAGTTCCCCAGTGCCAGCATTTCAGTACTTTAATTGATCACTGTGTCATGACACACTGCAAGGGGAGCTCTCCCTTCCTCTGTCACCCCCTGTCTCTGCAGTGCTTTGGCCTTTGAGGAAGTGACCTGTCACTCTTGGTGGCTTCCCTTAGGCTGTCTACAAGGCTTGGCTGTGCTCCGAGTATTTCAACGTGACCCAACAGCAGTGCCGACACCGGATCCCATGCAAGCAATACTGCCTGGAGGTGCAGACCAGGTGCCCGTTTGTGTTACCAGACAATGATGAGCTGATCTATGGAGGTTTGCCTGGCTTCATCTGTACAGGTAAGGAGGTCTTGGGGAGCAGGGCCAGGCTCTCCGGTGCCCCAGGGGAACGAGGGGACAGGGTGGGTGCTGGTGAGCGTCAGCAGTTGGCAATCTTTAGCCAGGTTCTGGAGGCTTGGTAGGGAGGAGAGGGAGGAGGTGACGTATGGAAACACAGGAGCATGGCCTGAGAGCCAAAATGAGGCTGGGGGGGAGGGGTGTAAGTGGTTAGTGGAGACCCAGAAACAGCCCAGCAGCTAAGGACGGGAAATGGAAGCCCTTCCTCTTGTTGGAAGCTAAAGCGTGTCGTAGGTGAAAGCGGTGCTCTCCTCTCTTGTGAGATCTCGCCTGCATCCAGCTCTGGAGCCCCCAGCACAAGGACATGGACCTGATGGAGCAGGTTCAGAGGAGAGCCATGAAGATGATTGGAGGGCTGGAGCACCTCTCCCGTGGGTTGCTCAGCCTGGAGAGAAGACTGTGACACAGCAGCCTTCCAGTGTTCAAAGGGCGCTACAGGAGAGCTGGAGAGGGACCTTTTACAAGGGCATAGAGTGACAGGACCTTAGGAGGGAGACATTTAGATGAGCCATGGCAGTGGTAAGGCACTGGAACAGGTTGCCCAGAGAAGTCGTGGAGGCTGCAAGCCTGGAAGTGTTCAAAGCCAGGTTGGATGGGGCCTTGGGCAACTTGCTCAAGCAGGAGGTGGTGTCCCTGTCCATGGAACTAGGTGATTCTAGCTGCCTCTTCCAACCCAGACCATCCTATGGTTAAACATGGGATGGGACATTTAACTGCTAGAAGCAGTGTTTGGGGAGTCCTAAGCACACCCCCAGGGCTGCAGGCTCACAGCCCCCTGGAGGGTTGTTCCCAGGGGTTTCTGGGTGTCCCAGCTCTCATGTCCTGCTGGCAGGTACTGGGGCTCGCTTTGCCCTTGGCTGCTGCTGACCGCCTGCTCCTCCTGCGCCTCCTTCCCACAGGGCTGCTGGAGAATCAGCTGCCAGAGGAGGAGGCCAAGTGCTGCGAGGTGCAATGGGACTCCTGCGACCACCCCCCGGACAGCAACGACAACACATCCCCCAAATCCACAGCCTCAGAGTCACTCCATTTCCACCGCCACGACCCCCACCTCCATCACCAGCGGCAGAACCACTACCACCTCTACCACCACCACCACCACCAGTACCACCAGCCCCGCTCCCCGTCCTTGCTGCCGGTCTCTGCAGGGTCTCGCCTCGGCAGCAGCAGGATCAGACTCTGCGTGCTGGTCCTGATGCTTCTCCACACCATGGTGTCCTTCTCGAGCGTGCACGGCGGCGGTGGCGGCGGCGGAGCGGCCGGCGGAGGGCTCAGCCTGGAGGCCCTGCCCGCCCTGGAGGAGAGCGTGGCACGGGATGAGTGACCTCCAAGAAAGCAGACCTCCAAGAAGAAGGCCAGATCTTTTTCCCACGAAGGGGGGCACATGCTATTCCTCCAATGGGAGGCACGGGATCGGGGGTGGCGCGCACACACCCCCCGCACATCCCCCCAAGAGCTGCTCGCCGCGGGGCATCCCCGTGAGGAAGAGTCTCTAACCGCGCACAGGGCTGCGGCACTCGGCTCCGAGAAGGGTTCGGTCAGCAGCAGCCCGGCCTGCCCGGCCTCGCCGAGGTGCCAGCGCCGGAAGGTAGGGCGAGGGGACGGCGGAGGGGGGGGTCCCTTCGGAAGAGGTGTCCCCATGGGACTGCCGCGCCTCTCCTGGCCGCCGCCGCCGCGAGTGCCTTGGGCGCCCGCAGCTCAGCTGCCAGCAACACGCCAAGGGTTCGACAGCCACCTCAGCAACCCCTTTCTTTCCCTCCTCAGGCTGAAATCCTGAAGGGCCATCCCATCCCGTGGCAACAATCCACCGAGCCAAGGCAGAGCCTTCCTCGTGGGCAGCCCCAGTGTGGCCGATGGGGTCTGGGGGACAGGAGTGGGATGCAGTTACGCTACACTGTGGTGCTGCTCGGGGTCCGTCTCATCGCAACCCCAACCAGCTCCTCCAGCCTCCCCTCTCCTGCTCCTCTGTGCAAGGGAGGGAGGAGACCTGGAGTAAGAGGGACATTCCCAGCATTCCCATGTCCCATTTTGCCAAGTGTCCTGATGATTTGGTTTAACCTTTTGTTTTTGGCTTTCTTTCCTGACTGGAGTGGTTGATCTCCAAGGGGAGGAGGGGGGGAGATGTGACTCCAGCAGCACCCAGGCCAAGCAAGGGAGTGGGTTGGATGTGGGGTGTCTGAAGGCATCTTTCCACGCTTGCCAGCTGCAAATCATTGGCTGGATGGCAGAAGGACTGGGCAAAAGGACTGGAGAAATCTGGCTTTGTGGGGAGAGTCTCCCACACAAAGATAAGGCAAGAAGAAAGCCCAGCTGGGGACCAGGGGTTTTGTGGCTGTTTTCTATCTGTGGACGCCCCCCAAGATACCAGGGAGTTTGTAGGAACCCAGTGAGGCAGGAGCACAGGGCTGGGCAAGGTGCTGGCTGCTACAGCCTCTGTGGGTTGGGTTTTTTTAACCTGAGCTAAGTGGTTCAGCCCCAAGCAGACATCAGATCCTGCTTTCCTAGGAAACTCTCACGTTCTCCACCCCCCACACTGGGAACTTTTCCCAGCATGGATCCTGTGAGGTGATGCACAGGGGAGGCAGGAAAGTTGATGCTGAGTGTGGGCACGGAGCAAGGTATCAGCAAGAGTCAGTTGCAGAATGTCCTGGTGGATGTGAACCTGCTTGTTGCCTGCAGAGAATGTGCAGTGGTCCCTATGTTTCTTGGTGGGGAGCGAGCCTACAGCAGAGCCCAAGGTAGATGACTACAGCCCTGTTGGGAGGCAAGGATGGAACAGGAGGAATATCCTGCTGCATCTCAAACCCACCCCAGAGTCCTGTGAGGGTCCAAGAAATGCCAGAGTTGAGGAGTGTGAGAGTTTTGTAGTTTCAGGTCTGTTGAGGTCAAGCAAAACTGAGAGGAGCCCATGAGCAAAGCTACTTCCTACCTGGCTGGAAGAAGGAAGTAGCAGGCATCTCGTGGGGAGGACAGGTTTCCTGATGTTTCCAGCCCAATTCCAGACCAAAGAGGCTCTGAGAAGCAGCTGAATGTTTGCTTTCTGCTTTGACTTGAATCTCAGAGCTTTGGGGATGATGTTTACACGTTACCAGTTGCCTGTTACCAAAGCCCTGCAGATACAGAGCCTGTGAACCCACTGTCCTCTGGCCATGGAGTCAGGAGAGGTGATCACTCACAGAAGCAACCATGATGTAATCGAAGATGTCCCTGCTCACTGCAGGGGGGTTGGACTAGATGACCTTTAAAGGTCCCTTCCCACCCAAACCAGTCAGCCAGGGAGCGTTTCCCCAGCAGATTGCCTTGCTGCTGCCACCCACCACAGGTCGGATGATTCTCCTTTGACTGTTCCTCACACAGCCTGCCTGTATCTTCAGTCTAGTTTACACCAGCCTGAGAGCTGGGGACGTGCAAATAGGGAGCCAGCTCCTGCGTGTGCTCTGCTGCTCAGAAATGAGTCGTGTGGCTGCTTTGATGACTCGCAAGAGCTCTCAGCCAGGCCCGGGGAGGGGGCCCAGCCTTGTGCCTGCCCCGAGACAGCCGGATCCAGCTCGCTCTTAAGGAAATTAGATTGTTCGTGCACTGCCAAGAGTTAAGCTAATTCCAGGCGCCTCTCTCAGAGATAGGCTGCATCCAATCTTGGAGCAGCTCATCTAGAGAGAGAAGAATAGCCCAGTGTGGTGCGTCAGCAAGTGGCCCTGACTCACTGGCCCTCTCCATTGTCTGCTGGGGTGGCAGCGAGCAGCGCCCGAGCCTGCGCCCTGTGCTGGGCCAGGCACCACGTGTGTGAACCCGCTGCAAAGAGTGTTCTCGAGGGGCATGTGTCCTCCTGCCCACCCTGAGGCTCTCCTGCACCACCAGCAAGCAGAGCTGCGGGCCGGTGTCCAGTCCAGGCTTGGGCAAGCTTCTGGTGGCACCGCTGTGGGAGGTTTTGTGACGGGTGGTTTCCGCAGGGAGGCCAGAGGGCAGCTTACCTTTAGGGACCAGGGGAGGCTCTGGCAGGGTTTGGATGGAATCACCAGGGGAGCTGTGACACGTGTGGAGGTGAAGGCCTTCCATAACAGTGTTCTGTGCTGGGTTAATGGTTGTAAATGTCTCTCCCAACCACAGCTCGTGGGCTTCATCTCAGGGTGCAGGAAGCCCAGGCCGTGTGCCAGTCGGCCAGGGAGCAGAGCCAGCTCAGAAACCAGGTCTTAGTGTGATTGCTCAGGAGGTTCAGTTGTGGCAGACAGGGAGCAAGGAGGCTCTGCAGGGCATTCATGCTGGAGACAGAGGAGATGCTGATGTTTTCCCAGCTGAGGCTTCCCAGGAGGTGCTGAGGTGCGGACACCAGGCCAGGAGGCTGCCAGGTCAGCAGGCAGGGATGGGGCTGGGGTTTTACCTAGTGTGACTGGAAGGAAAGTGCTGAGTCTTCACGGAGCAGGGCTTTTGGAAGGAGTTCTTTTATTTAGCGAGTCTGGGCTGCTGTCAATAAGCTCTGTGGTTTTAGGGCACCATATGCTGTATTCAACACTTTGCCAATCTCCTTAAATGAATCCAGACCAGGCTGTTCACAGAGCGGGACGGAGCAGCTGGAAGCAGTGCATGTCACAGTCCATCATTAGAAGGCTGTTGGATAAAAATCTTCTCTTTGGTCTGACTTTACAACCTTCATAATCCTTCCATCCTTACTGGCTTGCTCTTTGCTAGGCAAGAGGAGAGCGCAGAGAGGAGACGTTAACATTGTCTCAGTTCATACCCCTGACATTGCTTTTATTAAAACACAGAGTGATGTGTCTGGGTTAAGGAGAGGAAGGGTTTCTGTTCCCTGGGATATGGTGAGGAAGGGTTTCTGCATCCTGGGATATGAAGAGGAAGGGTTTCTGTACCCTGGATTAAGGAAAAGAAGGGTTTCTGTTTCCTGGGGTATGGAGAGGAAAAGTTTTGTACCCTGGGATAAGGAGGCGAAGGGTTTATGTACCCTGAGATAAGGAGGGGAAGGGTTTCTCTATGCTGGGATAAGGAGGGGAAGGGTTTATGTACCCTGGGATAAGGAGGGGAAGGGTTTCTCTGGCATAAGGAGGGGAAGGGATTCTGTACCCTGGGATAAGGAGAGGAAGGGTTTCTTTGCCCATGGCATGAGATAAAGAGTTTCTTTGCCCTTGGGATAAAGAGTCTCTGGCCCTGAGGTAGGCAGAGAAGGGGTTTCTTTGCCCCTGGGATAAGAAGTCTTTGCCTAGGATAAGGAGAGGAGGAATTTCTTTGCCCCTGGGATAAGGAAAGGAAGGGTTTCTTTGCTCCACTTCAACCTGAGCCCCACTTGTGCCCAGCAGACCAGGAGCACTCTACAGAGCCTGGCAGCACAGAAAATACCAGGTCTAAAGGGATTTAGCCCTTTAGGCATTGAAAACCAAGATACTTTGTCCTTTTCATTCAATGATCTTCCTTCTCCAAAGAAGGTGCCACACGTTTGGTATTAATCTGTGAGAGACCTTTCCTTCTGTGGATAAACTCCCTGCCTGGGGGAAAATGCCCACTGGGAAGCAGGGATTCCTCCCTGGGAAGGGCTTTCTCTGCCCTGTGGCAAAATCCAGGAAGGCAGGGGGGTGATGCTGAGTGCTGAGGGGTCAGGAGCAGGAGCAGGCAGGGCAGGCAGGGCTGCAGGAGGGAAGGTAGCGGGGTCCTGGCCAGCTGGAGCATTAGCCCTGGGTTCTGCACTTTAATCTAAGTGCCAGTTGTACAAATTAATTAAAAATAACTGAAGAAAAATCCCCAAGAAAGGCCCTGCTTCCTCTGGTGAAGATTAATCATTAGTTAAGCCTTTTTCTTATGAAAATACAGATCCATGGTAGCCCCAGGCAAAAGATTCCCAGGGAGAGCCCTCACCATTCGTGCTCTGAGTTAGGGAAATCGCTTTGAAAGCATCTGACAACTAAAGCAGAACATGTTGAGTAACTTGGCAACCCTCAGAAAACATCTTGAAATGGTTTTCCTTCAACACATTTCGCTTTGCTTCAATAGGAGATGTCAAGGCAGTTCATTCACTGCCACTCAGGACTGCAGGCAATGCTGGGAGACAGCTCTTTTGCCCCTGCTTGGAACAAGAAAATCCCTGATATCTGCATCTCCCTGGGGCAGGATCCTCCTTGGTGACACGATGGAGCTTCCCACTGCCAAGCTCTGTAGGTCCCCTTCTGGCCAGGGTTTGGTTTCCAGTGTGGAGCTGGGACTGTTGGAGCTGCCAGTGGGACAAGGACCCCTGTCCTGCAGGGAGGGGATGCTGCCTTGTGCTCAGCCTTGGGATCAAGGCTCTGCCATTCCAACGCCAGCCGGCAGCTTGCGATAAATTATAACATGATACCTCGCTACAGCCCTGGGGAGGAATGCCTATGGACACTGGCAGAGACAAACATGCTTGGATTCTGGGAGAATCCCTCTGAAAATCCACACCATGTGCCAGACAGTTTTGTTTGTAGACTTCTTGAGCTGCCCTGTGGATAAAAATCTCTCTTAAATTATCCCTCAGATGTTAGGAAGGGCAATGTCTGATGTTTAGGCAGAACATAACGATCTACTTGAGCCCATCAAAGTCAGCTCTTGGCCCTGCTTGAGCCCATCAGAGTCAGCTCTTGGCCATTCCTGTGTTGTGGCAGAGGAACTCACATTACAAAACCCATGATCACCCCCCCCCCCCCCCCCCAGAAGGAGCCTGTTTGGAGCTCCTGGGTCATGGCAGCTCTGGCAGGAGTTCACTGGTCCAAGCCTTGTTGAGTTTTAGTTCATCAGGGAAGGCTTTTCAGCAGTTCCTTTTTGGTGCTCTTGCTCATTTTGGGTGACCTGTGCATCATGCAGGGAGGGGGCCAGTGGAAGCTCTTCTGCTTGTCCTCTGAGTGCCAGGCAAAACCCAGCACCTCAGTTCTGAAAGTCCTGGTGGTTTACATTATCTCTGCATCCCCAGGCTCCATCTCGAAACACCAAAGCTAGCACCAACCCTGCTCCCTGTAGCCAAGTGGAGAAAGCATCCTCCCAAAAATGAGGTTCCCCAAAATAGGGCTCACTCTGTCACCCATGGGGGGATCTCAGATGTGGCCTTCTGCCTGTGAAGGAGGTGCAGCTGCTTCCTTCATGGGTTTAGGGTGGTGGATGCTTGTCCTATGGGCCGGGGAACATGCGATGTAGGGCAGAACAGAGGTTTTACCTCCTTCCTGGGTCTGCAGAGCTGCACTCAGCCCCTGTGAGGTGCATCAGCTGCTCCAGGGCAGGTCTCACATCAGTTCTGCCTCTTGGGGATGGAGGGAAAAGAAGGTCATGGGGCAGTGGGTGGAAGCTGAGACATAGGAGGTTCCATGTGAACCTGAGGAGGAATTTTTCCACTGCAAGGGTGACAGAGCACTGGAAGAGGCTGCCCAGGGAGGTTGTGGAGTCTCCCTCTCTGGAGATATTCAAGAACCATCTGGATGCATTCCCAGTGTGATCTGCTCTGGGTGATGCTGCTCTGGCAGGGAGGTTGGACTGGATGAGCTTTCAAGGTCCTTTCCAGCCCCTGACACTCTGTGGTGCTGTGATTCTGGTGATCCACAGAGAGACCATAAAATCAAAGAATTGGGTTTGGTTGGATAAGACCAAAGTGGTTTTTTCAAGGTCCCTTCCAGCCCCTGACATTCTGTGATTCTATGATTCTATGAAAGGAAGCACTTTGACCACGCATGAAGGAAAAAACTCATTTCAAGCAAGGCTCACTTAAAGAAAGGAGTCCTTTTAAAAGCTGTTGGGGTATTAGCCATGCTCTTAGGACCAGGCAGGAGCTGGGCTGAGCTGCTGAACACCTCCAGCCTCCTCTCCCAGGCTGCAGATCCATCGCTTTGGTTGGAAACAAGGGCAGGAGTTTGACACTGATCCTTTTTCAGCCCAAGGAAGTCAACAGCTTTGGCTTTGTTGTAAACTGAGACTCTCCTCCCCCCCCCACCCCCCCAAAAAAAAAACCCAAAACATTAATAAAAATTACATTTGGCTTATGAAATGTGGGGGTGGTTTTACCATTTTTAAACCTGTTTGGAAGCTGTACATGCTGGAATTGCAAAACCAAACAAAGAAAAGAAAGAGGTTTCGAGCCAGACAGGGATTTATTTTATTTCTTTGTAATTGTTATTACTACTTTTTCTTTTTGGCAGTTTGAGACCTGTCAGAACAGCACTATGTAGTGATAAGTATGGGCAGGTTTCTTTTTTCCCCCCCACATTGAGAAATGGATCAAGCACAGCCTTTCCCCAGAAAACCTTGCCTTTTTAGAAGAGAAAGTGAGCGAGAAAGAGAGAAAGGAAGAGAAAAAGGAAGAGTAAAAGGAAGGAAGGAAGGAAGGAAGGAAGGAAGGAAGGAAGGAAGGAAGGAAGGAAGGAAGGAAGGAAGAAGTGAAAGAAAGAAAAAGAAAAGAGAAAGAAAAAGAAAGAAAGAAAGAAAGAAAGAAAGAAAGAAAGAAAGAAAGAAAGAAAGAAAGAAAAGAGAGAAAAGGAAAGAGAAAGAAAGAATGAAAGAAAAGAAAGAGAAAAAAAGAAAGAAAAGAAAGAAAAAGATAAAAGAGATAAAGAAAGAGAAAAAGAAAGAGAAAGAATGAAAGAAAGAGAAAAAGAAAGGAAAAAGAAAAGAGAAAAATAATGAGAAAAAGAGAAAGAAAAGAAAGAGAGAAAGAAAAATAGAAAAAGAGAGAAAAGAAAGAAAGAAAAAGAAAGAGAAAGAGAGAAAGAGGAAGGAAGGAAGGAAGGAAGGAAGGAAGGAAGGAAGGAAGGAAGGAAGGAAGGAAGGAAGGAAGGAAGGAAGGAAGGAAGGAAGGAAGGAAGGAAGGAAGGAAGGAAGGAAGGAAGGAAGGAAGGGGGAAAAACCCAACCCAAGCCCCAAATCTCACTTTTGCTGCTCTCACAGTTGGAACTGAGGGCAGTGGATTGAGAGAGAATAGCAATTTGTAAGGAATTCCACACAGCTCGACTTAAAATAGCATCCAGCCAGTTTCTTGGGGGTTGAAGGCAAACTGGAGAGCTGCCTTTCCTGCCAGGATGGTTTCAGCCAAGGGCACTTCACCTTGGGAGCCCCCGTGGGCACATTCCCCTTGGGAATTTGCTGGGAGGAAGCATCTCTTCTTCCCTAGGACCTCAGCTGCTGATGGGTGTCCTTCTAGCCAAGCTTGCTTTTCTTCTCCAAAATGAATCCAGCTTCTGGCCTCTGATACATTCAGAGATCACAGTTAGGAGATGCCTTCAAGACCAGAGCTACCTCCAGATGTTCCTGGGGGTTCGGATTGGGAAGGGATTCAATGCCCTGCTCCAGGAGGGATCTCACAGAGTGGAAAAAACAAATGCTGTGGCTTCAGGGGAACTGTTTGAAGGGAGATGAGTGAAGAGAGCCCCAAAGAACACATCCATGGTCTAGTTGACTGGATAGAGCTGGGTGCTAGGCTGGACTGGATGAGCTTGGAGGTCTCTTCCAACCTGCTGGATTCTATGTTGCTATGATTCTATGAACCATCCCCTCCTGCCCATCTCCATCCAGAGCACGGGAGATGCTGGTGCTGGCAGCTGAGGTCTCTCTGCCCCGCGGCTGCCAGCGAGGCTGGGCTGGGAAGATCCCAGCACACCAGAGGGCATTGAGGGAACCTCGGCAGGGACCCCGTCACTGGGGTGGCTTTTGCCTCTGCGTGTGCGACCAGGCTGCTTGTGACCGAACCCTTCTCAAGTGCTTGTGAAACGTGGATGGTTACAGAGCTCAGACCTACAAAACAGCAAACAAACCAAGGTCCTTTTACAGTCTGTGGTGGCGAGGTGATAACAAACAAAAAGCATACTGCTGAAGTCAAAATATTCTTTCTAATCCCCCTCCCCTGCCCGGGTTTTTTTTTTTCTTTCTTTCTTTCCAGCTTTCTTCCTCTGCCTCCTGGACCCTTCCTCTCTGTTCCCACTCCCCCCCCCCCCCCCCCCCCTTCTGTTTCTCTTTCTCCCCTCTGTCATAAGAAAAGTGACTGTGTCCTCGAGGGGACAGTTTTCTTATGCCATTTTATACACTGTGCTTCATGTTTAGAACTTTTTTGCACTAGTTCCTATTACATTTATTTTCCAAAACGGTTTGACAGAAAACGAGACAAAAAAAAAATCAAAAAAAAAAAAAAAAGGGGCAAAAAAATATATATTAAAAAAAAGAATCATTAAAAAAAAAAAAACAGCCCCCAAAAAACACCCCCCCAAAAAAAAAAAGGACAAAAAAACCCATCCCACCCCCTCAAAAAAAAAACAAACAACCAAACCCACAACCAACTCCCTCCCCCCCCCACCCCCTACCCTCACCCCATGCTATAATTCAGTTGTATTAAAGATATTATCCTACTACTCTCTGTGTTCAATAGTCTCTGTACCTGTAATGCTTTCAGTTCTGTTGTATTTTGGGGGCAGAGGCTTTGCTCCGCTCCTTGTTTAACCCAGTAAAGAAATAAAATGTTAAGAATTGATGATAATTTTCCTCCTGCCTTTCTCTGCGCTTTCAATGGGGGTTGGGCTGAGCTGTAGCCTCCCATCCCCCCCCCCCCCTCCAACCCAGCCGCTTGGGAACCTGCCCCTGCGCTGGGTTTGTTGGTTGGGGTTGTTTTGGTTTGGTTTGGTTTAATGGGTGGCTTTGCAAGCTCCCAACCTCAGATGGAGGACAGAAGAGGCAGAGCAGAGGGACAATAACCCTGCCTCGCTGAAGCTGATTTCGTAACCTTTCTTTATATCCTTTTGTTTCCTCGCTCTTCGCATTCCTTGCCATGGGGCTCACCTCAGAACAATAGGGGCAAAGACTGTCACCAAGAGATTCATCAGAGAATAATGACTCAACCAGGGTATCCAAATTTTGCCCGGCTGAAGTCCACACCCAACCATGTAATCTGGAATTAATTCCTCTGGACAACAGATCTCGGCATGGGACGGAGCGAGGACGCTGGGCTCCAAATTGAACGCTGCCGTGCCGGGCTGCCAAGGGCTCAAGTGATGCTTTGGTCCTTCCTACCCCCTGGCTGCATTCTCTCCCCTTTGGACAGAGGAGGAGGAAACAAGGAGCGAAGTTGGATGGATGGAAATGAGTCTATTTTGAAGGAGGATCGCTGCGGAAAAGGAGTATGAGGGGGGGGAGGGTTGGGAGGCATCGGTGCTGCTGTGGAGCCCACCAGGAGAAGAAGGAGGAGTGGTGGCTGCGGGATGGGAGGTGTAGGTGGGGTCTGGTGTGTAACAAGGGGCTGGGGTGTGAATAGTTCATAGAATGACTCAGGTTGGAAGGGATTGCACAGATCACAGGCTCACAGGGTGTCAGGGGTTGGAAGGGACACAAAGAGATCATCCAGTCCAACCCCCCTGCCAGAGCTCAGGTCACACAGCAACACATCCAGACAGGCTTTGGAAGGCTCCAGAGGAGGAGACTCCACAACCTCTCTGGGCAGCCTGTGCCAGTGCTCTGGGACCCTTACAGTCAAGAAGTTCCCTCTTGTGTTGAGCTGGACCCTCCCAGGCTGCAGCTTCTATCCATTGCTCCTTGTCCTATCCCAGGGAGCAGTGAGCAGAGCCTGTCCCCCCCTCCTCACCCCCATCCCTCAGATGTTTATAAACATTTATCCAATCCCCTCTCAGTCTTCTCTTCTCCAGACTAAGCAGCCCCAGGTCCTTCAGCCTCTCCTCACCAGGCAGTGCTCCAGTGCCCTCACCATCCTCACAACCCTCCACTGGACCCTCTCTAGCAGATTCCTGTCCCTCTTAAACTGGGGAGCCCAAAACTGAAGGCAGTGCTCAAGATTAGGTCTCACCAGGGCAGAGTAGTGGGGGAGGAGAACTTCCTTGATCTGCTGGACACACTCTTCTTAATGCACCCCAGGATCCCATTGGTCCTCTTTGCCACCAGGGTACGTTGCTGTGCCATGGATGTTCTCCACCAGCGCTCCCTGGTCTTTCTCCACAGGGCTGCTCTCCAGCAGATCACCTCCCAGCCTGTACTGGTGCAGTTTATTATTCCTCCCCAGATGCAGGACTCTGCAGATCATGTTCTCCAGCCCCCTGCCACAGGCAGGGACACCTCTCAACTAGACTTGGCTGCTCAAGGCCTCATCCAACCTGGCCTTGAACACCCCCAGGGAGAAGATATCCACAGCCTCCCTAGGCAGCCTATTCCAGGCTATCACTACCCTCATAGTGGAGAACTTCTTCCTAAGATCAGTCTAAACCTACTCTCCCTCAGCTTCAAACCATCCCCCCCCCCCCGCCCCCGTCTGTAGGCACTGATGAGAAGTCCCTCTGCA
The DNA here is from genome assembly GCF_015220805.1 of Pogoniulus pusillus. Taxonomy (NCBI): domain Eukaryota; kingdom Metazoa; phylum Chordata; class Aves; order Piciformes; family Lybiidae; genus Pogoniulus; species Pogoniulus pusillus. The sequence continues at coordinate 4,502,450 of NC_087282.1, read as the reverse complement.
GCCTTCCTGGAGGATCCCTTCAGCTACTGGAAGGCAGCTCTAAGGTCCCTCTGGAGGCTTCTCCATGCTGACCAACCCCAGCTCCCTCAGCCAACCCATAGCTGGAAGTGAAGGGATCACTTTCAGGCCTCTGGTGAGGTTCTTGTGTAGCTCTGCCCAAAACCAATTCATCTACAAGAGACAAGTTTCCTCTGTGGCTCACAGAGAAAATAACCAAGCATATAAATACATCCCCCAGAGGTTCTCTGAGAGAGGAGCTGGCTCAGGAGCAGGAGGCTGAGCTAGAAGGGTTGTGTTTAGAACAGAGCTGAGGCTGCTGTGCCTGGCCAGTGAGCACAGAGCCCTGCTGCATTATCCTCTTTCCCTTCACCTGCACAGACACTTTTGGCTCCTCTTTGCCCCATCCACATTCAGCTGCAGGATCCAAAGTATCTGTGCAGGACTGTCTTGCCCCAGCAGCAGCTTGCAGCCCATTTCACAGGTGGACACACACACACATCCCTTCCCCAGCCTGCTTTTCCTTTGCTCAGGGTATCACTGGCTGGGTGGAAGATGGCATCACACCTGCTTGCATTGGCACAACTCCCTGCTTGCCTCACCAAAATCCACGGGCAGCAGGTTTGGGATACTGGGACAAGCAGGTGGGGAGGGCTCAGGGCGCTGCTACTCCACTTCAGCAACCAGAGCTTGACCTTGCAGTCCATTTTTAACTGAGCCTGCACAGCTCACTTGCTTCTAAGTCATCTCCAACCTCTCCCAAGGTCTCCAGCAGCAATGACTGCGTGAATGAATTCGCACCACGTTTCTCAGGGCACCTTCCTGGCTGTGGGAGGGAAGGGAGGAGACAGTGTGGATGCCATCCAGGAGCATGGCAAATTAAGGACAGGGGGAGGCTCCCTTGTTCTGAAATCCATTGGTCCTGGTTTGTTCCAGCCTCTTGATTTTCAGAGAGTCCCATCTTCGGGTGCCAGCAAGTGTAAAAATAAGGCTGCCCTCGCAGGCTGCTTTCAAGATGGGTTCCAGGATGAAGCATGAATGTGAACTTCAGTGTAGAAGCACAACAGACAGCAAACAGAACCGGGGAGGTGTCTTATTATCGGCACAGAGGGGCTCATGCTTATCTCCACAGACAAACAGGAGAGCCCTCAGGTGTTTCAGATTATCACCCACCCTGCTGAAACCACTTGAATCCCACTCAGCCATGCCCTAACACCTGCAGGTTTTAACTTTCAGTATGGGTTTCTCGTGGGTGTGTCCTGAACCGCCCCAATTTGAGCAGCTCAGGGCCTCAGCTGGGCTCCAAAAGCTACATAAAAGAGCCTTCTGAAGGGACTGAGCTGTTCCACAGGCACCAGCCTGCTCAGCAAACATGCTTGGGAATACTCTTTCCTTTGAGGTCTCTGCTGGCAGGACAGTTCCCAGCCAGCTCCATGCCATCATTCCTTCTATCAGCCTCTGCTGCAGCAATGAGAAAGCTCCTGGTTGGTGTCTCTGCTGTGCTCCACATTGGGTAGGTGATGTCTCTCTGCCATGCTCCACGTTGGGTAGGTGATGTCTCTCTGCCATGCTCCACATTGGGTAGGTGATGTCTCTCTGCCATGCTCCACGTTGGGTAGGTGATGTCTCTCTGCCGTGCTCCACGTTGGGTAGGTGATGTCTCTCTGCCATGCTCCACGTTGGGTAGGTGATGTCTCTCTGCCGTGCTCCACGTTGGGTAGGTGATGTCTCTCTGCCATGCTCCACGTTGGGTAGGTGATGTCTCTCTGCCATGCTCCACGTTGGGTAGGTGATGTCTCTTTGCCATGAAGCCTTTCAGATGGATCTGCTGGTGGAGATTGAGAGATCAGGTCCCTGTCCTGAGAGAGCATAACTGAAGGGTGGGAGATGTAGCTTAAGCTGCTTGCTGAGCCTGTAGGGAACAACACTGCGATGTGGCTCTGCTGGGCTCAGGGTGTGGGGTGTGCTGCTGTGGCAGGTGGTTTGGAAGCCCTACAAGGTGTGTAGCTGTGTTCTGGGACCCAGCTGCTGCCCTGGTGTCTGCCACCCCGGGGCAGTGACCATTGAAGGACCATGTGGTGTGCTTGAGAGGTGTTTTGTTCTTGGTGGCTCCTTTGGCTGTCCCTTATCCATGCTCTCCAGGACACTTGTGGTTTAAGAGACCTCAAGCATCTCTCCTCTTGGTTCCTTTCCAAGAAGAGAGATGCCATGAGCATGCTCTGCCTCCTAGCCTCCAGATTTATGCTGCTGGAGAAGGAGATACACAACTGCCCAGGGAGTGGCAATGTTTCTTCTGAGCTTGTGATGAGCATGCAGCAAGGCACAGGCAGTGTCCCAGTGACCAGATGGTGCCCAAACTCAAAATCCACCCAGGAATGTGCCTGTTCCTAGGGGTTTGGAATAGATGTGAGTTAAGTGGATATAAATTTTCATGCCTATAGGCCTATGGGCATCAAAGCTGGAAGGCAGCATGGAACAAGAAAGAAGTTATTCACTTGTAAATTTGCCTTTTGGGTCCATAAAAGCTGAAATGGGCAGCATGGAAATATTCCTGCTGGAAAAAAGCATGGGAAAGGCTGCAACACAAAGCTCAGCAGATCCATATCCAACCCCAGGCTTGCAAATCCTGTGAGCTGCAGGATGGATCTCTCCAGGCTCTGGAATCGTGGGTGGGATCTGGATTTATGGTGTCATGTCTCCTGGATGTGAGCTAGGAGGGGTCATTGTTGCTGTGTTTCTGTGGTTTGATAGGTGGCACAAAAGGTTCTGCAGCACAGGGGAAAGTGACCTGGGGGTCCTGGTGGACAGGAGGGTGACCATGAGCCAGCAATGTGCCCTTGTGGCCAAGAAGGCCAATGGCATCCTGCGGTAGATCAGAAGGGGTGGAATGAGTAGGCTGAGAGAGGTTCTCCTGCCCCTCTACTCTGGTGAGGTTGCATCTGGAATGCTGCGTCCAGTTCTGGGCCACTCAGGTCAAGAAGGACCTCAGGGAACTGCTTGGAAGAGTCTAGCACAGAGCTACAAAGATGCTGAAGGCAGTGGAACACCTCTCTGTGAGGACAGGCTGAGGGAGCTGGGGCTTGGAGTGAAGCCTGAGGGGTGACCTCATTCCTGTTGATAAAGATGTGCAGGGCAGTGTCAGGAGGTCAGGGCCAGGCACTGCTCAGGGATGTCCAATGATAGGACAAGGGACAGTTGGTGCAAGCTGGAGCAGAGGAGGTGCCATAGGAATAGAAAGGAAAACTTTTTCTCTGTGAGGGTGGCCCTGGAGCAGGCTGCCCATAGAGGTTGTGGAGTCTCCTTCTCTGAAGACATTCCAAACACACCTGGCTGTGTTCCTGTGTGCTCCTGCTCTGGCAAGGAGGGGTTGGACTGGATGATCTTTTGAGGTCCCTTCCAACCCCTTGCATTCTGAGGCTCTCATGTGCATCTAGAAGTTGCACTAACTGTGTTCCTTCCATGTCTGAACAACTTCAGAGTCCTGAAGCTTCTCCATCTTCCCTGGGCATGGGAGGGCTCAGGGTTCCTCACAATCATGTATCTGGCTACAGTTGAGCTAAAAATGTACTTGAGAGCCCCTTCCACACCAACACGGGGCCATAGGACACTCAGAATGCTGGGGAGTGTTTGTGGTTCACTGCTCCTCCTATTCTTCACTGTGAAGATGGAGCTCCAGGCTCTGCTTCCCACCTACCAGGAAGCTTAAGGGTGTCTTGAGGCATTTCAAAGCCTGGATGTGGTGGACATACTCCAATCAGAGCACTTGGGTGTTGGTGAGGAGTTCTTAGTGTATTTTTTATGTGGCCAAGGTGTTTTTGGTGGGTCCATGGATTGTGTCTGTGAGACTGGAAAGTTAGCATGATGCCACCTCAGAAGACTGATGAAAACCTTGTAGTTAGGAGTTGAAGAAATTATTAATGATGGTAATTTCCACTTATTTTTTGCCTGGAGGACTCCTTTGTTCTCATTTTGTTTGGGATTGGCATCAAGTAAGGGCTTACAATCTCTTTTTCATTAGCAAGCCCCTTGCCACAGCAGAGCAGGAGCTGCCTGGGCAGGCTGTAGAAGGTGGGTTTGTGTTAGATGCTCTCAGACAGATGAGGTTTACTGAGTGACCTCTTTCTTCCTTTGCTTCTTTGGGTCATGGCCTTAATGCTGCTGCATGATGATCTGTGTTGCCTGCTTGATTAATTGACCTTAGAGCATAGAACAATTTTGGTTCTTTGCTTTGGTGCCTGAGGAAGATCAAGGCCATCCTGGTGCCTTTACTCCCCTGAGAAAATCAGTATCTTCATTAATATCTTCATTAATTCAGCTTTAATTGCATTGAAGTGAAGCCCCAGGATGGGAAAGGGCTGGGAAAGGATGGTTTGGGTTTTATTCTGCCTTCACCCAAATGCTGTAGAAGTTTCCTTGCTTGCTTTCATCTCTCTTCATTGAGTCCATCATCAGTAAGTTTGCAAACAACACCAAGATGGGAGCGAGTGTGGATCTGTTAGAAGGCAGGAGGGCTTTGCAGGGGGGCCTGGACAGAAGGGCACAATCCAATGCCAGGAGTTTTAACAAGGCCAAGGGCAGGGTTCTGCACTTTGGCCACAACAACCCCAAGCAGCACTACAGACTGGGGACAGAGTGGCTGAGAGCAGCCAGGCAGAGAGGGACCTGGGGGTGCTGGTAGGTAGTAGTTGAAGATGAGCCAGCAGTGCCCAGGTGGGCAGCAGAGCCAATGGCATCCTGGGCTGGCTCAGGAGCAGTGTGGCCAGCAGGACAAGGGAGGTTCTTCTGCCCCTGTGCTCAGCACTGCTCAGGCCACATCTTGAGTGCTGTGTCCAGTTCTGGGCTCCTCAATTGCAGAGAGATGTTGAGGTGCTGGAAGGTGTCCAGAGAAGGGCAGCAAGGCTGGGGAGGGGCCTGGAGCACAGCCCTGTGAGGAGAGGCTGAGGGAGCTGGGGGTGTGCAGCCTGCAGCAGAGGAGGCTCAGGGCAGAGCTCATTGCTGTCTGCAGCTGCCTGCAGGGAGGCTGTAGCCAGGTGGGGTTGGGCTCTGCTGCCAGGCAAGCAGCAACAGAACAAGGGGACACAGTCTCAAGCTGTGCCAGGGGAGGTCTAGGCTGGATGTTAGGAGGAAGTTGTTGTCAGAGAGAGTGATTGGCATTGGAATGGGCTGCCTGGGCAGGTGGTGGAGTCCCCATCCCTGGAGGTGTTTAAGAGGAGGCTGGATGAGGCACTCGTTGCCATAGGTTAGTTAATTAGAAGGGTTAGTTGCTAGGTTGGACTGGATGATCTTAGAGGTATTTTCCAACCTGGTTCATTCTGTGTTAGTGCTGCATATTCTGAGGAAAAGGTCAGGCACAGGAGGTGTTGCTGATGCCATGAGGAACTTGGATGTTCATCCTCTGCTGTGAGCTTGCTCTGAGCCTGCAGTTTACTCAAAACCCTGCTAATGAAAGCACAGCAGGTGAAAATGCAGCTCTCAGCATTCTGGAAAAAAAATAGATAAAATTAAATTCCAAAGCCTGAGAGTGAAGTGCTGGAAGTGAGATGACCTCTGCTGTGTTTCTCAAGCCTACAGAAGGGCAGCTCCTAAGCTGCTGAGGTGTGGTGGTCAGCAGGAATGTGCAGGTCCCACTCTGGGCATTTCCCTTTAAATGGTGGCAGAGGCTAAATGAGGTCAGGCTGGCTCTTGGATGCTGAGGCTGGGAAGGAAGGACTGGATGCAGTCCTTCTCCTGCTGTCCTCATGAGCAAACAGGTCTGGAAGGTGGGCATGTTAGGAGATGGTTCCAGCTCCAAGCTCCTCCAGTCCAACCTAGCACCCAGCCCTGCCCAACCAACCAGACCATGGCACTAAGTGCCCCAGCCAGGCTTGGCTTCCACACCTCCAGGAATGGTGACTCCACCACCTCCCTGGGCAGCCCATTCCAATGCCAGTCACTCTCTCTGCCAACAACTTCCTCCTCACACCAAGCCTAGACCTGCCCTGGCACAACTTGAGACTGTGTCCCCTTGTTCTGTTGTTGCTTGCCTGGCAGCAGAGCCCAACCCCACCTGGCTACAGCCTCCCTGCAGGCAGCAATGAGGTCTGCCCTGAGGGTGCTGGAGCCCTGGATCAGGCTGCCCAGAGAGGTTCTGGAATCTCCTTCTCTAGAGAGATTCCAAACCCACCTGGACATTGTGATTGCAGGCAAGCTGCTTGGGTGCCCCTGCTTCAGCTAAGGGGTGTGTGTGTGGGGGGGTTTGGACTGGATAATCTCCAGAGCCTCCTTCCAGCCCCCACTGTGCTGGAACTCTGAGTTCTCAGGGTAATAACAAAAAGAGATTGAAAGAGTAAAGCCATGAAATTTTTGGAAGGAGCCATTAATTTGTGATTTACAGGAACATACTTTGGGATGTGAGGGCCAGTTCCTCTGGATCGATTGGATGCAGACATCTGCTTTATGTCAAGGAGATCTGAAGAGGCCAAGGCTTGACAGTCCTTTGTTGAAGCCTTCACTATCTCCTTTGTATATCTAAATTGCATTTATTGATATACAGCATTGACATTTCTGTAATACTTCTAAATCTCATAACCTTCTGTTTCAAATTCACAGGCTCCTACCACTTAAGCTATTATTATTTTTACCAGTCCCAGGGGTGTGCTTGGGTCTCTTTGGTACAAATTAGAAAGGCTTTCATGAACAAAAAAAACTTCATTTATATAAAGAGGTTCTCTTTGGCTTCTTTAAGTTCACCATCCCCAATGAACACAGACAGGGACAATTTCTAGCATAGGCTCAGCCAGAACAGGTCTCTACAGCATCTGGTGTCTTGCACCAGTGTTTGACACAATGAGGCTCAAGGAGTCTGAAGTGGTGTGAGAAGGTTTCCACAAGAGGAAAAATAAAAGCCAAATGTTGACAAGCTTGGGCATGTGCTCAGCACTGCTCAGGCTACACCTTGAGTGCTGTGTCCAGTTCTGGGCTCCTCAGTTCAGGAGAGATGCTGAGGTGCTGGAAGGTGTTTGGAGAAGGGCAGCAAGGCTGGGGAGGGGCCTGGAGCAGAGCCCTGTGAGGAGAGGCTGAGGGAGCTGGGGGTGTGCAGCCTGCAGCAGAGGAGGCTCAGGGCAGAGCTCATTGCTGCCTGAAGGGAGGCTGCAGCCAGGTGGGGTTGGGCTCTTCTGCCAGGCAAGCAGCAACAGAAGAAGGGGACACAGTGTGAAGTTGTGCCAGGGGAGGTCTAGGCTGGATGCTGTTAGGAAGCTGTTGGCAGAGAGAGTGATTGGCATTGGAATGGGCTGCCCAGGGAGGTGGTGGAGTGGCTGTGCCTGGAGGTGTTGACACAAAGCCTGGCTGGGGCACTTAGTGCCATGGTCTGGTTGATTGGCCAGGGCTGGGTGCTAGGTTGGACTGGGTGAGCTTGGAGGTCTCTTCCAACCTGCTTGATTCTATGATTCAATGTCACCTGTCAGACTGTTCTTCTCCAGGCTCAACAGCTCCAGAGCTCTCAACCTTTCTTCCTCACAGAGAGGCTCCAGGCCTCTTAGCACCTTTGTAGCCTCTCTCCAGTGCTTTCCTCCCTCTCCTGAGCAGGGGAGCTCAGGACTGAATATCCCAGTCCAGATGAAACCTTTTGATCTTGGTGTGTTCAGCCTAGAAGCCTGCATTGCCCAGGGATGCTGTGCAGCCCTGCCTGCCCGAGCTGCAATGGAAGAGATGCTGGCAAATGTCTCTTGTCAGAGCTGTATCTGCTTGCTGCTTTTGTGACTAGCAGTTGAATTTTTGCTGTTCCATACCATACCTAATTGCTCCTGCCCCTCTGTGGAACCTCTGACCCAGGTGCATATTTTATTGTGCCTTGCTCTGACCTGGGGTCCACAGAGGAAATTGCTGGTTTAAGGCTTGTGTTTCTGTAGGGCATTATGTCTGAGCCTTGGCATCTTTCTCCTCACCTAAATCTGCAGCTGCTGGGATGCAGCTAAGACCCAACACTTGGTTTTCCTTTCCCCCTGGTTATTGCTGTGGTGGAATATTAACAGTCTTGAGGCTACAAACTGCCTGGCAGCTAAGCCCCTTACAGGGTGGTCCTGCAGCTGGATCAGGACCTTGGGAGTGCAGTTTGCAATAGCTGCAGAAAAAGACTCTTTCATCTGTCCTCCTTATGACCACTTCTGCTTGCTTAGGAGCTCCTTGCATTTATCTTTTTCAAAGTCAGGGCTTTAGATCTTCACCCTGGACTCCCCCTACCTCCCTGAGCTGCTTAGAAGTTCAAAACTGAGTCTGGTTCCTGGCTTCCAGCAGCTACTGAGCTCTCTTCCAGCAGGGAGGCATCTTTGCAGGGTCAGCTTTGGAGGGTAGGGAGAAACATTTGACATAAAGGGTGAATGATGAAGGGGTTTGACCCTGCCATCTGGGGCTTGGAACTAGATGATCTTTGAGGTCCCTTCCAACCTAAACCATTCTGTGATCTCCTACCCTGCAGCTTTATTTGCTGGGGCAGGCAGCAGTCACAGTGACAGGCTGCCATGAGATGTTCAAAGCAGAGAATGAGTAGAAACCACTTGATAGCCCAAGGAGCTAAGGAGCTGCTGCAATTGAAGCCTGAATTTCACTCATCCACACCAGACAGCGTTTACAGACAGCTTCACTTGAGGCTCCATTTTACACCATTAAACATGGAGGGGGGGGAGGATAAGCACTACTTACCAGCATGATGCATCCACAGATGGGTGTGGCTTTGAGATACACTACTAATAATCAGCAAGCAATAACAGTAATAATAAAGAGCAATGTGTGCTGGGGTCCTTTGTACAGGGTGAGGGAAGGGGAGCAGAGGAGGCTGTGGTCTCTTGCTGTGCTTTCTTTTCACATGTTCTTCTCCCTGTGCTACTGACTTCTAAGAACTGGCAGCACATTGACATCTCCTCCTGTAGAGCCCAGCCTCAGCTTGGCTTTTTGTTTTAGAGGGAGATGGAGGCCTCACTGCTCAGCCAGCATTGCTATGTCACCTCATTATGGAGCATACAAGGGAGGAGGCTTGGCCAAGGGAGGCTGAGTGGAGCCTCAAGACAGCATCTTCTCGAGCGGGTAACTAGGATGTTGCTCTTGGTTCTGTTGTATGTTTATTTATATGTTATTTGGTGATAATGAGAAACAAATGTTAGGAATCCATTCAGTTCTTAAACTTTTATAGGCTTATTGTCTTTATTTTTTCAACTGTGCAACTGTCTCTCAGCCTCCCCCTCTCCCTCCAGACACATGGAAGTGCAGTCGGTGACCAGCGTCAGCTGGGCTCTTACTCATCCTGGCTGGAACAATGATATTCCAAACCATGTTATAAAACCTCCCTGGCACCCACTGCCTCATCACCCCTGACCCACCAGCTCCCTGCATCCCTGACCAGTCAGCTCCTCTGTTGGAGCAGAGCCAGAGGGGGCCACGGCAATGATCCGAGGGTTGGAAGCCCTCTGCTGCGAGGACAGGCTGAGAGAGTTGGGGTTGTTCAGCCTGGAGGAGAGAAGGCTCCAGGGAGACCCTCTTGGGGCCTTTGAGTGCCCCATGTTTCAATGGGGACAGACTTTTTAGCAAGGTCTGTTGTGACAGGATGAGGAGAGATGTGTTTTGGAAACATTTAGACTAGATAAAATAGGTTTTGGTGGGGTTTGGAGTTTTTTTTGAGGGTGGTGAGACCCTGGCCCAGGTTGTCCAGAGAGGTGGTAGATGCCACATGCCTGGAATCATTCCTTTAATATTGTCTGGGGCTTCAGTTGAAGATGTCCCTGCTGACTGCAGAAGGGTTCAGACTAGCTGAGTTTTAAAGGTCCCTCCCAACCTAAATCAAGGCAAGGTTGGATGTGGCACTTGGTGCCATGGTCTAGCCTTGGGCACTGTGGTAAAGGGTTGGACTTGATGATCTGTGAGGTCTCTTCCAACCTTGGTGATACTGTGATACTGCAGAAGGGTTCAGACTAGCTGAGTTTTAAGGGTCCCTCCCAACCTAAAGCATTCTGTGAGCTACCTAAAGCAGCCTGCTTCAATTGGTGTCCCTGCTGACTGCAGGAGGGTTCAGACTAGCTGAGTTTTAAGGGTCCCTCCCAACCTAAATCATCCTGTGAGCTACCTAAAGCAGCCTGCTCTAGTTGGTGTCCCTGCTGGCTGCAGGAGGGTTCAGACTAGATGAGTTTTAAGGGTCCCTCCCAACCTAGAGCAGCCTGTGAGCTACCTAGAGCAGCCTGTGAGCTACCTAGAGCAGCCTGTGAGCTACCTAGAGCAGCCTGTGAGCTACCTAGAGCAGCCTGTGAGCTACCTAGAGCAGCCTGTGAGCTACCTAGAGCAGCCTGTGAGCTACCTAGAGCAGCCTGTGAGCTACCTAGAGCAGCCTGTGAGCTACCTAGAGCAGCCTGCTCCAGCTGATGTCCCTGCTGACTGCAGGGGGGTTCAGACTAGATGAGTTTTAAAGGTCCCTCCCAACCTAAAGCATCCTGTGAGCTACCTAGAGCAGCCTGCTCCAGCTGATGTCCCTGCTGGCTGCAGGAGGGTTCAGACTAGCTGAGTTTTAAAGGTCCCTGCCAACCTAAAGCATTCTATGAACTACCTTCACTGCACAGGCTGAGCTCACAGGCAGCAAGAAGACAATCCAAAGTAAACCAGGCTGTGCTGTGTGAAACTCCTCGCTGAGGAGCAACAATGGGAATTGCAGTGGTGCATGGAGGCTTTATAAACCTTGGGAGCCTTGTTCTAGAGGCTCATAAAGTTCCTTCAGGCCATGCTGTGACTTCAGGTTTCAGGAGACTTTACTGTTGCTAACATCACTGAGAGATGCTTTCCTCAGAGTCATGAATTCCAGAGCTGTTAGGTCACAGATGTTAAAATCAACTCTGTTGCTGCTGCAAATGTTACAGCTGCTGCCAAAAAGCAAAGGGGCTAAAAGCTTTACAACATCCTTCTGAGAGGTTCCCTGCTCTGTTAAAGATGCAGCTGGCACTTAGATCTGTGGTGTGCTGAGAGAGTTTTGCCTGTGCCAGAAGAGAGAGAGAGAGGTGTGTTCTGAACTGCCCAAGCAGCTATAGCAGATCCTCCTCCCACCTATGGGTAAATCCCCTTTGGAATGGAATCTTTCCATCCAAATGTGTTGCTGGCAAAAAAAAATCCAGGGAGTTTAGGAATCAAGAGTGGGGGGGGGGGGGGGGGGGGGGGGGGGGGGGAAGTCTCCTGGCATTGGAGATGTGGCCTCTGTGTTCTCCTCCTCCTCTTCGGCCTCTGCCCACCCTCCAGAGGACTCAGAGGGAACAATGCCTTTATTTTTGGAATGTTTCCTTTTTTCCTAGATTTCTTTCCATTGTTCATAGGGAAAGGGGAAGAAAAGTATTAAATAGCAGGGGCAGCTGGACCCAATAAAGTTCAGCAGATAGAAAGAGGCAGGATTTTTTTTTGGGGGGGGGGATAGACCTCACCCTTGTGAAAGAGGCAATATTATTCCTTGATTAAGAAGAATTGTTCTTTATTTCCCTATTGTGGACCCTGCCTTTGATCAACTCCTCCAGAACATTCCAAATCTCTGTCGCTTCTCAGAGGCTTTTGTGTCCTCTGGATCCTGGGTCTCCTCAGGGCGTTGAAGCTGGGCTACAGGAGATAATGGAAACCTCTGAGGCTCTTCTCTCTCACTTCTGAGAGGCTTTTGTGTCCTCTGGATCCTGCATCTCCTGGAGTGGGTCTCCTTGGAGCGTTAAAGCTGAGCTGCAGGAGATAACTGAAAAGAATTCTTCATATCCATACAATGAAGTTTATCAGGCATGGCTTAATAAAAGGGGAGGAAGCTTGGGAAAGGAAGGGCACTGGTTGCACTCAGCAGAGGAAAAGGATAAATGGTTCAAAAAGGAAACATCTGTGGCAGGGGAAGGCTTCTGACCCAAGCCTGAAGCTAGCAGCAGTGCATAGAGCAAGAGAAATTAAAGCAGAATGCTGGATAAACAGTGCAAGGCCTCAGCTTGTTGAGTTTGGCCAGCAGCACATGGTCAATGTGTGAGGAGATCTGGGCTGACAGCCCATAATTGTATATTAGCTATATAATTGGATGGTGTTTCTTCTGAATTGGTGGGGTGTGGTGTGATGATCTGCTCTAGGAACCTCAAATTGAATATCCCTGGGGAGATCTGAGCAGCAAGGGTGAGCTCCCTTCTTAGGAACACTCCAAAACTGATTCTGTGCAGTTTGGACTGAAGACCCTAAAGACCTGCAGAGTACAAAGTGAGCTTCCAGGGACTTCTGGGACTTACTGTCCTCAAAAATTCATCTTGGAAGTAACACAGATCGCTCTTAAAACCAGAACTAAGCTACTGCAAGTCTCAGTCGGTCCTTCTGAGTTTGTTTTAAAGCAACTTGAATCTCCATCTCTGGAACACATTCCCAACCCTGGGCATTCAAATAATCACAAATCATCCTAAAATAATTGGAGGGCTTTGTGCAGAGGCTTCATTTGGGTCTATTTGCATTTTGCTGGGGAGTTGTTGGGGTTGGCAGTGGTGAAGGCTTTCAGGTTTTTTTCCCTCTCTCACAAGTATTAGGGAAACATTTCTCCCTTAACTGAAAACAGAGACTCTTCTATCATCTCATAACAGACTCCCATATCATTTCATGAGTATTACACTGAACTTAAAGGGGAAAACATCCAACACCTCCTGTTGCAGGAAAGGAAGGCTAGGAAAGACATTCCTGGAGGGCCTTTGAAGCTGTGTAGATGTGTTGCTGAGGGATGTGGTTTAATGGTGACCTGGCAGTGCTGGTTGATGGCTTAAAGGTCTCTTCCAGCCAAAATGATTCTGTGACTACACCTGGTCCATCTTCCATGCCAAGGTTAGGATGAACAGCCCCTGTCGTATTCTCTGGAGTGTGAGCTGTAAAATACTGAGTGAAGAAGCCCCCCACAAACCTCCAGACAGCCTTTTGCAGGGCTTGGAAGGCTTCCTCTTGGAAAGGACAGCCTCGTGCAAAACTCACCCTGCCCAAGGGATGACAGAGCATGGGGTCAGAGACCTGCAGGAGACCACCCAACACTCCAAGCCCTGCTCTGACAGCCAGGCAGCAGAAAGTGCCTCCAGGTGGGCTCCCATAACATGTCCTTGGGCATAACAGGGCACACAAGAACCTCCTGCAATGCAGGGCCAAGAGCCACAGCTCTGGTGTCCCAGGGAGCTTCACCAGCATCGGTCAGCAGTGCCAAGGGATGTGCTGTGTGATAATCCATGGTGGGAGTACCCTTGCCAATGATCTGATGGTAATTGGGATGTTCCTTCTCAGTGCTTGCTTCTGCAGCAATGGTCAGGGAATCACAAAATGCTTGAGGTTGGAAGGGACCATTAAAGCTTGTCTAGTCCATCCTCCCTGCAGTCAGCAGGGACATCCACAACTAGAGCTCCAAACAGCCTTCCAGGGATGAGGCACCTACCACCTCCCTGGGTAACCTGGGACAGTGCCTCACCACACTCAGAATGAAGAATGTCTTCCTTCTCTCCAGTCTGAATCTCCCTTTTCTTAATGTAAACCAATCACCCTTCTCTCACAGCAGGTCCTGCTAAAAAACTCCATCACCTTCGTCCTTGCAGGCCCCTTTAAGTACTGAAAGGCCACAAGAAGCTCTCCCTGGAACCTTCTCTTCTTTAGGCTGAACTCCAGGTCTCTCAGCCTGTCCCCTTAGCAGAAGTGTTCCAGCTGTTGGATCACTTCTGTGTGCCTAACGATCTGCTCTGCACCATCTGATGCTGTAAGCCCAGCTGGAAGCGCTCCTCAGCAGTGCCACCTAGCCACTCTGGTTTCAGCTGCTCCTCCTGCCTGATGCTATGTCCTTTGCATTCCTGTTTCTTCCTTTTGTTTGGGTTTTTTCCCCCTTCTTTCAAATCACATCCTGTTCTCTTTAGGCCACCTCTCCAATTTAAGGTAGTTTCTAAGGCTCTTCTCTAGCTCTGAACTGCTTCTGATAGCTGAAGAGATGCTATTGGAAAGCTTGCAGAGGGACTTGTCATAAGGGTGTGTAGTGACAGGACAAGGGGGAATGGTTGGAAGCTGAGGGAGAGTAGGTTTAGAGTGGATCTTAGGAAGAAGTTCTTCAGCATTGAGAGTGGTGAGACACTGGAATAGGCTCAGAGTGGGTGTGGATGCTTCCTCCCTGGAGTTGTTTATGTTCATCTAATTGAGATGCACCCCTGCCCATGGTGGGGAGATTGGAGTAGGTGATCTGAGGACAGAGTGGCTGCAGAGCAGCCAGGCAGAGAGGGACCTGAGGGTACTGGTAGGTAGTAGTTGAAGATGAGCCAGCAGTGTGCCCAGGTGGGCAGCAGAGCCAATGGCATCCTGGGCTGGCTCAGGAGCAGTGTGGGCAGCAGGACAAGGGAGATTCTTCTGCCCCTGTGCTCAGCACTGCTCAGGCCACACCTTGAGTGCTGTGTCCAGTTCTGGGCTCCTCAGTTGCAGAGAGATGTTGAGGTGCTGGAAGGTGTCCAGAGAAGGGCAGCAAGGCTGGGGAGGGGCCTGGAGCACAGCCCTGTGAGGAGAGGCTGAGGGAGCTGGGGGTGTGCAGCCTGCAGCAGAGGAGGCTCAGGGCAGAGCTCATTGCTGCCTGCAGCTCCCTGCAGGGAGGCTGTAGCCAGGTGGGGTTGGGCTCTTCTGTCAGGCAAACAGCAACAGAACAAGGGGACACAGTCTCAAGCTGTGCCAGGGGAGGTCTAGGCTGGGTGTTAGGAGGAAGCTGTTGGCAGAGAGAGTGATTGGCATTGGAATGGGCTGCCCAGGGAGGTGGTGGAGTCTCTGTGCCTGGAGGTGTTGAAGCCAAGCCTGGCTGGGGCACTTAGTGCCATGGTCTGGTTGCTTGGCCAGGGCTGGGTGCTAGGTTGGAGTGGATGATCTTGGAGGTCAATTCCAGCCTGGCTGATTCTATGATCTGTGAAATCCTTTAGAGCCTAAGCCACTGTACAATTTCATTAGCCCTCTGTGCTCATGCATGGGCTCCTGCCTTCCTCCTGCTTCTGCCCTTGCAGCCATTCTGTGACTCGCAGAACTCCTGCTGTCTCCCTCTGCACCTCACCTCCCCTTCCCCAGTCTCACCTGTGCCTGCCATTGGCAGCTGCCTGGCTGAAGCCTGTCAGATGTTTGTCAGGGCAGTTTCTCACTAAGCCAGTCCCAGCCCTTCTGCTTGCGCTTGTCCCTCCTTGCCAAGAAGAGCCACCTGGTTTTCCTCTGCTTGTTCTGCTGACACCCTCACTGCTGTGTCCTTATCTCCCACGCCTCTGTCTGTCCATCCCCACGCTCCCCTGTGGCTGCAGCCTGGCTGCTCCCAGCTGTGTCCTCACACTGTTTCCTTGCACTCAGTAGTAGGGAATTGGGCTAATTTATACTTTCTGTGCATGTTCCTTGTTGTACTGGAGGTGACCAAGCTGATCTCATGCTATTCTTCCTCTCTTGCCTCGGCACAGGGATAGTCTGCAGATGTTTCCATGAGGAACTGGCTACTCCCTGGATGTCTTCTCCCACTCTTGTTTACTGAGGGATACAGATCCAGACTTATTCGAGTCTGTTTTCTGGAAGTTCATCATCTTCCCTCTGTGAACTCTTGCTGCTTATGGGTGGAAGCTAAGGCAGAGGAGGTTTCATTTAAATATGTGGAGGAATTTTTTCACTTTGAGGTTGACAGTACCCTGGAACAGGCTGTTCAGGGTGGCTGTGGAGTCTCTCTCTCTAGAGATATTCAAAACCCACATAGATGTGTTCCTGTGTGATTTGATCAAGGTGATCCTGCTCTGGCAGGGGGTTGGACTGGATGAGCTTTTGAGGTCACTTCCACTCCCTGACATTGTGTGATTCTTTCTGGATAACTTGTGCTAAGTCTGCTTTCCACCTTTGATTTACTCCCAGCAGTCAGAATGAACATTTGAAAACATGGAGAAGGTGTTAACAGCTGCTCCCAAACCCTCCAGAACTGCTAGGCACTCAGTGCTGTGTTCACCTTCCAAGTGGTACCTACAAAATTAAGGTCCACCTGCTGAGCTCTGAGATAGGTCACCCTTCCTGGAGGTGTTCAAGAAAAGACTGGATGAGGCACTTAGTGCCATGGTCTAGTTGACTGGACAGGGCTGGGTTATAGGTTGGACTGGTTGATCTTGGAGGTCTCTTCCAACCTGGGTGAGTCTATGATTTAGCAGAGTCAGCAAGACCAAGAGCTGTATGCTGCGCTTAGGTCGCACTAACCCCACTAATGCTCCAGGCTTGGGACAGAGCAGCTAGAAACTGCCTGGCAGAAAATGACCTGGGTGAGTTGGGTGACAGTCAGCTGAGCCGATGTGTGTCCAGGCCAAGAGGGTCCTTGCATGTGCCAACAGTAGTGTGGCCAGCAGGACAAGGGCAGTGATTGCCTCCCTGTACTTGGGGATGGTGAGGCCACACCTTAAATGCTGGCTTCAGTTTTGGACTCCTTGCTACAGGAAAAACGTTGAGGTCCTGGACTGGGTCCGAAGAAGGGTAACAGAACTGGTGAAGGATCTAGAGCACAGTTCTTGTAAGGAGTGGCTGGGGGAACTGTGGTTGTTTAGCTTGGGGAAAAGAAGGGTGAGAGGAGACCTTGACGTTCTCTTTCACTCCCTGAAAGGAGGCTGGAGGCAGGTTGGGGTCAGTTTCTTCTGCCAAGAACAGGAGTAATTGGCCTCAAGTTGCACCAGAGAAAGTTTAGATTGGGCAAGAAGAACAATTTCTTCCCCAGAAGGGTTGTCAAGGCTGGGAACAGGCTGCACAGTAGAGTGGTTTTAAAAAGTGGTGGAAGTCTCCATCCCGGGAGGGGTCTCAAAGCCGTGGGTACGTAGTGCTGAGGGATATGGCTTAGTGGTGACCCGGCAGTGCTGGGTTAAGGATTGGACTCCATGATTGCTTCTGGCCACAGCCACTCTGTCATTGCCTTTGCCAGCTGCTAGCTGAGACCCTTCCCTCATTCCTCCCTGCAGAGAATGCTCCCCACAAGCAGGCTCCTGGCAGCACCCCACTCTCGCTGCCCCGCTCCGCCGGGCGACCTCACCTCAGCTCCGCGGGGGGCGAGCGCTGCCCCCAACTGCCCGCCCCGGGGCGTGGCCACAGCGCTCCGGCCCCGCCCCATCAGGCTTTGGCCCCGCCCAACGCGGGGCGCCGCCCCCTGGCGGGGCGCTGGGGCGGCCCCGGCCGCGCAGCCCCGCGGCGGCTCGGCTCGGCTCGCCCCGGCCGAGCATGGAGCAGTAGCAGCACGGCGCCTCGCCGCTCCGTCCCGCCGGCCATGGGTGCGGAGCGCAGAGCGGAGGCGGCGGCAGCGGCAACGCCCCGCGGTGCTTGCGCCTGCAGCGGCGGCGGTAGCTGGCGGCTTTTCCTCGGCTTCTTCGCGCTGTCGCTGGCGCTGCACGTCCTGACGCTGGGCTGTTACCTGGAGCTGCGCTCTGAACTCCGCCGCGACCGAGGCCCGCAGCCCGCGGCACCCCCGCGGCGAGACGGGACGGCGGCGGCAGCTCCGGGCTCCCCGGTCACCGGCCGCCCGCAGCGGCCCGCCGAGGGCGGAGACCGCCGCCAGCAGGTGGGTCCTGGGCTTGGGTGGGGAGGGGGGGGGAATCGCGGCCGACCGGGACCGCACTTGTCACGGAACCCCACGTCTCTCTCCCTGCGCTGCAGTCCCCTGTCTCCGTTCTTGCGACCGACTTCTAGAATAGCCCAGATTTGTGATTATGTAGGAATAAACGCGAGGAAGAAGCCCCCGAGCGGCGCTGGCGGGGGTTAAATTTGGAGAGAACTCGGTATTTTTGGCCGGGAAGCGTAAGGGGGAGCCGGTGCTGCGGAGGGCTCCGAGGGCCGCCTGCGCTCCACCTGCTGCCTGTCGTGACAGCCCCGCCATGTCGGCCCTGCTGCCGACAGCCCCGCGGGCGGTGAGCGCGGTGCCGGCGGAGGGAGGCGGCCGGAGTCGAGGGTCTGCTCCCCGGGGAGGGGGCCAGGCTGCAGCCGAGGAGCTCTGCGCAGCTCGGTTCTAACTCCCACCTCGGTGAATGCTGGAAGTCCTCAGGTCTGCACACCCATCGCTTGCCTCGGGATTCTCTCCTGGGGAGCTTTGGATTATTTGGCTTTTTTTCTCCCCCTTTGCCCTGGGTTGCAGTAGGCTTTTGAGCTGTGCTCTCCCCCCCCCCCCCCGTCCCCCCGTCCCCCGCCCGGCACCTCCATAGTCTGACCTGTCCGAGACCAGGTTGGTTTCACGCTCCAGTTGTCCTCACTGGTGCGTCCAGCGTCCGGGAGCGATGCTGCCCGGGGGGGAGTTTGCTTGTCCCGAGAGCCTCTGGGAGAGCAGGAGCGTTGCTGGGGCCTCCGCTCCCAAACTTAGCTCATTTTTTCCAGGCACGGAACCTCGCTTGCAAGCAGGACAAGCTGAAAGAAGGAGTTTCCTCCCATTAGAGCCTCATGAGCCCATGGCCCTCTCCCCAAAAGTGCCGGGTGGCTTAGCCAGGGGGGCAGCTGAAACACAAAGCCCTGCCCTCTCAGTCCGTGCTTTGCTGGTTATCAATGCACGGACAAAAATAGCGTTGATAAAGCTGCGAGTTTGGAAACTCTCCCTCCGACTTGGCAGCAGGCAGCCGTTCTGCTCGCTGGCCTCGGCTGCTCCCGGGAAAGCCGGGGTCGCCCCTTCCAGGGGGTATTTCCAACTTCCGATGATAAAATCCAAGCAAGCATCGAACGGGAAAGATCCCGGGATCTCCGCTCATCCCTTTTGTTTTGCACACCCCCCTTACCCCCCCCTCGGTACTTAAGCGGTGTCAACATAAAGTTGGAGCAGCTCGATGCGGCGGTGGAATGCTTAGGTTGTCTTGTAATAGCATGCGGGTGAAGTTCCTTTCGTGTTATCGTGCTGGATCTGTTTAGTCTTTGGAGCTCTTCTTTCCAGCGCCTGTATAATGAAATACCAGGGTAAATAGTTGAGGCGTCCATAAATTACGGCGTTAGATAGTTTGTTTCTGGATGTGGACGAAGATCCAAGCGTCGCTCGCTGCAGCTGACATACTCCAGATAAGGTAACACTAATTACTTCTTTATTTTACATCTGGCCCGTCGGGCATGAGATGAAAAATTCCTTTGGACATATTGAAGCAGTTGGTTGAGAGAAAGTTTCCCTGTGTTACGGGCACGCAAAGCCCTGGGAATTTCATCCCCTCCCCCGCCCTTGCCCTGCAAGCAAGATGCTGCAGCCTTTTGAGTTGTCCCCACTCCAAGCACCTTCTAAGGCTAAGCTGCGCAAGAGCAGAGCAGGTTGGTTTCTGCCTCCTGTTTTCCTCAGTGGTGCGCGGACCCCCTGGGTGGTTGCAGCCCAGCGGCTGGCACTGAAAATGCTCCCGTTTGGAAACCTGTGACAACGTGTGGTTGATGTTTGTGGGAATTGCTGCTCCTGCAGCGCCGACTTTTCTCCTGGAGTCTGTGCACAGCTGTAACCAGCCACCTTCTGTGTCCTGGGGTGCTGCGAGCCTAGCCCTGCTGCAATTAAAGCAGTCAAATGAGGCGTTTGCAAAAAGCTGTCCTTAAAAAGTTATTAGTATTACGAATTTGGGAGCCTGAGGGTGTTCTAAGAAGTTTTCCAGCCCCGGAGCAGCCGAGCTGTGATTCTGCTGAATCCAAAGCCTCTCCCATGCACTTGTATCCAGAGACAGACTATTAATAAATAGTTATTTTGAAGGGTCTGATCGAGGACATCCCTATCCCAAGGAGCTGGGATGTATCTGGGGGACCCAGCATCCTGATAAACACAGTGCCCCGAGCCCTCAAACAGTTGTTTGGTGGTGCAGAGTAGAGGCTGAGTAACTGCTGCCTGCATTGTGATTGTACAAGCTGATAGAAAACAAAAATCTCACTCCTCTTCCTGAGCCCTTTTGCTTTGTTTATTTTTTTTCCTTTTAATTTTTTTTCCCTTTTCTTGACCTGAGGCAGGAGAAAGAGGAGCAGGGGGAAGGATGGGGAGTGATGGTCAGCACTGAGAGTTTGGCAAGCGAATCTTGCCTGGCTGCTGGCCAGAAATGACCTCATGACAGGAGTGAGATTTGGCAGCTCGATAACCCCCACTTCCCTATCTCGCAGGGTAGCTGAATGTGTAACTCATTTGGGATACAAGGGCAATTTTTCATGGCAGAGGTTGAGGCATTGTAGTTTCACATCTTTGTCCCAGAAGCTGCTGGGTGTTGCAGCAACTCCTTGGCTTCCAGATGAAAACTTGGTTTAATGCCACTTCTAATTCATCAACTCTTCCATTGCTGCCCCTCGGAGATGTGAATGGTGGATCCAGGGTAGGGTGGGACATCCACTGATGTTCTGAAATCCAAATGATCCTTTCAGGTGACTGTGCTGTGCAGCATTGAAGTGGTTTGTCTTAATGTGGGTCATTAGGGGTTGCTTCCTTAGTGGCAGTGCTTGTGGGGAGCAGGCAGCAGGATGCTGCCTGCCGCTCGTTAAAATACTTTATCCTGGAACTAGATGGGGTCTTGGGGTCAAAAAATTCATCCCTGTGGTAGCCAAGCCTCATTTTAGTGCTGCTTCCTTCAGCAAGTCTGTGTCAGGCCATGTTTCTGCCAACACTTGTTTCTTCATGAGGGCCAGGTGAAATGTCTTACCCTCATTAACATCCCAAAGCAGGTTTAGGAGCTGTCAAGGTCTGCCTCTTGGAACCCCATTAAGTATCCATCAGATCTATCATAGAATGGTTTGGGTTGGAAGGGACCTCAAAAGTCATCCAGCTCCAGCCCCCTGCCATAGGCAGGGACACCTCCCACTAGAACAGGTTGCTCAAGGCCTCATCCAGCCTGGCCTTGAACACCTCCAGGGAGGGAGCAGCCACAACCTCCCTGGGCAACCTGTACCAGTGTCTCACCACCCTCACTGCAAACAACTTCTTCCTAATACCCAGTTTCAGTCTCCCCTCTGCCAGTTCAAACCCATTCCTCCTCGTCCTGTCATTACAAGACCTTGTCAGTAGTCCCTCCCCAGCCCTCCTGTAGCCCCCTTCAGATACTGCAAGGCCACTCCAAGGTCTCCTCAATGCCTTCTCCAGGCTGCACAGCCCCAACTCTCTCAGCCTGTCCTCAGAGCAGAGCTGCTGCAGCCCTCTGAGCATCTTGGTGGCCTCCTCTGGACTGGCTCCAACACTTCCATGTCCTGCTTGTGCTGGGGGCTCCAGAACTGCCCCCAGGACTGCAGGTGGGGTCTGAGGGGAGCAGAGCCAAGGGGCAGAATCCCCTCCCTTGCCCTGCTGCCCACACTGCTCTTGCTGCAGCCCAGCACAGGGTTGCTGTCTGGGCTGCACTCACACTGCAGGCTCCTGTTGAGCTTTTCATCAACCAAGACCCCCAAGTCAGATCTGACCTTGTCATGGAGGTGTTTGGTGCTAGCCAGGGGTCATCTGAAAGAATGTGCTGAGCAGCAGATGAGTTACCAGCATTTATCTTCACCGCCTCCAAAGGTGCTCACTCCATCTCTACCTCCTGCCTCTCCCATCAGCATTCCCAACAGCATCATTGCTTTCCTGCTGGCACTACTGACCCTGCCACATCTGACCCCCACTAACTTGTTTTCATTCCTGCTCTTACCTTATCCCTTTATCTCTTGCACAGCAGCCAGGGTCCTCCTCTTCCAGCAGTCCTCAGGCAACTCATGGCCCCTTTAGTTCATATCTGGTTCTAAAAGCTTATTTGATTAGGAAGTGACAGGAATAAAGCATTGAAGGGGAAGGAGCATTTGGGTTGTAGTTGTGAGTAAAGAGGGTGAGTGAGAGGGTGCAGCTGGGGCTCTGCATGCTGCTTTGTGTGATAGTTTAAAATCATGGAATGGTTTACATGTCCTCCAAGCCCTCTGCCACAGGCAGGGACACCAAAAAATGCACACCCAGGGGTGGTCCCTCAGAATGGTTTTTCTTACTTGCTGGGGAGGTGGGACACCATTTAGGTGGTTATTGCTTCTATTGTAAAGGAGGTTGTGGATGCCTCATCCTTGGTGGTGTTCAAGGCCAGGATGAGAAAGGCCTTGAGCAGCTGAGCTTCATTGAGAGGTGTCCCTGCCCATGGCAGGGAGAGTGGAGTAGATGATGTCCGAGGTTCTTTCCTGTCTTAGCCACTCTTCTTGTCAGGATGATTCTTGTGCTTTATTTGGGGTGGTTTCACCCAAAGAAGGATTGTGTCACATTGACCTCTGACTGTTGGTTGTAGAGGACAGGTGAGCATCACCTTGTCTTTCACACTCAGCTTCTTGTCCACCCTATGCCACTGAAAGGTCATAGCTGTGAAGGAGGAGCTTTGGGCAGCCTTTTTCTGCTGTCCTCTAAATAATTGTGTGATGTTTCTCATGTGAATGTTGTCATCATTTAAGTAGCTCTACAGTGAAATGGTGTTCTGAAGTGTGGCCAGAACATCTAGGCAAGATGTAGTGGAAGAGCTTTAGTGCTGTGTTAGGACTGGACTGGCCACACTCAGATGTGAGATATCTGCTGGTTCACTAAGGTGAAATGAAATTTATTTTGCCCTTTCTTCTCAATTCCTGCTCCAGAGTGAAGAACAGCATTGAGGTCAGATTTACACCATGTGCTGTCAGTGGGTCTAAAAGACTTTTAAGCTGCTCTAGGGACTCCTCCTTCCCCAAGGAGCATCCCTTCACGCACATCCGTGGTGCACGATGGAGGAGGGATGAGCTGAAACTCGACAGCACACTGAAAGCTTGGAGTGTCTTGCTGGAAATGCTTCTCCAGTGTCAGCCTCAACTGAAGACATCGCTGCAGGACACAAAACTTACAGTGTGTGTCAAGGGCTCCTGCTTTGGGGTTTCATGACTTCTGGCCTCAGGTGAGGGAAAACCCAGTGGGCACAGTGGAATAGAATCATAGAATGGTTGGTGTTGGAAGGAACCCTTAAAGGTTATCTAGTCCAGCCCTCCTGCAGTGAGCAAGGGCATCTTGCTAGAGCAGGTTACTCAGGGCACTGTCTAGCCTCACCTGGAATGTTTCCAGAGCTGGGGCATCTACTACCTCCCTAGGCAGCCAGAGTGTAGGTGATGTTGGGATGTTCTTTGTGATGGGATCTCCTTCCACTTACACTTTTGGTGGTCTCGGTTTTAGCTGGAGGAAGCTCTTAAGAGTGATAAAGGAAGCAGTTGCTCTCTGACAAATGAGATGGATGACTTTCCTAGTGCTGTGTGATGGTTAGAATCTGTGCTGAGGAGAGAAGGTTGCCTGAGAACAACTAAGAAACATATTCCTGCCGCTACTCCTGTGAATATGCTGTGCACAATCTGGCAAGGATCCATCAGCTCCTCCTCTGAAAAAGGAAAATGGTATAGAGTGTCAGGAGAACATCAGTGGCTGCTGCATATGCTGCTTAAATTGGGAAATTAAGTGTGATGAGAGCTTTGCCCCAAAGGTTTGAGATGCATCCATGTGTAGGCTTAACTTGGGACATGTGGAGGAGCCATTTCCTGTAGTTGCATGGGCAGTGCTCATCTGGTGCCCCTGCTGCTGCCTTGGGCACCTTCCTGATCACTTTATGGAGCTTATTGATGCTGTTTGGGTGTATTTGTCTCTGCCTCCTTACAGCAAGCAGGTGAGATAGACACCTTGTTGTCTGCAGTGGGATGTCCCTTTGGAAACAGGGAAACTCAGGGAGAATGCAGCTCTGGGATCCCCAAGTGCAGGTCAGCTGCAAATGTGTCTCGTGAGGGATGGTGGTGAGGGGAGCAGAGATGGAAAAATGGAACAATCTGGCATCTAAGAGAGAATTAGCTGGAAGGTGAGAAGTGCTTTGTCTCTAAGCTTGTGCTCACATCAGGTGTGTTAGCTCCCCAGGGAGCCTGTGGACAGTGGGGACAAGCATGGAATTATTTGAGGCTCTGGAGAACAAGTCTTAGGGTCTGGAGAATGGGTTTTATGAGGAGCAGCTGAGGGAACTGAGGTTGTTCAGCCTGGAGAAAAGGAGGCTGAGGGGAAAGACCACCTGTCTGTATACAACTACCTAAAAGGAGATTGGAGCCAGGTAGGAGTTGGTCCCTTCTCCCTAGTAACAAAAATACATCATGAGAGGAAATGGCTTCAAGTTGCATCAGGGGAGGTTTAGGTTGGACATTAGAAGAAACTTTTTCACTGAAAGGGTTCTTAAGCACTGGAGTAGGCTCCCCAGGAAGGGAGTTGGATCGGTATTTCTGGAGGTGTTTTAAAAGAGGCAGAGATGTGGTGCTGAGGGAATGGCTGTTAGCTCCAGAGCTGGTAGCTAGAGAATGGCACAGGCTCACAGGATGGCAGGGGTTGGAAGGGATACAAAGAGATCATCCAGTCCAAGCCCCTCTGCCACAGCAGGACCAGACAATCTAGCTCAGGGCACACAGCAACACATCCAGACAGGCCTTGAAAGCCTTCAGAGAAGGAGACTCCACAACCTCTCTGGGCAGCCTGTGCCAGTGCTCTGGGACCCTTCCAGTCAAGAAGTTCCCCCTTGTGTTGAGCTGGAACCTTCTGTGCTGCAGCTTCCATCCACTGCTGCTTGTCCTATTGCAGGGAGCAGTGAGCAGAGCCTGTCCCCCCACTCCTGACCCCCAGCCCTCAGATAGTTATAAGCATTGATTCAATCCCCTCTCAGTCTTTTCTTCTGCAGACTAAGCAGCCCCAGGTCCCTCAGCCTCTCTTCATCAGGCAGTGCTCCAGTCCCCTGATCATCCTCAGAGTCCTCTGCTGGACCCTCTCCAGCAGATCCCTGTCCCTCTTAAACTGGGGAGCCCAAAACCAAAGGCAGTACTCAAGATGAGGTCTTGCCAGGGCTGAGTAGAGGGGGAAGAGAACCTCCCTTGATCTGCCTGACACAGTCTTCTTAATGCCCCCCAGGATCCCATTGGCCTTCTTGGCCACCAGGGCACATTGCTGTGCCATGGGTGTTCTCCACCAGCACTCCCAGGTCCCTCTCCACAGAGCTGCTCTCCAGCAGATCACCTCCCAGCCTGTGCTCTGTAGACTTGATGATATTGAAGGCCTTTCCCAACCGAAATGCCCAGGATAGAGAGGAGGACAGGCTTCAGCAGACTGATGATCTTGTAGGAAAGAGAAACCCAGGAATAACAGGAGAAGAGCTCATCAGGAGGGGGTCAGCAGCGGCACCTTGCCCGTGCCAGGAGGAGTGGGAGCGGAGGGAAGAGCACAGCAGCGTGCCCACAGCACGTGTGATAGAGGATTGAGGGAGTGCCTGAAGAAGGGGCAGAGGACCTGTGTCCAGTGCCAGGGAGGATGGGCTGTGGGACACCGTGACCACAGCGCTTCCTTCCTCTCCAGCCACTTCCCAGCTCTGCCTCCTCTTCCCCTCCCAGAGAGGAGCTTGCTGGTAGATTCTTTGCCGCTCATTCCACAAGCGCTGCTGGACGTGGCACTTGGTGCCATGGTCTGGCCTTGAGCTCTGTGGTAAAGGGTTGGACTTGATGATCTGTGAGGTCTCTTCCAACCCTGATGACACTGTGATACTGTGACTTGGGGGCTCCTTACCAGCGTTGATTGACTTCCTTGATGGAGAAGGGTTGCTGCTGCCAGAGCTTTTGACCCACACACGACCAAAGCTGCAGGGTTCTTCCTCAGCCTTCAGATGAGTTCCCAACCCCTCTTTTTAAGGACACTCGGTGGCATTCCAGAGCTACCTTCCACTTCACCTCGGAGCACGCAGGGCTGTTTCAAACCAACATTATTCTATCCTCCTAACATTACTTTTTCCTTACCACATAATACCATAAATCATCTCTGCTCTCTTTTTTTCCCCTGCCCTACACATGTAGCATCTTGTAACGCTAATTAAGCTGCGCGCTCCCCTAATTTCGCTCTCCTCCTCATCCAATATATTTTCCTTGACTGGAAGCCAAACCCTGAGAGCTTCAGAGCATGCAGAGCTGCCATTCCCAGCCTTATTATATTGTTAATGACTCAATATTTTAATATCTTTCAACACTTTTGAGAGGATGTTATTCTTAGAGGTGTCTGCCTGCCGAAGGTACCCTGCGCACGCGAGATGCTGAGGGGCTTTGGTGGAGGGTTGAGTCGGCTCCGCGAGTGTGTCGCTGAGGAGGTGCAGTCTGTCAGGAGTTCCTTGTGCCACAATCAGAGTGAGCTTTGGGCACAGCTGTAAAATGCTCAAGTGCCTTTATAGGGGAGGAAAATGAAGCTCTTGCCTCAGCTTTGACACGGGGCAGTCCGAAGAGCTCCCTGGTTAAGCTCCTTGGTGCTGCGCTGGTTTTGCCTGCTGCTGGTGGTGATGCCAGTGGGGCCTGGATGCTGCTGTAACCAAAGTAATTACTCACAGATGGGTGGATATTAAACCAGGCTCTTGCCATAAGCCCGAATAACATTCTGTTGTAAGTGCAAAGTACTAAATATGCAAGAGTGCATTGATGGGATGCCAGGGCTGTAATGCGTTCCAAATGTCAGTGCCAGCAGCCAGGTCCCGCTGCAGCTGCACCTCTGCTTTTTCTGCCTGATCTCGGCAATCTCCAGATCTCAGGAGAGACTTAAGAATGGCTCTGGAGCAGGAGGAGCAGCTCAGTGACTCAGTGACAGCCTGCAGGTGATTCTGTGCCATGTGGTGTGTTTCCTGTCTGAGTGTGGGGAGAAGGCACACCAGCTGAACCCCTCCTTGATCCTATTCATTCAGAGACCTAAATGGGTGAAGTAAAGTGTGGGATGCCAGCAGCAGGCATTGAGGTGCATGGCTTTGCAGCAGTGTGTGGCACAGGGAGGACTTGCTTGGCTTTGCAGCAGTGTGTGGCACAGGGAGAACTTGCTTGGCTTTGCAACAGTGTGTGGCACAGGGAGGACTTGCTTGGCATTGCAGCAGTGTGTGGCACAGGGAGGACTTGCTTGGCTTTGCAGCAGTGAGCAGTGTGTGGCACAGGGAGGACTTGCTTGGCTTTGCAGCAGTGTGTGGCACAGGGAGGACTTGCTTGGCTTTGCAGCAGTGTGTGGCACAGGGAGGACTTGCTTGGCTTTGCAGCAGTGTGTGGCACAGGGAGGACTTGCTTGGCTTTGCAGCAGTGGGCATTGCATGGCAGGGAGCTGCATTGTATGGCACAGGGAGGACTTGCTTGGCTTTGCAGCAGTGGGCATTGCATGGCAGGGAGCTGCATTGTATGGCACAGTGTTGTGTTGCATGGCTTTGCAGCAGTGGGCATTGCATGGCAGGGAGCTGCATTGTATGGCACAGTGCTGTGTTGCATGGCTTTGCAGCAGTGGGCATTGCATGGCAGGGAGCTGCACTGTATGGCACAGTGTTGTGTTGCATGGGTTTGCAGCAGTGGGCATTGCATGGCAGGGGGCTGCATTGTATGGCACAGTGCTATGTTGCATGGCTTTGCAGCAGTGGGCATTGCATGGCAGGGGGCTGCATTGTATGGCACAGTGCTGTGTTGCATGGCTTTGCAGCAGTGGGCACCATGTGGCACAATGCTGTTGTGTTAGGTGGCATCACAAGGCATGGCTCTGCAAGGGCAGGTGTTGCATGGCACGGGGTGGCATTGCATGGCTTTGCCAGGGTGGGCATTGCTTAGGGTGGTGCTGCAGCAGGTGCTGCGTGGCGCAGTGAGGTGCTGCGATGCACAGGGCCGTGGTGGCTGCGTGTGGTTGCCTTGGCCTGGCTTTGCAGCAGGACTGTGGCGCTCTGGCTGGTAGCTGCTGGGTCTAGGTTGGACCATGCATGGACTAAGTGTGGGCCAGCACCGAGCTGCCAGACAGCCAGAACCATGGCAAGTGTGGATTTGGGAGATCAGACCCTCCTTGTCCCTGCTGGTTTCACCTCCTTTATAACTGGCACAATGCCCCAGTGGCAGCCTCTCGGTGACAAAGCAGAGTTAAATACCCTGTCCCCAGGGCAGTGTCACAACCCTGTGCCGCCTTTGTCTGGCCTCTTTAATCCCTCTTTGCAATTCTCTTCACCTCTGTTTCAAATCTCTCCTCGGGCACATAACGAGGGGAAGGGGGAAGATGGTGAGAGAGTTTCTTAAGCCAGCATTTCAAGTCAGGTCCACCTCAAAGCATGTAATAGGCCTGGGATCTCAAGTTCTGTGTGGGCATAAGAGCTGGGGAGCTGCTATGTTGTGTTTTCATCATAACCATGGTGGCTCTGGCTCCATGCTGGGGCCATCACTGATGCTCCTGGTCCTGCTCTGGAGATTTGGTAGCCCCGTGATGGTTGAGCTGGGTGCTGCATCTCCTGCACTGTCCTCCCTCAATAGACTTTGTGGTGCTTCTCAAGCAGCTTTCCTGTTCTCTTGCCTCTTCTCTGGTCCTTCTTTTTAATGCCTTGAATGTTGGCATTCCTTCTCAAACAGCATTTCTTTCACCCTCAGCTCCTTGCTGCTGCACCAGCTGGGGGGAGCAGGAGGCAGCCAGGTGCTCCCTTAGGAAGGGATCTTCTCTCCTCCAGGGTAAGGCTTCCCTTGGCTTTTGTCTAATTGATTGAGGCAATCTTTTTAGCACGGCATGGACCTGTTAGAGGAGGCCACAGAAACGGTGAGAGGGCTGGAACCTCTCTGCTTGAGAACAGGCTGAGAGTTTGAAGTGTCCAGCCTAGAAAAGAAGGCTCCAGGAAGACCTCTTTGTGGTCTTTCAGGACTTAAATGGGCCTGGAAGAAAGCTGGGGACTGACTTTTTAGCAGGGTCTGTTGTGACAGGACAAGGGCTGATGGTTTGAAGCTAAAAGAGGGGGATTTAGGCTGGATAAAAGGTAGAAATTAATTACATTGAGGGTGGTGAGACACTGTCCCAGGTTGCCCAGAGAGAGAGGTGGTAGATGCCCATCCCTAGAAATGTTCCAGGTCAGGTTGGACAGGGCTCTGAGCAACCTCTTCTAGTTGAAGATGGGCTAGATGACCTTTGAGATTCCATTCTAGCCAAAGCCAGTCTGTGATTCTCACCCCTTCCCTGAAGGTGCTTAAGGCCAGGCTGGATGAGGCTTTGGACAGCCTGCTCTAGTGTGAGGTGTCTCTGCCCATGGCAGGGGGTTGGAACCGGTTGATCCTTCCAGCCCTGACTGATTCTATGAGGCCAACACTTCTGGTGGTAGGTCCCTTGCTGGGGCAAGAAGGTATTTAGGATGTATTGGCTGCAGATGTTCATCTACCTGAAGGGAGGCTGTAGCCAGGTGGGGTTGGTCTCTTCTGCCAGGCAAGCAGCAACAGAACAAGGGGACAGAGTCTCAAGTTGTGCCAGAGCAGGTCTAGGCTGGATGTTAGGAGGAAGTTGTTGGCAGAGAGAGTGATTGGCATTGGAATGGGCTGCCCAGGGAGGTGGAGTCGCTGTGCCTGGAGGTGTTGAAGCCAAGCCTGGCTGGGGCACTTAGTGCCATGGTCTGGTTGCTTGGCTAGGGCTGGGTGCTAGGTTGGCCTGGGTGATCTTGGAGCTCTCTTCCAACCTGTCTGATTCTATGATTCTACCCCCACTCCTCCTCCCTGCAAGGTAGACCCAGTGAAGAGGAGGCTGCTTAGGGGTGGGAGCTGGTAAAACGATGCCCTGTGTCCAGATACACAGCAAGAAAGCTTAAATTTAGTGTCCCTTGCTTAAGCAGACAGCAGCAATCTTTGGCTCCTTCCTTTTATTTCCCTGTGCATGGAGCTGCAGGAGCTCTTCCTGGTTTCCAGGCAAGCTTGGGGCCGTGGACACACGCGGGGCAGATGCTGATGGTCTGAACAGACGTCGCGTGAGCCTTTCAGGCTTCTCTGCCTGCTGGGCTCAGCAAAATTCCTCCAGGAAATAATTTGGGAGCAATTATTTCCTTCAACCTGGCAAACAAGTTGTCTTGCTGCTGATAACCCCTAACTAGCACTCGGTTTGTGTTTTCCCACGGGGTAGGAAAATGGGATAAATGGTTTGAAGCCGACTGGAACTGGAACTGTTGCTGCCACTGAGGGGAATTGACAATTCAGCCTCAAAAATGAGATTTTTTATGGTTCTTTTTTTTTTTTTTTTATCCTTCACTGTAGTTGCAGAGTGATGCAGTTTTGCCCAGAGTCATAGAATCACAGAATTGTTTTGGTTGGAGGAGGCTTTTCAGATCATCAGCTCCCGACCATTAACCCAGCACTGCCAGGTCACCACTGAACCATGTCTCTCAGCATCACATCTCCAAGGCTTTTAAACCCCATGAAGGGTGGAGACTCCACAGCTGCCCTGAGCAGCCTCTTTCAGGGCTTGACAGCCCTTTTTGGGGAAGAAATTGTTCCTCCTGTTCAATCTAAACCCTCTCTGGTGCAACTTGAGGCCGTTTCCTCTTGTCCTGTTGCTTGTTCCTTAAGAGACTGAACCCCCCCACCCCGGGTTAAGCCTCCTTTCAGAGAGTTGTAGAGCACAATGAGGTCTCTCCTCAGCCTTCTTTTCTCCATGCTAAACAACCCCAAGTTCCTCAACTATTCCTCACAAGCTTTGTGCTCTAAACCCTCCACCAGCTTCATTGCCCTTCTCTGGACCCACTCCAGCACCTCAATGTCCTCCCTATAGTGAGATCCCCAAAACTGAAGTCAGCACTATAGTGCAGCCTCACCAGTGTCTGATTGGATGTGGGGAATCATGGGCTGCAGAAGTTGGCACAAGTGACCTTTCTGCCTGGCAAACTCTACTAATTCTTTTGCTTTCCCACCAAACACACCCTGTGGCTGGAAAAAAAATGAGGTCAAAAGGAGATTTTTTTTTTTCTGGACCTGCAGCTGATGAGGTGTATCTAGAAGAGCTGGGTGATAACTGCAGCTGTTCATATCTTTTTAGTGGTAATGAGGTAAATTAGGAGGTTGGATGCCTCTGAGCTATGGATGGACTTGTTGGTGCTTGCTGGATTTGGGGGTTTCAGGCTGGGTTGGATGAGTCCTTGAGCAGCTGAGTCTAGTTGAGAGGTGTCCCTGGCCAGGGTGGGGTGGTTGGAGTAGGTGATCTCTGAGGTCTCTTCCAAACTAAGCTATTTTAGGATTCCATGATGTTCATCTGATTCCACCTCTCTTGGCACAAGCATGGTCTGGACAAGCTGGCCCAGCACTCTGTCCAGATGCATCTTCATGGAATCAACCAGGCTGGAAGAGACCTCAAAGATCACCCAGGCCAACCTAGCACCCAGCCCTGGCCAAGCAACCAGACCATGGCACTAAGTGCCCCAGCCAGGCTTGGCTTCAACACCTCCAGGCACAGTGACTCCACCACCTCCCTGGGCAGCCCATTCCAGTGCCAATCACTCTCTCTGACAACAACTTCCTCCTAACATCCAGCCTAGACCTCCCCTGCCACAGCTTGAGACTGTGTCCCCTTGTTCTGTTGCTGCTTGCCTGGCAGAAGAGACCAACCCCACCTGGCTACAGCCTCCCTTCAGGTACTTGTAGGCAGCAATGAGGTCACCTCTGAGCCTGACCTCATTGCTGTCTGCAGCTACTTGAAACTACCTTAACAGTGTCCAGTGCTGGGGACACCACCACCTCCCTGGGGAGATGATTCCCGTGGCTGAGTGGGAAATTGTCCTCTTCAACTCTGATAATGGTAGGCAGTGAGGGCAGTTTGGGGCAGTCAGGTCCCAGGGAAGGTAGCTTCAAGCTCCTTGTCTGGATCAGGTACTGAAGCAGTTAAATATTCCTGCTGGTGCACAAGAGCAGTGCCAGGTATCTCGCAGGGGGTGGTGGTGGGGGATCCACATTTGCTCTCTGAAATCTGGCAAACAGCAGTCATTTTTCTGTCGTGAGCAGCAATCACACCCCGAGGGGATGGCTGACAGGGAAGGTCCCCCTGATGTGTTTACCCAGGGATTTTGTTATCCTTGAGAGTGCTCTCTCAAAAAGCTCCAACCCCACGAACAATAGCCACAGACACAAAAAAAGAACCCACCCTCAACCCCCCAAAACCCACTGCAGGGGTTGGGAGCAGATGCAGTGTCAAGATAACAAATGATTTCTGCTCTTTGTTTGACTGCTTGGCATTTGGTGGTTCATTAGAGTGAAGCCAACTGGAGTTAGACAGTTCATAATGCTTTAAAAGCTCTGGAATTGGAAGGTTTGGGGTGAGGGGTTTGAGTTGCCCTGGGAGGTGCTTGGGGCCCCATCCCTGGAGATATTCAAGGTGAGGCTTGACAGGGCAACCTGATGTAGTTGAGGATGCTCCTGCTTGAATAAAACTCTGGAATTGAAAGGTTTGGGGCACAGGGCAGGAGAAGGGGTGGAGTGAGCTGGAGAGCCCCCTGGCTTGCTTCCCAGGTTCTCCTGTGGGCTCTGGTGCGAGTGGATGTCAGGCTGATGTGTGCTGCCAAGGGTCACAGCAGCTTGGGGCAGTTTCTTGGGCTTGTTTCCTGCCTTTATGTTGGAATTATCTTTTTTTAGGCCACTACTCTGGGTTGGAATATCTTGGTGGTTATCAGAGGTTTAGGGATTGTCCATGTTGTATATGATGCCTCCTTGGTCCCAGGCAGCAGCTGTTATGATCGCTTTTAGGTTGGTTTCAGCTGGGTTTGGTGTATTCGTGGCTTTCACACCTTAAGATGAGTGATTTGGGAGGAGCTGCTGTAGGAAGCTTCACTGAATGCTGGTGAAGATATATTTGACACCTTGAGTTACAAGAAGGATGAATAGGCTCAAAGAGTGCTCCATTTTAGGTGCAGTCAGTTGTGCTGCTTATTTCAGGCTGAATGCATCAAAGGTGGGTTTGGGCTCTTCAGCTGCAATCTCCATTGTGATCTAGCAGGGTTGTTGTCCAGAGAGAAGGGAGATATGTCAAGGGGTGATGGGTTTAATCTAAAAGAGAGGAGATACAGAGTAGACATAGAGAAGAGTTTTTTTATGCTGGGTGGGGTGAGACACTGGCCCAGGTTGCTCAGAGAGGTGGTAGATGCTGCATCACTGGAACCATTCCAGGTCAGGTTGTTTGGAGCTCTGAGCACCCTCCCCTAGTTGATAATGTCCCTGCTTGGTGTAGAGGGGGCTGGAATAGATCATAGAACATCAGGGGTTGGAAGGAACCTTGGAAGCTCATCCAGTCCAATCCCCTTGCAGAGCAGCATCACCTAGACCAGATCACACAGGAATGCATCCAGGCAGGGTTTGAATATCTCCAGAGGGAGACCCCACAACCTCCCCTGGGCAGCCTGTTCCAGAGTTCTGTCACCCTCACAGGGAAAAAATTCCTCTCCATGCTTAAATGAGACTTCCTCTTCCTCAGCTTCCGCCCATTGCCCCTTGTCCTGGCATCAGGCATCACCCAGCAGAGCCTGGCTCCAGCCTCCTGGCACTCACCCTGCACATAATGATAACCACTGATGAGGTCACCTCTCAGACTCCTCTTCTCCAAGCAGCACAGCCCCAGCTCCCTCAGGCTCTCCTCATAACAGAGCTATTCCCTTCCCTTCAGCATCTTTGTGGCTCTGTGCTGGACTCTCTCAAGCAGTTCTATGTCCCTCTTGAACTGGGGGACCCAGAACAGGACACATTACTCCAGATGTGGCCTCACCAGGGCAGGGAGGCTCTCCTCCCCCTCTACTGTGCCCTGCTGAGACCTCATCTTGAGTACTGCCTTCAATTTTGGGCTCCTCAGTTTAAGAGGGACAAAGATCTGCTGGAGAGGGTCCAGCAGAGGGCTAGGAGGATGGTGATGGGACTGGAGCACTGCCTGACGGCGAGAGGCTGAGAGACCTGAGGCTGCTTAGTCTGGAGAATGGAAGACTGAGAGGGGATTGAATCAATGTTTATCAATATCTGAGGGCTGGGGGTGAGGAGGGGGGGACAGGCTCTGCTCACTGCTCCCTGGGATAGGACAAGCAGCAATGGATGGAAGCTGCAGCACAGGAGGTTCCAGCTCAACACAAGGGGAACTTCTTGCCTGGAAGGGTCCCAGAGCCCTGGCACAGGCTGCCCAGAGAGGCTGTGGAGTCTCCTTCTCTGGAGCCTTTCCAGGCCTGTCTGGATGTGTTGCTGTGTGCCCTGAGCTAGATTGTCTGGTCCTGCTCTGGCAGGGAGCTTGGACTGGATGATCTCTTTGTGTCCCTTCCAACCCCTGCCATCCTGTGAGCCTGTGACCACCCCCAATCTCCTCAAGCCTTGCCTACTTTTGTGGGCACTCTTCTCTCTTTATCAACAGCATGGTGCTACCTGCTGCTCTACCTGCTGCTCCTCTGGCCAGCTTGGGGCTGTTCTGCACCCAGAAACCAATCATTTGAGGGTCATGGAGCTTTGTCACGCTGCGGAGAGGTTTGTGTTGGGCTGGAGGCAGCAGAGGGTGTTGCAGGCAGCTCTGTAGGCTCTCAGCTGGGTCTGTGGGTGCAGGATGTTGACAGCTCCGCGCAGCACCCGGCGTTGGGGGCTCGTGTCTGGACGGCGCAGGCTGCGTCGTGCTGTGGGTTCCCAACACCAAATGGCTTTCAGGCCTGTAAAGCTGTCACTCAGACCCTGAGGGCTGGGAGGAACAGCTCCTGCTTCCAGGGGTGGATGGAAGCAAGAGAGCCCACGTGCAAGTTGTATGTCTGCGGTAGGACTTTCCCTTCTGCTGCGCTTCTCCTCTTGATTGCTTTCTCCAACGCTCGCTCTGATGACTCTCAGCTTTTGGTTCATCCTCAGGCTACAAACACACATCCCCTCCCATGGATCACAGAGTGCTTTGGTCAGAAGGGACCCTTTAAAGACACCTAATCCAAGTCCCCTGCACTGAACAGGGACATCTTCAACTAGAGCAGGTTGCTCAGAGCAACCTCTTCCACCTACCTTTGAATGGTTGCAGCCATGGGGCACCTGGTAACTCTCTGGGCAGTGTCTCACTACCCTCAGTGTCAAAACTTTTCCTCCTCATATCTAGTCTAAGCTTTGTTTTTTAGCTTAAAATCTATTTGCACATCAAGGAAGCAGAATTCTTTGCCCATCTCTCCTGCACACCTCCAATGTTCTGCCCAGCAAATTGTTGCACTTAGAGATTACTTCTGAAATATTTGCTGAGGAAGGGCTTTGGAAAACTAAAAATTGTTCTTCTAACACTTGGGCTGCTTCTTTTAGGGTCATCTACAAATTAAAGCTGTGTGGAAATACATCACTGAGACAGGCTGCCCAGAGAAGTTGTGGTCTCCTTTGTTTTGGTGACATTCCAAACCCACCTGAATATGTTCCTGGGCAACTTGCTGTGGGTGACTGTGCTTTATCAGAGAGCTTGGAGTAAGTGATGTCCAGAGGTTCCTTCCACCTCCTGGGTTCTTATTTGTGCCCACTGACCCCTGTCCTGTTGGCAGGCATCACTGACAAGAGTCTGGTCCCATCCTCTTGCCCTCTTCCCTGTAGCCATTGATCAGCATGGAGAACATGCCTTCTCCAGCTGCTCTTCTCCCAATCACACAGCCTCAGGTCTCTCAGCCTCTTGTCAGAGATGCTCCAGTCCACTCAGCATCTCTCCAGTAATTCCATGTCTTTTGAATGGGGGAGCCCAGAACTAGACCCAGTACCCCAGATGTGACTTCACTAGAGCAGAGTAGAGGGGAAGGAGAACCTCCTTGACCTGCTGCTCACATTCAGGAGACCATTTGCCTTCTTGGCCACAAGAGTATATTTCTGCCTCATACTGAACTTGTCCACCAGGCCTCCCAGGTCCTCCTCCATGGAGCTGGTTATCACCCTGGGGTTTTGGTTTCATGTGCAAGGCTGAATGCATGGGGTTGTCCTGTCATTCCATGCTTCTGTTTTGACCTGTTTGAGAGCATTAATTATTGTCCTAGTTATGAGGAACTGCCCTAACAGGTGGTTTCTGGCTGTGCATCTGCTGTTATTGACCCTTCAAGCTGCTCAGCTGAGTGTGCAGGAAAGCTGCTTGTCATCAGGTTAATGAAAACCATACCATCATGGAACAGTTTGGCTTGCAAGGGACCTTTAAAGCTCATCTAGACCAACCTCTTTGCAGGGAGCAGAGACCTCTTCAACTAGAGCAGGTTGCTCAGAGCCCCATCCAGCCTTATCTGAAATGTTTGCAGGGATAGGGCATCTACCACTTCCTTAGGCAACTTGGACCAGTGCCTTGCCACCCCCAGTGTCTCCAGCACCAAGATTATCTTTCAAGTTTCATGGTCAGAGTGCTGCACACTGGAATAAAAAGTGGATGGAGCCCTCCAGTATCTGAAGTGGGCTACAGGAGGGCTGGGGAGGGATTATTGACAAGGTCTTGTAATGACAGGGTGAGGAGGAATGGGTTTGAACTGGCAGAGGAGAGATTGAAACTGGATGTTAGGAAGAAGTTCTTTACAGTGAAGGTGGTGGAACAGGTTGCCCAGGGAGGTGTTAGAGTCCAGGTTGGATGATGCCTTGAGTGACCTGTTCTAGTGAGAAGTGCCCCTGCCTCTGGAACTAGATGATCTTTGAGATGCCCTCCCACCTAAACCATTCTATGATCCCAATCACCTCCACACCAGAAGCTCTCTTGCTTGCTATTGTCTTTCCCAGGAGCGCCTGGCACATGCTGGTGTGATTAAAACCTCCTGGGCTCCCATGAATGTGTGCAGGGTTATTGAATATATATATTTTGGTAGATCTGTTTGTAAGTGGTGGCTGAGGTTAGCTGAGGTGATGGTGGAAGATGCTGGGGGGTGATGCAGCAAGGTAGGGCTTCCAGTAGGAGAATGCCCTCTGAAGAGCGCAGCTGTGCCCGCAGCCATTAAAGCTTCATCATCTTGCTGCTCTGCGTCGACTTATAGGCCTGAAAGCTTGCAGTAATTTGGAGCAGCATTTGAGTTGCGAGTGGTAGTGCTGATGCTGAGCTTGTCTTTTAATGCTGAGCTGAGAGGCTTTGAGGTTTGGATGAAAAAAAACTTCAAGGAAACCACAAAAAAGACGTTGGGAGCATAACTGAGCAGGTGGAACAAATTTGTTAAAGCTGTTATTGGGCAAACAGCAACTTGCTTTTAAGAAATAAATCAATCTGCAGCTCAAGGGTTTCATAATGAGGAGTGGGATAAGGAGGTCTAAAAATACCCACAAATGAGAAGCTGAGGCTGGGGAGGAACAGATCCAAACGAGAATAGAATATTGCCCATTGTGGTGACAATAAGGATTCTAAAGTTCATTGAGCTCCTCGCTGCGATGCAGATGGGACTTGGGGAGCCACAGCAAATTTCCCTTGGCTAAGTCCAGGGTTGGGGTTTGGGTTTGGTTGGGTGGTTGTTGTTTTTGTTGGTTTGTTTTTTTTTTTTTCCTTGGTGGTTGTTGGTTTTTATTTGCATAATAATAACTTATTAAATGTATTGCCAGTAGCTCGAGGAGCCCCTGGTCAGGATTGGGAAACCACGATGAGTTCATCCTCCTCTGCCTGGTGGGACAATATGCTTGGTGGGGGAATTGGGAGGGAGGCTCTCTAGCAGCTAATGCAAGTGATTATATGCTTGAAGTGGCAGGAAAAAAAACAGCTTTAACCCCTGCTTTGGGGTGGAGGTGACCTTCTGTACCTTGGCTCTTCTTCCCAAGTGCCCTTTCAAGGGTCTTTGTCCTGCAGATGCTTTTGTCTCCCATCCCCGAGTCAGTAGGCATCAGCTGCAGCAGCTTATTCAGCAAAGGAGTTTATCCCTGTGGGCACCTGAGCTGTCAGGAGGTAGAGCTCACCACTGTGGTCCTTGTTCTGCTGCTCTTCTTCATTTCCCTTTGGAGCAGCAGAGCCAGCTCCATTTCCATTATTGTTGGAAAGCTGTTCCATAGCCTCATCCCTCTCAGCCAGGTTTTCCTAGCCTTAGTCCAGAATTTTCCTTGCCTAGCTGAGCCCCAGAGCCATGTCACACCCAACTCTGTGTTGCCATCAGCTTTCCTCTTATCTCTCTTGGCTCTTTGCTGAGCGCTTCTTTGCACAGAGGGTTTCTGGCCAGTGCTGCTTTGGAGTAGCTGCTTTGGAATAACTGAATCCACATGGACAGCTGCTGCTCGGAGGGGAGTAGGTAAGTGCAGCCATAAAGCTTTTTGGGAGCATGGGGCAGCTGGTGCATGGCAGCCATCCTGTTCTGGAGATTTCCTTATGGCACTTAAAATGAGAAGGGGGGGGGGAATAATCCCCCACATTCCAAGCTCAGGTCAGTGTGGAGAATCAAGGAGTTGTAGAGTTCAGAATGAGCTGGGCTGTTTGTCACAGAGTGGTTTAGGTTAGAAGGGGCCTCAAGGATCATCCAGCTCCAAGCCCCTGCCATAGGCAGGGACACCTCCCACTAGAACAGGTCGCTCAAGGCCTCATCCAACCTAGCCTTGAACACCTCCAGAGACGTTGTGGAGCACAGAAGCACCCAATGTGCCTGGAATGGGTTGCCCAGGAAGGTAGTAAAAGCCTCATCCCTGGAGGTGTTTGAGGCCAGGCTGGATGAGGCTGTGGGCAGCCTGCTCTAGTGTGAGGTGTCCATGCCCATGGCAGGGGGATTGAAACTGGATGATTCTTGTGGTCCCTTCTGACCCTGACTAATTCTTTGATGCTGTACCATGAGCTGGCCTGGAGATAGTGTGTCACTGTGTGTGCTGGCATGGCTTTCACACTGTGGCTCCTTGGCTCAGGAGTGGAGAAGATTTAGCTGAAACTAGTTCTGGTATGACCAGAGAAGGTGGCAGTTCTAATTGGATAGCACATGCCACTGTCATAGAGTCACAGAGTGGTGGAGGTTGGAAGGGAGATCATCCTGGCTAAAGCATCTTCTGCAGCAGGTTGGAAGGTGCTTGGTGTCCTGGAGCACGGAGCCTTTGCTGCCCAAATCAGGCAGCCCAGAGAGGTTCCAGGCCAGGTTAGATGTCTAGTTGAAGATGTCCCTGCTCACTGCAGAGCCATTAGCCTAGATGGCCTTTAAAGGTCCCTTCCAACTCAAACCATTCCGTAAGCCACGCGGTGCTGCCGTTGTGCTTCGCCGTTGGGGCCGGGGACTGTCGCCCAGCCTGGGAGCACAAAGGCTGCTTCTCCATGGCTGGGATTCCCTGATGGCATTGCAACATGGCTTTCTGTCCCAAACCCCATGGCAAACTGCAGGGCTTTCTTTTCTCGAGCTGGCTGGCTTTGGAAAGCTAACTCATCACCGTCATCAGCCCGCTTATTAATGTGCCGGGCTCTGGAAGGGTCCGTGGTGGTTAAGAAGCTCCTCCCGTTGCTTTAATGAAGAGCTGGGGCTCCGCTCTCGGGGCTCGTGTGGCAGTTGTGCTGACTCCTCCTGATGCCTTCTGGCCCCCCTGCTTCGCCAGCTCTTTTATGCGATGCCGGGGCCGTGAGGGAGCATCTTTGCTCCAGCCGTGAGGAGCTGTACAATAGTGTCGGGTTGAGCCCCAGGCAGGGGAGGACGCCGCTGGCCGGGAGCCACTGTGGGGGCTTAGAGCCAAGAGGCAGAGAGCTGGCACCCATGGGTGCCACCACTCAGAGGTGTGGAGGCTCTTGAGGAGGAGGAACCAGGGGAGTCTCCCCAGCCATGCTGTCAGTGGTTTAGCTTTTTTTCCCCCTTTTTGAAGGGTTTTTCATGGGGGCTTTGTGTCGCTGCTTTGAAGCCAGGGTCTGAAAGTGTTGTAATGAGGTTTTATGATGCATTCTGGCCAGGGCTCGTTATTTTGTGTGTGTGGATTTATTGTATACCGAATTGGAGTGATTTTGAAACGCTTTGTGCCACCCTTTTTTTTTTTTTGGGGGGGAGGGAGGGAGAAAAGGGAGGTTGGTGTTGATTTCGTTTTGTTTTTATTGTTGGTTTTGGTTGGGTTTTGTTTTTTTTTTTGGCCCGGGCACTGCCTCCTTTTGTTGTTGTTGTTGTCGTTGGTCGAGGGGGGACGTGCGAGCTTTGCTGCGGGACTTTATTTAGCTTTTAGCAAGAATAATCTTTATTCAACAAAACGGCCCAAATAAATCTGTAATTGAACAAATATGTGCCAACTTTCAAACGCGGCGGCGAACAATGGCATGAAACGAGGGAGCTTGGGAACAATATACGACTTTTAAACATAGCAGTGCACAAAAAACCACTCAAACCAACCTCCCCCCCCAACAAAGCACAGGCTGGGCTCTAGCGCAGGCTGAGCGCGCACAGACCTGCCAAGTCGGAGGAAGGAAGAAGAAGAAGCTGGGGGTGCCCTTGCTGGGGGTGCCCTTGCTGGGGGTGACTGCCTGGGTCTGGGGGAGGGGGGGCAGCGGCTGACCCCATGCCAGCCAGGCTGGGGGTTCAGAGGAGGCAGCGCTGGCAGCTGCGGGACGTGACTGGGCCGCGGGAGCGCTGGTGGCTGTGGGGGGATGTGGAAGCCGCCTGGCTCCGCGGGTGCGCTGCCAGCCCTCTCCTATGCATGTCCCTGGCCTTTCTCAGCTGCCGGCCCCAGGCGGCTGCTGGTGCTTGCTGCTCACGCTGCTGGTGCTTGCTGCTCACGCTGCTGGTGCTTGCTGCTCACGCTGCTGGTGCTTGCTGCTCACGCTGCTGATGCGTGCTGCTCACGCTGCTGGTGCTTGCTGCTCACGCTGCTGATGCTTGCTGCTGGTGCTTGCTGCTCACGCTGCTGATGCTTGCTGCTCACGCTGCTGGTGCTTGCTGCTCACGCTGCTGGTGCTTGCTGCTCACGCTGCTGGTGCTTGCTGCTCGCGCTGCTGGTGCTTGCTGCTCGCGCTGCTGGTGCTTGCTGCTCGCGCTGCTGGTGCGTGCTGCTCACGCTGCTGATGCTTGCTGCTGGTGCTTGCTGCTCACGCTGCTGGTGCTTGCTGCTCACGCTGCTGATGCTTGCTGCTCACGCTGCTGGTGCTTGCTGCTCACGCTGCTGGTGCTTGCTGCTCGCGCTGCTGGTGCGTGCTGCTCACGCTGCTGGTGCGTGCTGCTCACGCTGCTGGTGCTTGCTGCTCACGCTGCTGGTGCTTGCTGCTCGCGCTGCTGGTGCTTGCTGCTCACGCTGCTGGTGCTTGCTGCTCGCGCTGCTGGTGCGTGCTGCTCACGCTGCTGATGCTTGCTGCTGGTGCTTGCTGCTCACGCTGCTGGTGCTTGCTGCTCACGCTGCTGGTGCTTGCTGCTCACGCTGCTGGTGCTTGCTGCTCACGCTGCTGGTGCTTGCTGCTCACGCTGCTGATGCTTGCTGCTCACGCTGCTGGTGCTTGCTGCTCACGCTGCTGATGCTTGCTGCTCGCGCTGCTGGTGCGTGCTGCTCACGCTGCTGATGCTTGCTGCTGGTGCTTGCTGCTCACGCTGCTGATGCTTGCTGCTCGCGCTGCTGGTGCGTGCCGCTCGCGCTGCTGGTGCTTGCCGCTCGCGCTGCTGGTGCGTGCCGCTCGCGCTGCTGGTGCGTGCCGCTCGCGCTGCTGGTGCGTGCCGCTCGCGCTGCTGGTGCGTGCCGCTCGCGCTGCTGGTGCGTGCCGCTCGCGCTGCTGGTGCGTGCCGCTCGCCCCTCAGCGAGGGGTGAATCATAGAATCAACCAGGTTGGAAGAGACCTCCAAGCTCATCCAGTCCAACCTAGCACCCAGCCCTGTCCAGTCAACCAGACCATGGCACTAAGTGCCTCAGCCAGGCTTTGCTTGAACACCTCCAGGGACGGTGCCTCCACCACCTCCCTGGGCAGCCCATTCCAATGCCAATC
The DNA here is from genome assembly GCF_015220805.1 of Pogoniulus pusillus. NCBI lineage: Eukaryota > Metazoa > Chordata > Aves > Piciformes > Lybiidae > Pogoniulus > Pogoniulus pusillus. The sequence goes on along the minus strand of NC_087282.1, from coordinate 4,460,935 downwards.
ACTCTCTCTGTGAAGAACTTCCTCCTAACATCCAGCCTGTACCTACCGCAGCACAACTTGAGACTGTGTCCCCTTCTTCTGTTGCTGGTTGCCTGGCAGAAGAGGCCAACCCCCACCTGGCTACAATGTCCCTTCAGGTAGGACTGCCTCGTTGAGGTTTACGTCCTCTAGCCCTGGTGTGGCCTTCCAGTGTCTGAAGGGAGCCTCCAGAAGAGCTGTGGAGGGACACTGTAGGGTGCAGGGGGGTGATAGGGCTATGGGGAATGGATCTGAGCTAGAGGAGCGCAAGCTTGTTGTGGCCTTTCAGTATCTTAAGGGGGCTACAAGAAAGCTGGGGAGGGACTTTTTAGGCTGTCAGGGAGTGATAGGGCTGGGGGGAATGGAACCAAACTGGAAATGGGTAGATTCAGAGTGGCTGTTAGGAAGAAGGTCTTGAGCATGAGAGTGGTGAGAGCCTGGAATGGGTTGCCCAGGGAGGTGGTTGAGGCCAGGCTGGATGAGGCTCTGGCCAGGCTGATCTCGGGTAGGGTGTCCCTGCCCATGGCAGGGGAGTTGGAACTGGATGACTCTTGTGGACCCTTCCAGCCCTGTCTGATTGTGTGGTTCTGATTAGATATGAGGAAGAAGCTCTTCATCACGAGGGTAGTGAGACACTGAAACAGATTGCCCAGGGAGGTGGTGGAAACCTCAGCTCTGAAAGCTTTTAAGACCAGGGTGGATGAGGCTCTGGCCAGGGTGTCTCTGCCCACAGCAGAGGGGCTGGAGCTGGATGATCCTTCTGTTCCCTATCAGTCCTGACAATTCTGTGATTCGATTCTGGGGCTGTCTGCAGGCAGCTGAGTGTCTTCAGTCTCTGTGAAGCTGCATCTGGTGTTCAAGGGGCTTGTGATAGCTGCAGATTTGTGCAGGTCAGTGCTTGACCTGGGATGCAATGGAGAATAAATCTTAGCAATTGAAGGAGCTGAGGTTGTTTAGTTTGAAAAAGAGGAGGCTGAGGAGAGACCTCGTTGCTGCCTACAGCTACCTGAAGGGACATTGTGGAGAGGCTGCTGCTGGGCACTGCTTTGAGGTAATTAGTGCTAGAACAAGAGGGAATGGCCTTAAGCTGTGACTGGGTAGGTTTGGACTGGATATTAGGAAAGATTATTTTTTTTTTTTCCCCATCAAGAGTGCTCAGGCATTGGAATGAGCTGCCCAGGGAGGTGGTGGAGTCACCAACCCTGGCTGTGTTTAAAAGTGGTTTGGATGTGGTGCTTGGGGAGCTTGTTCAGGGTGAACCTTGTAGAACAGGGATATCAGTTGGACTTGATGATCCTGAGGGGCTTCTTCAACCTGAGTGTTTCTGTGATTCACATCCACTTACTCATCTAATCCATCTTTTGTCACCTGTACTACCATTTAAAGTTTGTTTCTTTCCACTCCTGCCCAAGCCCTGGGAAGGGCCAAGGCAGCAAGGCATTCCCATAACCAGCCTTAATGACTGCTGCAGCCTGGTTTGGAAATGGAAGTTCTTGTCTTCAGCCCTACTTGAGCAGTGAGAGCCTTCCCCAGGGCACCCTGTGCAGCTCCTGAGGTGGTTCCATTGTGAGCAGTGACAGGCTCAGCATTGTGTGCATGTCCCATGTACTTCTCTCAGCACAGGAGAGACCTGGACCTGTTGGAGCGTGGCCAGAGGAGGCCACAAAAATGATCTGAGGGCTGGAGCCCCTCTGCCCTGAAAACAGCCTGAAAAAGGCTCCAGGGAGACCTTCTGGTGGGCTGTCAGTACTTCAAGGGGCCTGTAAGAAAGCTGGGGCCAGGCTTTTCAGCAGGGCTTGTTGTGACAGGAGGAGGAGTGATGGTTTTGAACTACAAGAGGGAGATTTAGACTGGGTAGAAGGAAGATGTTGTTTACACTGAGTGTGGTGAAACACTGTCCCAGGTTTCCCAGAGGGGTGGTAGATGCCCCATCCTTGCAACCATTCCTGGTTAGGTTGGATGTGGCTCTGAGCAAGCTGATCTAGTTGCAGCTGCCTCTGCTCCCTGCTCAGTGCAGGGAGTTTGGGTTAGATGAGTTTTAAAGGTCCCTTCCTGCCCAAACCATTCCCTGGTTCTTCTTTCCTGTGCTGCAGAACAAGCTTCAGTGCTCAAGTGGCCATAGTGTATAATCCTTCCCTCTGCCTGTCTCAGTGTGTCCCTGCTGCTGAGATTTCTGTTCTCTGGCTGCTTCCATCCATCTCTGGAGCTACCATGACCTGAGTTCTGGGGCCATTCACTCCTCTGTAAGCAAAAAGACACCTGGGTAGAACATTGCCCCCAGGATGCCATCTCTGTCCTGGTGGGGTCATCCTGCTCCTCGGGGCAGCTTGCTGGTCTCGTTGACTGGATAGGGCTGGGGGATAGGTTGGACTGGATGATCTTGGAGGTCTCTTCCAGCCTGGTTGATTCTATGATTCTGCTGAGCTCTGCAGTTTCAGACCCATCACCTGCAAGACTTAAGGCTTTCATAGGTCTCCTAGCCCTGCTTCATCCAGTAGTGATGACCGAGGAAGGGACACAAGCTCTCTGTGCCTTTCAACTCCAGGGTGACAAAGTCCAAGCCTGCATGGCACTGCCAGAGCAGGGACTGCACAGCAGCTATATGGAGATTTGTACCACCTTGGCTGCAGTACTCTGGTGCCCACCATGGAAGGGCTTTGAAGCCAACACTCTTCATAACACCTAGAAACAGGCAGCCAAGTGGTTATTTTCTGTGCTGGTGTCTAAGGCCTTATGAAGCTGCATCCTCCAGCTCTGCTGAATTCTGCTTCCCTGTGAAACCTCCTTTTGCTTGGTCAAATGCCTTGAGCAGGAGTAAATATTTACAGCTGATTCTGGCTTTCCCAGAGTGTTTTGCATCAACTCTGCAGTAAGAGATGGCAATATTAAATTTCTCCTCTCTAGTACACACACCAGCTTGGAGAAAAAAAACAAACCCTCTTTTGCAACCTGCTCTGTGACTTTTCTTCCTCTCATTATCTTTAGAGCTGCCTCAGCATTTGTTTCACTTTGCTTTTGTCCTCAGAGAAGGACAGAGTCACCTTGCTGCTTATTTCTCTCTCGATATGACTTTACTGGATTGCCTTCCTTGTTCTGACACCTTCACTGGGCTTTGCTCTTCCCCTTACCAGCCAGTAATTACCCTGAAGTATGGAAGGAGGATTTTAATGAGGATGCTCAGTATGAACAATACAATCACAGAATCCCAGCACGCTGGGGATTGTTTTCCAGGAGGTGGAAAGGACGTCTGGAGATCATCTGGTCCAAGCTCCCTGCTAAAGCAGGGTCACCCACAGCAGGTTGCTCAGGAGGGTCTGGAATCTCTCCAGAGAAGACTCCACAACCTCTCTGGGCAGCCTCATCCAGAAATCCTCACAGGAAAGAATTTTCTCCTCGTGTTCAGATGGAATCCACTGGGTTCCAGTTTGTGCCCACTGTTGCTGGGAACCACTGGAAAGAGTCTGGCCCCATCCTCTTGCCCACTACCCTTTAAATACTGATGAGCCTTGAGAAGGTGACCTCTCAGGCTGCTCTTTTCCAAGCTAAACAGCCCCAGGGCTCTCAGCCTTTCCTCTTCACAGATGTGCTGCAGAGCCCTCAGCATCTGGGCTCTCCCTGGTAGTTCCCTGTCTCTCTTAAACTGGAGGACCCTGCACTGCACCTGGCACTCCAGATGTGGCCTCACTTGAAGAGAGTAGAGGGGGAGGAGAATCTCCCTTGACCTGCTGGCTGCACTCTTCTTAACCCACCCCAGGAGACCATTTGCCTTCTTGGCCACACGGGCACATTGCTGGCTTGTGGGGACCTCATTGCCCACCAGCACTCCCAGATCCTTCTCTGTGAAGCTGCTTTCCAGCAGGTGACCCTCTCACCTGTACTGGTGCAGAGGCTTGGCCTTCCCAGGTGCAGACCCTACACTTGCACTCATTGAACTTCATGAGGGTCTTCTTGGCCTAACTGCAGCCTGTCCAAGTCTCAGTAGCTGGCAGCACAGCCTGATGGCATCAGCCACTGCTCCCTGTTCTGCAACACAGCAGACTGGCTGAGGCTGCCCTGCCTCTCTTCATCCAGGTCAATGCTGATGTTGAACAAGACTCAATCCAGATCTAACCCCTGGGGAACACCATGAGCTGCAATGCACCAACCAGACTCTGCTGCTGATGCACTGAAGATGCTCAGCTGCCCTTGATGGCTGCTGCTTCCCTTGGGGCTTGTGGGATTCCTGTATTGAAGACAAAAAACTTGGCTGTTAGTGATAGAATCAGCCAGGTTGGAAGAGACCTCCAAGATCATCCAGGCCAACCTAGCACCCAGCCCTAGACAATCAACCAGACCATGGCACTAAGTGCCCCAGCCAGGCTTGGCTTCAACACCTCCAGGCACAGTGACTCCACCACCTCCCTGGGCAGCCCATTCCAATGCCAATCACTCTCTCTGCCAACAACTTACTCCCAACATCCAGCCTAGACCTCCCCTGGCACAGCTTGAGGCTGTGTCCCCTTGTGCTGTTGCTGCTTGCCTGGCAGCAGAGCCCAACCCCACCTGGCTACAGCCTCCCTTCAGGGAGCTGCAGACAGCAATGAGCTCTGCCCTGAGCCTCCTCTGCTGCAGGCTGCACCCCCCCAGCTCCCTCAGCCTCTCCTCACAGGGCTGTGCTCCAGGCCTCTCCCCAGCCCTGCTGCCCTTCTCTGGACAACTTCCAGTACCTCAACATCTTACTTGAGGAGCCCAGAACTGGACACAGCACTCAGTGTGTGGCCTGAGCAGTGCTGAGTACAGGGGCAGAAGAACCTCCCTCACCTGGCCACACTGCTCCTGATCCTGCCCAGGATGCCATGGCAAGAGGAGACCAAACCTTGCTTTTTAAGTGGCTTCCCTACACTCTCTAAGCTCAGAAACATCAGGGCTGTGAAGGCTGATAGAGTTTGTTTCCCTGTTCAGTCTGGGTACAGCAAATCGGTGGTCATGGGGAGGAGCATTTTGAGCCTTTTGTTGGCCTTTTCAGCCCCTAGAAATTCTCACAAAAGCACTTTTCTTCTGATGGTGAGCAATGGAATTGGGTGTTAATGAAAACAAATTAATTCTGAATGGAAAATTCCTGCTTGTCTGTGTTGTGCCATTCTCTTTCTACAGTGGGAACCTACCAGATCTCTCTCTAGCTGCTGCCCTGCTCTGCCAGGAGGAATCAATGAGGCTTATGTTTCCACAGCTTGAGCTGGAGGCTTCTTGCCTCTCCACTCACCCTTAGGTTGAGCTGACCCAACCTTCTTCTGCCCTTATGTGTGACTCCAAAAGGGCACAATGCTCTGCTGTGCACCTCACTTGTTAAATGCTCTGTTTTCAGCCTAGAGAAGTGAAGACTCCAGGGGGACCTCAGAGCTGACTTCCAAGAGCTGAAGGAATCTGCCAGGAAGGCTGCAGAGGGACTTTTCCTGTGGGTGACTAGAGACAGGGCAAGGGAATGGTTTGAAGCTGAGGCAGAGCAGGGTTAGAGTGAATCTGAGGAAGATGTTCTTCAGTACAAGGGTGGTAAGACTGTGGAATAGGCTGCCCAGGGAGGCTGTGGATGCCTTCTTCTTGGAGGTGTTGAAGGCCAGGCTGGATGAGGCCTTGAGCAGCCAGGTCTAGTTGAGAGGTGTCACTGCCCATGGCAAAAGGGGTTGGAATTAGTGATCTCTAAGATCCCTTCCAACCTGAGACATTCTATGATTCTGGGGTTCTGGCCTCAGTTTCTTTCTGTCTCCAAGCCTCAGTTCCTTCCTCCTTCTGGTGTGTTGTGTTTGCTGTACACTTGATAATTCATTTTCAGCTGCAAATGTAGGCTTTTTGGTTTTGAGTCGTGTCTGCAAGTGGTGGGGGTCTTCATCCTTGCAAGAGCTCTGCAGAGCAGGAGGGCATGGTTGGGTGGAGGGTAGTGTCATTCCACTTCATAAATGATAGCACTAGGGGTGTGAGCTAAGGATGGTGAGGTCCTAGCATCCTACAGCCCAGCAAGGGGCTTGTGTTCGTGTCCCTGCCTCACTTCTACTTGTGAGAAGATCTCCCTCTTGCTCACTGGCTGCATCTTGGTCCCCCTGCATAGCTGCAGCACCTGTGCAGGTCGAGGGCTCAGATCTACCTCGTGGGACGTGGTGGCCTGGGGTGGAAGGACGTTCCCTGCATCGCTGTGTCCGAGCACTGGGCTGCTGAGCAGTGTCTCTGGGATACAGCAGGATTCCATGCGAGCCTTGGCTGGCAGCAGCTCTGCTGGATTCCATATCAGCAAGGCACCTGCTCCTTGTTGGAAGTGGTGAGTCTCTGCTGGCTCTGGGTCAGCAGCAGGTCAGGCTTTGCAAGCTTGTTGGCAGGCAACCTGCATCTTCCTCTGGCTTCTGGGTCGCAAGGGGAGGATCAAGCAGATGTCCTCAGCTCCTGTGTATCCTGGAGCTGTCCTTGGAGTCTGGCAAGGAGCACTTGCATGCTTGGCTCTAGGTCTGCTGAGCCTCTCCTGGCTCATGTGAAGTCAGAAGAGTTTTAGATCCTCATGGAACACCAGAAAGGTGCTGATCACTGTCTATAAATATCTGAGGGGTGAGTGCCAAGATGAAGGTGCCAGGCTCTTTGCAGTGGTGTCCAGTGATGGGGAAAGGACCAGTGGGTGCAAGCTAGAACACAGGAGGTTCCACCTCAGCGTGAGGAGAAACTTCTTTCCTGTGAGAGTGACACAGAGCCCTGGAGCAGGCTGCCCAGAGAGGTTGTGGAGTCACCTCTGGAGACTTTTGAAACCCCCCTGAGTGATCCTGCTTTGGCCAGAGGGGTTGGACTCAGTGACCTCTGGAAGTCACTTCCAGCCTTTAACATCCTGCGGTTCTGTGAGCTCATCCTGCAAATACTGCAAGAGAGGGACATACTGAATCCTAAAGCTGTGTTTCCCTATGACCTGCAGAAGGGGGTGAGGATGGCACAGCATGGAGGACATCAGTGATCGAAACACTGACATTAGTTATTTGCACCAAGGTTGGCAGTTAAATGGTCATGGCTAAGAGGAAATAGCAGAAGTGCTTCGTGGCACCCGTCCAGAGAAGGGCAGCAAGGTTGGGAAGGGGCCTGGAGCACAGCCCTGTGAGGAGAGGCTGAGGGAGCTGGGGGTGTGCAGCCTGCAGCAGAGGAGGCTCAGGGCAGAGCTCATTGCTGTCTGCAACTACCTGAAGGGAGGCTGTAGCTAGGTGGGGTTGGGCTCTTCTGCCAGGCAACCAGCAACAGAACAAGGGGACAGAGTCTCAAGTTGTGCCAGGGGAGGTCTAGGCTGGATGTTAGGAGGAAGTTGTTGTCAGAGAGAGTGATTGGCATTGGAATGGGCTGCCCAGGGAGGTGGTGGAGTCGCCATCCCTGGAGGTGTTGAAGCCAAGCCTGGCTGGGGCACTTAGTGCCATGGTCTGGTTGCTTGGCCAGGGCTGGGTGCTAGGTTGGCCTGGATGATCTTGGAGGACTCTTCCAACCTGCGTGATTCTATGATTCAGTCTCAAATAGCTTAACTTGGAGTCCCAAGTCCAGACACTGAGGTTTCTGGTTTCCATCCCTTTAGTTTCAGACCTCGCTCCAGGATCTTCCTTTGGAAAGAATGTGTCTGCTCTGCGTCAGCACTTGCAGTGCCCACAGAGATTCTCATCCTGCCTTTAGGACCAAGGATTGGATCTCAACCTGTGAGCCAGAGCATGCACTTGAGCAGCACCTTCATGAGCTGCTGGTTCAGAGCTATTTCTTATCTGTCCCAACAGGCCTGTTCTCAGAGGGGCAGGCTGGTTGGCAGCACTGGGTGTAAGTAACGCTGCGAGATGCTTAAACAAAAGCACAGATAGAAGTGACATTTGCAGGCCTCCAGTCTCCAATAGCATTAAAACAAACCTTTGGGGTTGTGTTTCTCCTTTGCCAAGACAGTGATTAGCTCAAATTGAATTTGTGGAGGGCTCTCGACTTCGGAAGGAGAGGTTTAATGAAAAAAAGCCTTCCCAGGCTGCCGCAGCAGCAGCTGGAGGAACAGCCCAGCCTGCACTTGCAGGAGCCTGGCAAAGGGAAGCTTAACCATTTTGGGTGGATGTCCTGAAAACCTGCATCAGATGCTTCCAGCAGGACACCTGGGTGGGATGGTGGCTTGACTTTTCCATTTTTCCAGGCTCTAGCAACAATTCTGGGGGCAGCAGCAGCTTTGTAATCACAGAATGGCTTAGAATCATAGAATCAACCAGGTTGGAAGAGACCTCCAAGATCATCCAGTCCAACCTATCACCCTGCCCTATCCAATCAACCAGACCATGGCACTGAGTGCCTCATCCAGGCTTTTCTTGAACACCCCCAGGGACGGTGCCTCCACCACCTCCCTGGGCAGCCCATTCCAATGCCAATCACTCTCTCTGTGAAGAACTTCTTCCTAACATCCAGCCTATACCTCCCCTGGCACAACTTGAGACTATGTCCCCTTGTTCTATTGCTGGTTACCTGGGAGAAGAGGCCACCCCCCACCTGGCTACAATGCCCTTTCAGGTAGTTGTAGACAGTAATAAGATCACCCCTGAGCCTCCTCTTCTAGGTTGGAAGGGACCTCAGAGATCATCTACTCCAACCCCTCTGCCCTGGGCAGGGATGCCTTTCAGACTTGGTTGCCCAAGGCCTCATCCCATCTGGCCTTAAAGACCAAGATATTTGTTCCCTGTTCAGATCTGTGTGTGATGGCAACTGCTCTGTCATGTTTCAGAGCAGCATCTTGCCCAGCACGGTCAGGTCATGCCTTTTCCTGTGAGCCTCGGAGTCCTGTGGAGGTGGCACCACCAAGATGGGCAGACAGAGCTGGCATGGAGCACCTTGTCCTGCAGCACTGCTGCTGGTATGGATGTGTGTTTGCAGGACCTGAACAGCCCCCTGTTTGGGAGCATCACATATCACACATTATCACACAGTATCACCAAGGTTGGAAGAGACCTCACAGATCATCAAGTCCAACCCTTTACCACAGTGCCCAAGGCTAGACCATGGCACCAAGTGCCACATCCAACCTTGCCTTGAACTGCCCCAGGGACGACGACTCCACCACCTCCCCGGGCAGCCCATTCCAGTGTCCAATGACTCTCTCAGTGAAGAACTTTCTCCTCACCTCCAGCCTAAATCTCCCCTGGTGCAGCCTGAGGCTGTGTCCTCTCGTTCTGGTGCTGGCCACCTGAGAGAAGAGAGCAACCTCCTCCTGGCCACAACCACCCCTCAGGTAGTTGTAGACAGCAATAAGGTCACATCATCTGGCATCTGCTCGTCCAGAGGGGTTGTGGAGTCTCCTTCTCTGGAGAGACTCCAAACCCAGCCAGCAGCCTGCTGTGGATGGTTTAGCAGGGAGGTTGGCCTGGATGATATTCAGGAGTCACTTCCAACCTCCACCCTGCTGGCATTCTGTGAAATGAAATCTTCTTGGGCAGGCCAAGCACAAACTGGAAGAGTTTTCAGTCACTTCTTTTGCCCTGTCCCTCTGCAGTAGGTCTATGTCAGTTTGCTCTCTCTTTGGAAGCCCTTTTATTTTTGGATCAAGGCTCATATTGCTTCTCTGTTCCCTGGCTGCTCTTTGCAGTTATCTCTGTTATCTATGTTAAGCTGGGAAGATTGGCAGCTGATAGAGAATCTCTTTCAAAGCCTGCCAGACTGTTTGGTAACTTTGCTTCTTCTGTTGTGTTTGGGGTTTGTGTTTGTGTATTCTTTTTTTATTCCAAGGCTCTTTGCTTATATAGGCACTGTGGTGGTAATGTGCTGCTCTGCCTCCAGCTGAAGAGAGTTCCTAGGCAAGCATAGGACTCCAAGCTGGCCAAGTGCATCTCACCCCCATGTGCCTGCTTTTGTTACAGCTCTTGGAAGCGCTGCTAGGAGTTGCTTTGCTCCTTGGTCTGTGCTGAAAAATGAGTAAGTGAATAGTTTGAATTTTTCTTCTTGTGCCCAATCACAGAATCACCCAGGTTGGAAGAGACCTCCAAGCTCAGCCAGTCCAACCTAGCACCCAGCCCTGGCCCATCAACCAGACCATGGTACTGAGAGCCTCATCGAGGCTTTGCTCCAACACCTCCAGGCACAGAGACTCCACCACCTCCCTGGGCAGCCCATTCCAATGCCAATCACTCTCTCTGACAACAACTTCCTCCTAACATCCAGCCTAGACCTCCCCTGGCACAGCTTGAGACTCTGTCCCCTTGTTCTGTTGCTGCTTGCCTGGCAGCAGAGCCCAACCCCACCTGGCTACAGCCTCCCTGCAGGCAGCTGCAGACAGCAATGAGGTCTGCCCTGAGCCTCCTCTGCTGCAGGCTGCACACCCCCAGCTCCCTCAGCCTCTCCTCACAGGGCTGTGCTCCAGGCCCCTCCCCAGCCTTGCTGCCCCTCTCTGGACACCTTCCAGCACCTCAACATCTCTCTTGAATTGAGGAGCCCAGAACTGGACACAGCACTCAAGGTGTGGCCTGAGCAGTGCTGAGCACAGGAGCAGAAGAACCTCCCTTGTCCTGCTGCCCACACTGCTCCTGAGCCAGCCCAGGATGCCATTGGCTCTCCTGGGCACACTGCTGGCTCATCTTCAGCTGCTCTCTACCAGTACCTCCAGGTCCCTCTCTGCTCTGCAGCCTCTCTGTCCCCAGCCTGTAGGACTGCTTGGGGTGGTTGTGGCCAAAGTGTAGAACCCTGCACCAGCCCCAAGCAGCGCTGCAGGCTGGGTCACAATGAACTCTGTCTCCTCTTCTCCAAGCTGAAGCCCTTTTGAGAGTGTCTTACTGTAGACCTACTCCAGTGTGGAGCACAAGAGCAGGGCCTGTTTGTTGTGAGGCTTTCAGCCCATGCTAACCTTTATTGGGTCTTCTGCTTAACGCATGGTGAATGCCCAGGACTAGTCCTGCTGCTGGCTAGGAGGGGGATGAGAGCAGCTAATCCACAGAAACACGCACAGCCCAACCTTTTGTTGCTTCCTCACTTTGCATAATTCCCCAGAACAGGATGTGTCAATGCTCTGGTGCCTGACAAAGAGCCACTCAAGGGGTGTGGGTGAGACAGATAAGGCAGGAGCGCAGGGGAAGGTGTTGGGGCACGTTGCTGGGTATCTGCCTGCACAGAAACAGCTGTGTCATAAATCCCTCCTCTCCTCTGCTAATGGGAAAATGACAGCATCCCAGAAGGAATCACGGGCAGGAGGTGCAGGGTGGCTCACACCTTCAGTTGAAGTGAAATTGGTTGCTGAGCAGACCTGGGTGGGGGGTGGGGAGGACGTTTTCATTCTGTGCTTCTGTTGTGCTGGCTGTAGATATTTCATCCCTTTCAGATGGTCTTTCTCCTACTTTTTTTTTTTTCCCTCTTCACTTTGACTCTAAAAGTTGAAAGAGGCCTTGGGTTTGTCCTCCTTTTGGGTGCTGACCTTGCTGCATTAAGTTGTCTGACTTTCTGTTCCCCCTGCCAAGTGATATATGTGAGCATCTGGTAATGAGGAGGGGGGCTGGTGATTAGTTCTGAACGTTTGTGGCTAAGCTAACACCTGTACTTCAGAATCTCTTCCCAGTATTGGTGCACTGGTGAAGCATTCCCACTGTGGATCCAACCCTGAATCCAGAACCACAGCATGTGATCTAGGGTGGGGTGTCCCTGCCCATGGCAGGGGGATTGGAACTAGATGATCCTTGTGATCCCTTCCAACCCTGACTGATTCTGTGATTCTATGTGGGGGTTTTAGTAGAGCCTCCCCTCTGAGCAAAGCAAAGGGCTCAGTGTGCCCTTTTGAGGGTCTAGCACAGAATCAAGAATGAGTAGGAAGGGACCTTCATAGTGGATGAATATGATCATAGATTCAGGCAGATTGGAAGAGACCTCCAAGCTCATCCAGCCCAGCCTAGCACCCAGCCCTGGCCAATCAACCAGACCATGGCACTAAGTGTCTCATCCAGGCTTTGCTTGAACACCTCCAGGGGTGACAACTCCACCACCTCCTTGGGCAGCCCATTCCAATGCCAAGCACTCCCTCTGTCCAACCCCTCCTGTAGTGAGCAGGGGTATCTTCACAGCAGGATCCTGCCCACCCTTCCCAAACACTTGGTGCAGGGACCAAATTCCCCATCAGGCAGCCAAGTACCCTTGTAGCCAAGAAGGTCAGTGGTCTTCTGGGATGCAGTAAGACTCCAACCATTGAATCATGGTGATCCTGAAAGCTCTGGTGTGACCTAGGCAGTGCTGGTTCCAGCTGGTTTCTGGTGTTCTTGCTGCTCAGGAATAGGATTTGAGCCAAATCCATCCCTTCACTTTGGGCTTTGAGTAGCCACATCTTAGCAGATTCCATGTGGGGAAAACAAAGGCTTTGCTGCCCTTGACTCATGCAAAAGCTGCCCAGTGGAATCAGTTTTGCTTGGCTGTTGCCTCTGTGTCACGTCCCTGTTTGTTTGTCCAGGCTGATTTAGAAAGTTCTAGCTCTAGGAAAAGGGAAAAAAAACAGTAAAACACAAGAAACCAACCCAAACCAAACTGCAAAATCCAGTGAGGAGATATTTGATACTTTTTCCTGGCATCAGTCAAACAGTTTCCATCCTTCTTCAGTTTCCAGCCTTGAGAAGGTTTGGGTCCTTCTTTAACACGTGTGGCTGCCTGTCCTTGTCCACACTCGTGTGCTGGCTGCTCTGTGGGGCTGCTCTGGGCACATGTGGGGCTGCTGTGGACATATGTGGGGCTGCATCAGCTCTGCAGCCTTCTCAGTTGGGGTTGTTTTTTGTCTCCATCAGAAGGCAAAGTATGACCCCAGATGACATTGGGAGCAGTTGCAAAATTCTGTCTGTAAAGAAGGGGGGGGTTATTTATTTCCTTGCACTGAGCCCCAAGCCATGTAGCTGCTCACATCACCCAGGGAGGCAGGAAGACCCTCCCTGCCTACAGGATTGGCTTAGTTTCCTAATTGTGTTTCATGTTTTCCAGGAATCATAGAGTGGCTTAGGTTGGGAGAGGCCTCAGGAATCATCTACTCCAGCCCCTCTGCCATGGGCAAGGACATCTCTCAGCTAGGCTCTGCTGCTCAAGGCTTCATCCAGCCTGACCTGGAACACCCCCAGGGAGCAGACATCTACAGCCTCCTTAGCCAGCCTATTTCAGAGTCTCACCACCCACGTGTTGAAGAACTTCTTCCTCAGATCCAGTCTAACCATGCTGTCCCTCAGCTTCAGCCCATTCCCTTCTCCTGTCTCTAGACATCCTTAGGAGAAGTCCTTCTGCAGCCTTCCTGCAGGACCCCTTCAGGTATTGGAAGGCAGCTCTGAGGTTCCCCCAAGAGTCTTCTCCAGGCTGAACAACCTCAGCTCCCTCAGCCTATCCTCATAGCAGAGGTGCTCCAGCTCTTGGATCACCTTTGTGGCCTCCTCTGGACTCGCTCCAGGATCCTTGAGCTGCTGAGGACACCAGGACTGGCCGCAGTATTAATGATGTGCCTGGATGAGACTCCACACCAAGGTGGTGCTGGAGATCTGTTGGACATGGTGAAGGATTCCCTGTCCTGCTGGGCTTGGTGCCTGTCTTCCAGCAGCAAAACTTGGGCAGCATTGTGCTGGTCAGCTCTTCAACCTTCAGAAGGTCACTGAACTCTTGGCACGCAGAAAGCAGCTACTGCAGAGGCACAAGCAGAATCCACCAGCTTAAAGAATTGGGGCTGTTCAGCCTGGAGAACAGAAGTCTCTGGGGAGACCTTAGAGCTACATTTCAATATCTGAAGGGGACCTGCAGGAAGGCTGGGGAGGGACTGCTTAGAAGGGCTTCTGGTGATTGTATGGGGGGCAAGGGTTTGAAACTGGAGCAGGGGAGGTTTAGGTTGGACATCAGGAGGAAGCTCTGCACACTGAGAGTGGTGAAATAGCAGAACAGGCTGCTCAGGGCTTTGGTTGAGGCCCTGTCCCTGGGGTCGTTTAAACTCAGACTCGATGTGGCCCTGGGCAGCCTGCTCTAGTTGGAGGTGTCCTTGCTGCCTGCTGCAGGGGGGTTGGGCAAGATGACCTTTGGGAGGTCCCTTCTGACCCAGTGCAATCCATGAATGTGTAAATCTGTATAATAATCACAGAATCATGGAATGGTCTGGGTAGGAAAGGACCCTGTAAAGGTCACAGAACCAGCCAGGCTGGAAAAGACCTCTAGAATCATTGAGTCCAGCCTCTCACCTAACCCTTCTAATTAGCTAACCCATGGCACTAAGTGCCTCATCCAGCCTCCTCTTGAACACTCGGGGATGGTGACTCCACCACCTCCCTGGGCAGCCCATTCCAATGTTAATACTCTTTCTGTGAAGAACTTCTTCCTAACATCCAGCCTGAACCTGCCCTGGTGCAGCTTGAGGTTGTGTCCCCTTGTTCTGTTGCTGCTTGCCTGGCAGAAGAGCCCAACCCCACCTGGCTACAGCCTCCCTTCAGGTAGCTGCAGACAGCAGTGAGGTCTGCCCTGAGCCTCCTCTTCTGCAGGCTGCACACCCCCAGCTCCCTCAGCCTCTCCTCACAGGGCTGTGCTCCAGGCTCCTCTGTCAGGCAAGCAGCAATAGAACAAGAGGACACAGTCTCAAGTTGTGCCAGGGGAGGTCTAGGCTGGATGTTAGGAGGAAGTTGTTGTCAGAGAGAGTGATTGGCATTGGAATGGGCTGCCCAGGGAGGTGGTGGAGGCACCGTGCCTGGAGGTGTTCAAGAAAAGGGCCAGGAGGATGCTCAGAGGCTGCAGCAGCTCTGCTGTGAGGACAGACTGAAAGAGTTGGGGCTGTTCAGTCTGGAGCAGAGGAGGCTCCCAGGTGTCCTTCTTGTGGCCTTCCAGGATCTGAAGGGGGCTACAAAAAAGCTGGGGGGGGGTACTTTTTAGACTCTCAGGGAGTGACAGGAGTAGGGGGAATGGAGCAAAGCTGGAGCTGTGGAGATTGAGCTTGGACATGAGGAGGAAGTTGTTTAGCATGAGAGTGATGAGAGCCTGGAATGGGTTGCCCAGGGAGGTGGTTGAGGCCCCATGGCTGGAGGTGTTTAAGGCTGTGGCCAACCTGGTCTAGTGTGAGGTGTCCTTGCCCATGGCAGGGGGGTTGGAATTGGCTGATCCTTGTGGTCTTTTCCAACTCTGACTGATTTGTGATTCTATGACAAGCCTGGCTGGGGCACTTAGTGCCATGGTCTGGTTGATTGGCCAGGGCTGGGTGCTAGGTTGCACTGGATGAGCTTGGAGCTCTCTTCCAACCTGCTTGAGTCTCTGACCACAGCAAAGCATTTTAGTGGCTGGGTTGGACAGCAGGAACCCGTGAGCAAGCCACGAGCGAGCGCTTGGGCCAGCCCTGCTCTCACACTAAGAGCTCTCAGAGCTTGACGTGAGGCAGCTGTGCAGCAGCTGGCCTGGCACACTGGCTGGGAACATCTGGGCTGCTCCTCCAGCTCAGGGAGAGCCTCGCTGCTGACTGCTGCTGTGTGCAAGCATCTCGCTGGGGCTGCTCCCGCCTGCTTGCAAGACGTGCCCTGCTGCTCGTCACTTCAAAGCCTTGCAGCAGAAAGGCTTGGCTTGCACACAGCTCACACCTCGCCTTTCTTGTCTGCTGCTGCTCCTCCTGCCCACAGCTGGTGTTGGAGCTGAGGGCTCTTTGCAGTGAGGGTGGTGAGACACTGGCACAGGTTGCCCAGGGAGGTTGCGGATGACAGAATCACCCAATGTGATCGAAGATCACATTGGGTGATTCTGTCATCCACAACCTCCCTGGAGGTGTTCAGGACCTTGAGTGACCTGTTCTGGTGGGAGGTGAAAGGTCTCCTCTCCCTCTACTGTGCCCTACTGAGGCCACATCTGGAGTACTGATTCCAGTTCTGGGCTCCCCAGTTCAAGACAGACAGAGAACAGTTTCTCTTGCTGCATCCAACAGAGGCTCCAAAGATCCTGAGGGGCACAGAGCATCTCTGGGAGGTGGAAAGGCTGAGAGCCCTGGCAGTGTTTAGCCTGGAGAAGAGCAGCCTGAGAGGATCTGCTCACTGCTAATCAATATCTAAAATTTGGGGGCAAGAGAATGCAGCCACACCCCACCTGGAGTCCTGTCTGCAGTTCTGGAGCCCCCAACACAAGTAGGGCATGGAAGTGTTGGAGTGAGTCCAGAGGAGGCCACTGAGATGCTGAGAGGGCTGCAGCAGCTCTGCTATGAGGACAGGCTGAGAGAGTTGGGGCTGTGCAGCCTGGAGAAGAGAAGGCTTTGAGGAGACCTTGGAGTGGCTTTGCAGTATCTGAAGGGGACTACAGGAGGGCTGGGGAGGGACTGTTGACAAGGTCTGGTAATGCCAGGATGAGGAGGAATGGGTTTGAACTGGCAGAGAGGAGATTGAAACTGGATGTTAGGAAGAAGTTGTTTGCAGTGAGGGTGGTGAGACACTGGCACAGGTTGCCCAGGGAGGTTGTGGAGCACAGAAGCATCACAGATTGTGATCAAGATCAAAGATTACATTCTGTGCTTCTGTGCTCCACAACCTCCCTGGAGGTGTTCAGGACCAGGTTGGATGAGGCTTTGAGCAACCTGTTCTAGTGGAAGGTGTCCCTGCCTATGGCAAGGGGTTGGAACTGGCTGAGCTTTGAGGTTCTTTCCAACCTAAACCAAGGCAACTCCCTCCAAGGATGGGGACTTCACTGTGTTCCCCTTTGGGACATGAGGAACAATTTGTTCCCTAACCGAAATCTCTTCTGGGGCTACTTACCCTTCTCTTATCACTTGTTCTTTGAGAGAAGAGATTGTCCCACACATGTCTCCAACCTCCTTTTAGGGAGTTGTAGAGACTTGGGAAGGTTCTCCCTGGAGCCTTCTTTTCTCCAGGCTAAACAACCCCAGTTCCCTCAGCTGCTCCTCATGAGATCTGTGCTCTGATCTCTTCACCACCTTTGTTGCCCTACTTTGCACCAGCTCCAGCATCAGTTCCTTAGGTGGGTTTCAAAATGCACTTGCTGGTGCCATGCCACACTGGGCTGCTCAGGCCATGGGGCACCTCAGTGTGTCTCTGTTGCCTTTAAAAGCAGCCCTCCTGCTTCCACACAGAGAGCAAAAGCAGAATGTTGTTTTGATTAGGAGCCTGTCTGGCCCCTGCTGCAGCAAGTGGAGCTGGGTTATTTGGCAGCCCTGAAGCTCAGTCTAGGAGACAGCTGGGGATGTGCACATTGCTGCCTTCAGGACCAACTGTGTGAGATAGTGTCTTGTGGAAAATCCAGATTCCTGAATTCCCACCAGCTCTGCTCCTCTAGTTTCCATTTCTGCAGCTCCTTCTGATGCATCCCGTTCAGATCAGGCAGGCACCAGCAGCTCTGTTCTCCTCTGCAGAGGAAATGCTGGGTTATGAAGCCTCCGTGGGTAGAAACAGCCTTTGCAGAGCCATCAGAGTGCATCTGCTGAAGGGAAATCACTCTTTGCCCTGCACTCTGCATCTCCCCCTTGTCCTCTGTGCCACCTCTTGCTTCTTGAGCTGCTCCAAGAACACAGGGCGAGTTTGTGGAGTCATAGAATGGTTTGGAAAGGACCTTAAAGATCACAGAATTAACCAGGGTGGGAAAGACCTCTAGGATCACCAATTCCAACCTATCACCTAACCCTTCTAATTAACTAACCCATGGCAACAAGTGCCTCATCCAGCTTCCTCCTAAACACCTCCAGGGATCACAGGCTCACAGGATGTTAGAGGTTGGAAGGGACCCAAAGAGATCCTCAAGTCCAACCCCCCTGCCAGAGCAGGACAATCCTATCTAACACAGATCACAGAGGAACACATCCAGTTAGACCTTGAAAGTCTCCAGAGAAGGAGACTCCACAGCCTCTCTGGGCAGCCTGTGCCAGTGCTCTGGGACCCTTCCTGTAAAGAAGTCCCCCCTTGTATTGAGGCAGAATCTCCTGTGCTGCAGCTTCCATCCATTGCTCCTTGTCCTATCCCAGTGAGCAGAGCCTGCCCCCCCCTTCCCAGCAGCCTTCAGATACTTAGAAACAGGTTGGACTGGATGATCTTGGAGGTCTCTTCCAACCTGGTTGATTCTATGATTTATCAAATCCCCTCTCAGTCTTCTCTAGACTAAGCAGCCCCAGGTCTCTCAGCCTCTCCTCATCAGCCATGCCCTCCAGTCCCCTCATCATCCTTGTAGCCCTCCACTGGACACTCTCTAGCAGATTCCTGTCCCTCTTCAGCTGGGGAGCCCAAAACTGAGCACAGCATTCAAGATGATGTCTCACCAGGGCAGAGTGAATGGGGACTCTACCACCACCCTGGGCAGCCCATCCCAATGCCAATCACCCTTTTCATGAAGAATTTCTTCCTGTGTCCAGCCTGCACCTGCCTTGGCACAGTTTGAGGCTGTGTCCTCTTGGTCTGAATCATCAAGTTCCAATCCCCCTGCTGTGGGGAGAGACATGTCCTGCTGGACCATGTTGCTTAAGGCCTCCTCCAACCTGGCCTTAAATACCTTCAGGGAGGGGGCACCCACAACCTCCCTGGGCAGCCTGTGCCAGTGTCTCAGGCTGTGCAGGACGAGGAGATGGCACAGCCAGTGGATGCGGTCAGGCTGCCCTAGGGTTTGCTTCTCAAAGCAGCCCTAAGTGGAGAGCTCTGGGTGGTTTGATGCCCTTGTGCTGGTGGTTAGGGTGGGTGCTGAGGAGGTGGGAGCTTGCTCCTGGTGACTTCACTTCCAGAGGACACGGCTCCAAGGCTGAACTGACACAGCGAGGGGAAGTCAAAGCAGGGAGGAGCCAAACAGCAGCAGCATTTCAGTGTTTGGCAAGGGCTGCTTTTATCCGGAGGCAGCCTCTCAGTAAAGGAGGAGACTGATTGGGGATCTGCTCAATGCTGCTCAATATCTAAAGGGCAGGGGGCAAGAGGATGGCACCAGACCCTTTTAGGTGGTGCTCAGTGACAGGATGAGAGGCAGCAGGCAGAAACTGGAACCCAGGAGGCTCCATCTCGAAGAGGACAAAAAATGTTCTTGCTTGTGAGGCTGCTGCAGTCGTGGATCAGGCTGCCCAGAGAGGCTGTGGAGTCTCTTTCTCTGGAAGGATACTAAACCTGCCTGGACATGATCTTGAGCAACCTGGACTAGATGATCCCCAGAGGTCCCTTTGAACCCCACCATGCTGGCACTCTGTAACTTGGCTTCCCAAGTGCCACGTGCTGAGCAAAACCTCGGTGCCTCCTGCTTTCTGGAAGCTTAAGGGGGCATTCTGCCTTTGCCCTCTTTCCATGATGTGCCTCATTGCTTCACAGAGTCCCAGTTTGCAGCGCTTCTCTTACTGGGATGCAGTGTTTGGCAGTGCAGAGGGAGCACTGCTGGCAGTGCAGGAGCACCACGCCTGGCTCTGCCTTGCGGTGACTTGTTTGCATCGCCTGTGCCCTGCAACGAAATCAGCCTTTTAAGAGCTTTTAATCCTGTTTGTATGAGGTCATGGTCCCTTTTGACATTAATTGCAGTGGACCTGGTTAATTAGGCTGCAAAGCATCATTTACTTGGCTGGATTAGTTTTTTGTATGGGATTAAACTGGCAGCTACCATCTCCTACCACAGTGCTCTGAGTGAAAACCTTCACTGTCTGCATTGGCATCTTGAGAAAAGCCCTTTGAGGCCAAAGGTGGATTTGGTGTGGTGCTTGCACTTGGTGCTGGTCTGATGTGCTGGATCAGAAGGTCCCAACATGCTGTGGTGTTGGTGTCCAACCCCTGTGATGAGGGTTGTTCCATTTGCATGAAAGGAAAAAAAGTGGGCAAGTAATTAACTTGGGACTTTCAGGTTCTTCCATTAAGGACAGAAGCACAGGAATGAGGAAATGTACATCAAGTGGTCTGATGGAGAGATTATTTCTGCACAGTTGGATATGGCCATGGTGCTGTTAGGTCTGTGGCTGGACTAGATGAACTTAGAGGTCTTTTCCAACCAGCACAATTCCATGATTCTATGCTGGAGTGGATTTTGTCTCTTCTTTTGGGTGTGTTATTTCATGGATGCTGTCTTTACACTGGTCTCACCTTTCTTTGGCTAAGAAGGGCAATGGTCTCCAGGGGTCCATTCGGAAAAGTGTGGGCAGCAAGTTGAGGAAGGTTCTCCTCCTCCAGTAATCTGCCCTAGTGAGGCCACATCTGAAGTACTGAGTCCAATTCTGGGCTTCCCAGTAGCAGAGGACAGCCTGGAGAAGAGGAGGCTCAGGGCAGACCTCATTGCTGGCTGCAACTACCTGAAGGGAGGCTGTAGCCAGGTGGGGTTGGGCTCTGCTGCCAGGCAAGCAGCAACAGAAGAAGGGGACACAGTCTCAAGCTGTGCCAGGGGAGGTCTAGGCTGGATGTGAGGAGGAAGTTGTTGGTGGGGAGAGTGGTTGGCATTGGAATGGGCTGCCCAGGGAGGTGGTGGAGTTGCTGTCCCTGGAGGTGTTGAAGCCAAGCCTGGCTGGGGCACTTAGTGCCATGGTCTGGTTGATTGGCCAGGGCTGGGTGCTAGGTTGGGCTGGCTGAGCTTGGAGGTCTCTTCCAACCTGCTTGATTCTATTCTAAGAGACAAGGAACTACTGGAGAGAGTCTAGCAGAAGATACAATGATGCTGAGGGATCTGAAGCATCTCTGTGATAAGGAAAGGTTGAGAGCCCTGGGGCTGTTTGGCCTGGGGAAGAGCAGCCTGAGGAGATCTGGTCAGTGGAGGCTGGATGAGGCACTTAGCACCTTGGGTTAGTTAATTAGAAGAGTTAGGTGAGAGGTTGGACTCGATGATCCTAGAGGTCTTTTCCAACCTGGCTGATTCTGTGAATGCTAAGCAAGAGCTGAAGGGTGGGGGGCAAGAGGGTGGGGGCAGTCTCTTTATAGTGGTGCCCAGTGGCAGGACAGAGGGCAACAGGCACAACCTGGAACCCAGAAGGTTCCATCTGAACAGGAGGAAAAACCTGTTTGCTGTGAGTGTGCTGGAGACCTGGAGGGAGCTGCTCAGGGAGGTTGTGGAGTCTCCTTCTCTGGAGAGGTTCTAGATCCACCTGGACATTGTGACCCTTAGCAACCTGCCTGTTTAGCTGAGGGGTTGAATTAGGTGTTCTCCAGAGGCTCCTTCCCAATCCTCACCATTCTGTGGGGCTGTGACTTGTTTGTCTTTTCATAGTAATGCTGTTTGATTTGGACTATTTTGATTCCCTCCTCCTGCTTCCCTTCCCTTCTGTTTCTCTCTGTCCAGTAAACCATCATAAGAATTAATCATAGCTGAAGGCCAATTTCAGCATCCAGCTTTAGAAAAGAGGATTTTCAAGCTGAAAGGAAGGATGCACTTTAGCTTTGTTCTGTTGTGGAGCAAGGGAAAAAGGGTTGTAACACTTTTATCTGAATGGTTGGTAGCAAAAAGATTTCCAAATCATGAAGATTTCTTGAGGTTTCCAAAGAAAAGATCTCACAGCAAGGCCAGAGTTAAGTTCTTCAGTTCCAACGTCTGACAGATGCTCTCCTGTGACCTTCTGCTGGAAGAATCATCTCAGTGAGTGAATCCAGACATGTTCTTTGCTCTAAGCTGTGAGTTTATGTAGCAGTTCAAAAGAGGTCTGAAAAAATGTCCTAAATTCAGGTGCTGCAGCTGCATTCCCAATGGAAACTTCCAGAACAGGGTCTGGTTGTGTCTCTCCTGCTGGCCTGGAGAATTGGCTTGCTTTCTTTGGTGTGAGGGTGCTGAGGCCCTGGAGCAGGCTGCCCAGGGAAGTTGTGGAATCTCCTCCTCTGGAGAGATTCCAAACCTGTCTGTATGCAACCTTGAGTAACCTGCTGTAGGTGACTGTGCTTGAGCAGGGGGGTTGGACTGGATGATCTCCAGAGGTCTCTTCCAATCCCTCCCATGCTATGATTGTGTGATTTACCACCTCCAGTGTGTCTCTGCTTTGGAGGCAGGCTTCAAAATGGAGATGACCATTCAAGAAGCTCCTCTCAGCTGTCTCAGGGACTTGGGTGCTCCTCTCTCACAGGAAACATCTGAAAGTTGAAGGCATTGGATGGAAGGTCTGTGGAGATAGGACATGGGGCAGTGGCTTCAAACCAGAGCAGAGCAGATTTAGGTTGGATGTTAGGAACCAGTTCTGCACCATGAGGGTAGTGGAACACTTCAGCAGGTTGCCCAGGGAGGTGGTTGAGGCTCCATCCTTGGAGATATTCAAGGTCAGGCTTGACTAGAGCAACCTGCTCTCTTGAGGATGCCTCTGCTGACTGCAGAGAGGATTGGTCTGGATTACCTTTGGAGATCCTTTCCAGCCCTGACCCTTCTGTGAGTCATTGAAGAGAAGGACACTCGGTGGAGGGTGACCTGGTGGCTGCTTCTGAGAGGGATCTCTTTGTCCCGTCATGGTTGGTGCTATGCTGCTTGTGGAGGCAGGATGAGGTCAGTGCCATGCAGAACAGAGCATGGCAGTTAGTCTTCAAACCCTTTTCAGCCACAAGGGAAGGGAACTTTGTCCAGAGGAGGTGACCCAAGGGTGGTTGAAGGCAAACCTTGGCATGCCGGATGGAACCCAGTTCCATATAGCCACAGGAGGTGCTCAGGTGGAGCAGCAGAGCCCTGAAGCAGCACCTGATGGCAGGAGTTGGTTTGGGTTTTTTTAAGTATAATTCTGCTGTTGACTTTAGGCTGTCCTGGTGCTACTGGAGAGGAGATGCAGGCCAGGAGAAAGCATGAGGAAAGGTAGAGATGGAGAAAGAGGCAAAAGGAAAGAATGTGGCTAGCATTGAGTCCCCTCAGCTTAGAGGAGTTTCCCCCTGGAGCAAGCCTGCACAGTGGTTTTTCCTCTGTGCAGAACTGCTTTGCTCATGCTCAGTGAAGAATTGCTGTGGGCATGCAGGAGGAGAAACCATGACCTCCATATGGAGCGGGGGGCATGGCCCAGCTGGCTGAAAATGGGGCTGAAAAAGGCTATGAAGGCTAATTAATGTGAAAACCTGAGGATCCATGCTAATAGACAGCAGATCTCTGTCAGGAGCTGGTTCACAGCTTAAATGTGATCTCCTTGGGAGGCAAAAGGAACTGATTTAAGTTCCTTACCTTGCCCTGACACTGATACTTCCCAACAGTTTTAACTGCTGTGTTCCCAGCAAGGTGCTGGGGGCCTGCAGCTCTGCTCTGCCCCAAGTGGGAAGCCTGCAGCAGGAATCTCTTCCTCCCATTAAAGACTTGACTGCAAGTGTCTTCATGGATGGTGTTAAACCTGGTTTTGACCTCGTTCTACCTCACATCTGGGTTGTGGTTTTAAGCTTCCTCTTTACAGGTGTAAGCAATGGGAAACCTCAGCCCTTGCTCTGTGCTGTGCTTAGTGCATGCACTGCCTGCAGTGCTGGCAGGCATAGAATGGTCTGGGTTGGAAGGGACCTCCAAAGGTCATCCAGTCCAACTCCCTCTGCACTCAGCAGAGGCATCCTCAACTAGAGCAGGTTGCTCAGAGCCCTGTCAAGCATCACTTTGAATGTCTTCAGGGATGGGGCCTCAACTACCTTCCTGGGCAACCTGTTGCAGTCTTCCACCACCCTCATAGTACAGAGCTTGTTCCTCACATCCAATTTATAGCTGTGATGCTGAGGGACATGGTTTAGAGGTGGCCTGGCAGTGCTGGGTTAACAGTTGGACTTGTTGACTGTAGAAGTGTTTTCAACCCAAGGGATTCTGTGATTCTCTAACTAATTCCCTGTGTTCCTCACTCTGCAGCGAGGCTTGAACCGGTAAGTGGATGTTAGGGTTACAGAACACTGACCTGGAGTGTTCTGTGCTGAAACCACCAGTGGCTTTCCTGGGTGATGAAGTTCAAATGCCAATAAAAGCTTAGGGAAATGTGCTCCCTCCTCTTTTATTGTTCTCTAATGGAGTTGTGTTACCACAGTGCCTAGAAGACCCAGGAGGGTGACTCAGATTGGCCTTCTGAAGAGGAGAATTGCGCAGTCCTCTTTGGAAAGGCTGCTCAAGCCAAGGGCAGAAACGCTCAGCAGATAGAAAGCATCTCCAGTCTGCTTCTTTAAAAGCAGTGGTGGCCTGTGGAGAGCTGCAGATTTGCTGAGGTGGGCAGTTCTCTCTGCTGGAAGTAGCTAGTGCAGTGCCACTAGTCCGTGGCATTACGTGGGCTGTTCTCTTCGGATGCTAGGAACAAGTTGTGTGCCGTGAGGGTGGTGCAACACTTGGAACAGGTTGCCCAGGGAGGTGGTTGGGGCTCCATCCCTCGAGATATTAAAGGTGAGGCTCAGCAGGGCTCTTGAGTAACCTGCTCTAGTTGAAGATGCCCCTGCTGAGTGCAGAGGGGGTTGGGTTAGATGACTTTTGGAGGGTTCTTGCAACCCAGACCATGAAAAGCTCAACAGGAGCCTGCAGTGTGAGTGCAGCCCAGACACAACCCTGTGCTGGGCTGCAGCAAGAGCAGTGTGGACAGCAGGGCAAGGGAGGGGATTCTGCCCCTTGGCTCTGCTCCCCTCAGACCCCACCTGCAGTCCTGGGTGCAGTTCTGGAGCCCCCAGCACAAGTAGGATGTGGAACTGTTGGAGCCAGTCCAGAGGAGGCCACCAAGATGCTGAGAGGGCTGCAGCAGCTCTGCTGTGAGGACAGGCTGAGAGAGTTGGGACTGTGCAGCCTGGAGAAGAGAAGGCTTTGAGGAGACCTTGGAGTGGCCTTGCAGTATCTGAAGGGGGCTCCAGGAGGGCTGGGGAGGGACTACTGACAAGGTCTTGTAATGGCAGGATGAGGAGGAATGGGTTTGAACTGGCAGAGAGGAGACTGAAAGTGGCTGTTAGGAAGAAGTTGTTTGCAGTGAGGGTGGTGAGACACTGGCACAGGTTGCCCAGGGAGGTTGTGGAGCACAGAAGCACAGAATGTGATCAAGATCTGTGCTCCACAACCTCCCTGGAGGTGTTAGTGACCAGGTTGGATGAGACCTTGAGTGACCTGTTGTAGTGGGAGCTGTCCCTGCCTATGGCGAGGGGTTGGAACTGGCTGTGGAGGAATTTTTTCCCTGTGAGAGTGACAGAACCCTGAAACAGGCTGCCCAGGGAGGTTGTGGAGTCTCCCTCTCTGGAGATAAGCAAAACCCACCTGGATGTGTTCTGGTGTGATCTGCTCTTGCAGGGGAGGTTGGACTGGATGAGCTTTCCAGGTCCCTTCCAGCCCCTAACATTCTGTGAAGACCTAAAATGTGTTGAGTGAGTTTGTTTTCCCCACGAAGCCAAGCTGCTGCCCAAGCCTCTTTCTAGTCTGTTGGAAATCATCTGCTCCTTTCTGGATTTCTTGCTCCCTGTGTCACCAGAGGCAAATTTCTGACAGAGGACAATGGGGCTGATATTCAAGAAGCTGCTTCTCTGAACTGCAACCTCTGATGGCTGAACTTCAGAGCAGCAGAAAAACAGCAACACAGCCTGCAAGGAATGTGTCTGTGGAGATCAGTCCTGCTGTTTTTGCTCTTCAAATGCTCCAGAATTCACAGAATCACAGAAGGGACTGAAGGGACCTCCAGAGATCATCAAGTCATGGTCTAGGTGATTGGCCAGGGCTGGGTGCTAGGTTGGACTGGATGAGCTTGGAGGTCTCTTCCAACCTGGTTGATTCTGTGATTCTAAGTCAAATCCCCCTCTGCCAAAGCAAGACCACCCAGGGCAGGTCGCACAAGAATGCATCCAGGTGGGGGTTGAAAGTCTCCAGAGAAGGAGACTCCACAACCTCTCTGGGCAACCTGTTCCAAGGCTCTGTCATCCTCACCATAAGGAGGTGTCTCCTTGTGTTGGGGTGAAACCTCCTGTGCTCTAGCCTGTACCAGTTGTTTCCAGTCCTAACAGTGGGCACCACAGAAAAGAGCCTGGCACAGCAACATCTTTGCTGTGAGATTGCCAGAGCCCTGACCCAGGCTGCCCAGGGAGGTTGTGGAGTCTCCTCTGGAGAGATGCCAAACACCCACACAGACATGATCCTAGGCAACCTGCTGTGGGTGACTGTGTTTTAGGATCATAGAATCAGTCAGGGTTGGAAAGGACCACAAGGATCAGCCAGTTCCAACCACCCTGCCATGGGCAGGGACACCCTGCCCTAAATCAGGCTGCTCACAGCCTCATCCAGCCTGGCCTTAAACACCTCCAGGGATGAAGCTTCCACCGTCTCCCTGGGCAACCCATTCCAGGCTCTCACCACCCTCATGCTGAAGAACTTCTTCATAACATCCACTCTTAATGTACCCATTTCCAGCTTGGTTCCATTCCCCCCAGTCCTATCCCTGCCTGACAGCCTAAAAAGTCCCTCCCAGCTTTCTTGTAGCCCCCTTAAGATACTGAAAGGTCACAATAAGGTCACCCTCCTCCAGCTTGGATCCATTCCCCATAGTCCTATCACTGTCTGACACCCTAAAAAGTCCCTCCTCAGCTTTCTTATAGTCTGCCTAAGATACTGAAAGGTCACAATAAGGTCACCCTCATCTAATTTGGATCCATTCCCCCCAGTCCTATCACCACTGGCACCCTAAAAAGTCCCTCCCCACCTTTCTTACAGCCTCCTTAAGATACCGCAAGGCCACAATAAGGTCTCCTGGCAGCCTTCTCCTCTCCAGACAGAGCAGCCTCAACTCCCTCACTCCTCACAGCAGAGATGCTCCAGCCTAGGGGCTGGACTTAGCTGACCTGTAGAGGTCCTTTCCAAGCCCTGCTGTGCTGGGTTTCCACATTGCATGCACAGACACATCCTTTTATTCCCACTCCTGTAGTGTGTGGAGGCTCCCTCCCTACCAAGGAGCTGAGTCTCTGCCTGCTTGCAGGCTGTGCTGTGCTGGTGGTTCTCTCTGTGCTCCCTTGATACCCCCAGAGCAGTGTTCTCCTGCATGTGGCTGCAGAGGGGAGCTTTGTGTTCGTGCCTCTGTGTTTTATTTTGCTGAGAGAGACCAAGGTGGAATGGATTCCTTCTGGCCAGCTTTGCTGGTGCTATTGTTTCGTGGGTTATTTTCAGCTGAGGCTTCCCCTGGGGTTTGTCCTCTTGTGGTTTTTGACCTTTCTGCATCCTAGAGTGATTTTTCTCCATGGAGAAAGGGATGGGCTTACGTGGGGTTGCTAAAATTAAGGCACTTGGAAGGCTTTAGTTTAGGGGAGGAGGGAAACAGAGATTGTTCCCAACTGCTCTGTCCCTGTTGCATCCTCTTCAGCAAAAATAGGACTTGTTTTGTGGTGCTTGCTGGGCCTCCTCAGAACTGCTTCTTCAGGGGCTGAGAGAGTCCATTCTCCATGCTTTTGAGGATGAGGAGTTTCAGTGCAGCTCTGGAGCAGAGCAGTGATGCATTGTAGACCTTCCTAGAAGGGTACCACAGTCCCAACTCTTCCAGTGTGGGTTTTAAAGTGATGGAAAGTGTTCAGCTATGGGAGAATGGCCACAGTGGGTTGACAAAGATCCACCCCCCCATGTAAGCAGGCAGCCACTGAAGCCACCCTTGCTGCTCAGTGCTTTTCAGACAGGTGGAGTGTTGCCCCCAGAGATTATTTCCCCCTCCCATGCAAGCAGGCAGCCACTGAGGCCACCCTTGCTGCTCAGTGCTTTTCAGACAGGTGGAGTGTTGCTCCCAGAGATTTTTCCCCCCCCCCCTCCATGCAAGCAGGCAGCCACTGAGGCCACCCTTGCTGCTCAGTGTGCTTTTCAGACAGGTGGAGTGGTGCCCCCAGAGATTATTTCCCCCCTCCCATGCAAGCAGGCAGCCACTGAAGCCACCCTTGCTGCTCAGTGCTTTTCAGACAGGTGGAGTGTTGCCCCCAGAGATTATTTCCCCCTCCCATGCAAGCAGGCAGCCACTGAAGCCACCCTTGCTGCTCAGTGCTTTTCAGACAAGGTGGAGTGGTGCCCCCAGAGATTATTTCCCCCTCCCATGCAAGCAGGCAGCCACTGAGGCCATCCTTGCTGCTCAGTGTCTTTCATACAGGTGGAGTGTTGCTCCCAGAGACTTTTTGCCCTGCAGAAAAGCTGTGCCAGCATCCAGCCAGCAGCATTTCACTGAAGGTTACTTTTCCTTCTGCATCTGCCTGGCTGCCTGCATCTTGTTTGCTAGATGGGTGGCAAACATCTGCTCGTTCTGCTTTCCCTTCCTCCTGACCACAGCACATAACAGGGAGCAGAGGAGTTCAGTTTAAGGCGCAACAACATGGACCCTTGTGTCCAGAGCAAAAGCTGTGGGGTCCAAGAGCTGCAAGTGAATCTGTTTAATCATAGTTCAGGGCTTGGGGAATGGAAAAAAGAGTAACTTGCTCTTCTGAGCAGCACAGCTGTGCAAGCCCTCGGTCCCTGGGCGCACAACTCAGCTCTTCATGGGCTGACCCTGTGGCCCAGCACCCCCCAACCTCCCCCCCCCACAGCTGTGGCCCCTGGAACAACAGAGCCCTTGAGTCATCCAGGAGAAATTTGGCCTTCACTGACATGGGAGGCAGCAGTGTGCCCTCGTGGCAAAGGCTGGTGGGCTCTCGGGGTGCTTTGAGAGGAGTGTGGCCAGCAGGTCAGGGGAGGTTCTCCTGCCCCTCTGCTCTGCCCTAGCGAGGGCACCTCTGCTGCGCTGGGTCCAGTGCTGGGCTCTGCAGTTCAAGAAGGGCAGGAAAGTGTTGGAGAAAGTCCCACAGAAGCTACAAAGCTGCTGAGGGGTCTGGAGCACCTCTGTGAGGAGGAAGGGCCTAGGGCTGGGACTGTTTAGCTTGGAGAAGAGAAGACTGAGAGGGGATCTGGCCAATGCCAGTCGATAGCTGAAGGGTAGAGAGTGAACAGATGGGACCAGACTCTTGCCAGTGGTGCCCAGTGACAGGGCAAGGGGCAGCAGGCACAAACTGGAACCCAGGAGGTTCCATCTAAACATATGGAAGAACTTTCCTGTGAGGCTGCAGAAGCTCTGGAGCAGGCTGCCCAGAGAGGTTGTGGAGTCTCCTTCTGTGGAGGAATTCCACACCCACCTGGACACTGTGATCCTGGGCGAGCTGCTGTGGGTGACCCTGCTTTAGCAAGGGGGAGGGGGGGGTCAGATTAGATGACCCCCAGAGGTTCCTTCCAACCCCCACCGTGCTGGGATGCTATCATCCCATGGTTTAGTGGTGGCTTGGCTGTGCTGGGCTAATGGTTGGACTTCCTAATCTGAAACATCTTTTCTTGCAGCCAAACCAGTTCTAAGAGTGTGTGCACGGATGGGAGATTGCTGCATCCCTGCAGGAGTCAGAGGGGTGCACCCCTTGCACCCCAGCGGGTGGGCAAGGGGAGCCGGGAGCCCGGGGGCACATCAAAGGCGAAGAGATCTTCGGTGATCATCACTTTTGATAGGGACTTTTCTGGTCCCCTACCTTAAGGAGCCTCTCTTTCAACCAGCAATTCACAGCAGTTTGTTCTCCTCTTTTGATGTCACAGGTTTTGTTCTCAGCGCAGCAACGCACTGGAGAGCTTTCAGTGCTGCTCTGTTGAAGGCTCTGAGGTCTTGTTTCTGCCTTGTAATTGACTTCTGTGTCTATTTCCCACTTCAGTAACTGTGGAGGGGTTTCTCCAGTGAAAGGAAAACCCCATCCTGGTCAGAGCAGCCCTGGCTGGAGGCCAGTGCACAAGGTGGTTGGGTCCTGATTAATCTCTTGTGAAATTGCTTGGGTTAGGAACTGGAAATAGGTGGAGAAAACGCTTCTGGTGCTGAGCTGCCACGTCCTGGGCTAGCTGGTGAAGTTTCTAAGCTGAAATTCCCGTTTCAGGGCAGGGAAATTGGTTTAATAACTGCCAAAGAGCTTTTCATGCAGCACCAGTTCTGTGTTGTCGTGAACAAGAGGTCGCTACATAAAACGTTTTGCCTCTTGGCAAGGATCATGCTCTAAAGATGTGCTTGCTCTAGGTTTAAAGTGTTAATTTCTGTGGTGTGCTGAATTGGGTTTAAAGGTCCCTGAAGACCTTTGAATCTCAGTAGCTAATGAGGCTTGCAGGAGGGAGCTTGAGAGAGGAAGAACTTACTGGCAGTGAGTAATGGTGGTGAAAGAGCTCCAGGATTGAGCAAGTCTTGTTGTAGAGAATTAGAAATGATCACTGTGGTGTTTAGGGCTTTTATTTCCAGCTACACATGTCCCCTGATGCCTCCTGCATCCCTGTCCCTGCAGCCTTCCATGTCTCAGCAGATGCTGTTGCCTGGCCAAACCCTTCAGGCTGAGTTTTCCAGAGTCCTAGGCTGCTTCCAAGGGGATCAGCTCCTCAAAGTTCCCCCTGGGATGAGCAGTGCATCAATCTGGGCTCTCCTCCTTGGCCCAGCAGAGCTATCCCTGATGCAGAGGATTTGGTGGTCAGGCTATGCCACCCTTGCCAAAGATGCTTAACCTTGTCCTCCTCCTTCTAGCTGGCCTTGCTGAACTTCTTCCACCCTGAAGACAAGCTGCACGTTGGAGAAGAAGGCAGAAGGGTCCGACGCAACAAGAGGAGTAAAGGCAGCGAAGGGCCAGACGGTGAGTCCTGCAGTGTCCCTCGCTGCTGCCCCTCCAGCAGCAGCCTGGTTTCAGGCTCAGGAATTCCATTTCCAGTGCTGGCTTTCCACGATTGTCCAGCTATGCTGGGATGTGAGAACTGCCTCTTTGTCAAGCTCCTCAAAGAGCTCCCCTGCTTTTCTACAGCAGAAGAGCACAGCTCCATTTTTTATATGGAGAGAGGGATGGTCAGAGGGTTGGAGCAGCTCTGCTACAAAGAGCAGGCTGAAGGAGCTGGGGATGTTCAGCCTGGAGAAGAGAAGGCTCCAGGCAGACCTAATAGCAGCCTGCCAGTACCTGAAGGGGGTCTGCAAGAAGGATGGTTTAAAAAGGCCTGCAGTGATAGGATGAGGAACTTAAAACCAGAGAAGAGCAGATTCAGATTGGGTGTTAGGAACAAGTTCTTAACCATGAGAGTGGTGGAACGCTACAACAGGTTGACCAGGGAGGTGGTTGAGGCCACATCCCTGGAGATATTCAAGGTGAGGCTTGACAGGGCTCTGGGCAACCTGCTCTAGTTGAGGATGCCCCTGCTGACTGCAGAAGGAGTTGGACTGGATGACCTTTGGAGGGCACTTCCAACCCAGAGCGTTCTGTTTGTGTAAAACCCACTCTGGCAAGGCATGTGAGAAGTTCTGAGTAGTACAGGATGGGTTTTACCTCCAGGACATTTATCCAGAGCTATCAGGTTGTGTAAATATTCTGGAGGAGTAATACCAGAGCTGCTCTTCAAGAGCTGTTGCCTTCTCCTCTGATCCTGTTGAAGAAGCACTTTCTTTTTCAGGGGAAGGAAGAAAATCTCTCGTCTCAGGATTTGTACCACTGGCTGATCTCTTAGTAGAGTCCAAGAAGCTTTCATCTGGATAGGCTGCAGAGGGGCTTGGACTGGATGACCTTTGGAGGGCACTTCCAACCTAGACCATTCCATGATTCTATGACTGGATGCCAGAGAAAGAAGGGAAAGAAACAACGAGGCAGTGGTCTGTGCGTGGCTTGGTGCCTGCTAAGCTGGAGTTCTGACTCAGGCTGTCATTCATTTTCCTCTCCAGCTCTGTGAGTTTCCCATCTCCCCTGAAGCCTTCTCAGTCTCACAGTGGAAAAACGTTTCCCTGTGGCTCTGCTCCAAGAAAGAGCTTCATGAAGCTCCCCACATTCCTCCTCCCCGAAACGCTGACAAGTGTGATGCATTTGGTACAGACTCCCTGAGTGGTTCCAGCTAAATGTGGTCCATCATCTTCAGAGCCAGTGCTGCTCTGAAGCTCAGATGGCTCAGGCAGGATCTAAGTCCCTTTGCACTGACTCCTGGAAATGTGTTCCAGTGCCTCCACAAGGCACTTGTATAAGTAGCAAGTTTCCACTGTGCACGGTGCGAGCGGAGTGCTGCAGGCAGATGTTGGAGGAATTAGCCTGGGCTGTTGGGCTGCTGAAGAGCTGCCTCTCTGCTGCCAGATGTGCAGACAATAGCTGCATGGGGAGACCTTCTTGTGGCCTTCCAATATTTAAAGGAGCCAAGAAGAAAGGTGGGGACAGGCTTTTTATCAGGGCCTGGTGTGGCAGGACAGGGGGTGATGGTTTTGGACTAAAAGCAGAGATTTCGAGTACGTAGAAAGAGGAAGCTCTTGACCCTTGAGAGTGGTGAGACACTGTCCCAGGTTACCCAGGGAGGTGGTAGGTGCCTCATCCCTGAAAACATTCCAGGTCAGGTTGCACAGGACTCTGAGCAGCCTGATCTGGTTGAGGATGTCCCTGCTGTGACTCTAGGAGAGTTGGACTAGGTGACCTTTAAAGATCCCTTCCAATTTAAACCATTCTGTGGCTCTGTGAGAAATAAGATGCTGAAAGTTGATGAACTAACAAGGGCTTTTCCCTCACCCTTGTGACAAATACGTTGTGCTTTGTGGCATTTCCCTGTTTCCAGGATTTCCTTCGTGTTCCTGGAGTGCATCAGAGCTGAGTTCCTCCAGAAACACTGCACACATCCACTGCTTATTTGTCCTTTTGTGAGGGAGGGGATTTGACCCTGTCGGACTGATGGGCATGAGGTCAACAGGTCATGTTCCTGGTGACATCAACAGGGCAGGTTGTGTTGGCCAGCAGTGAGTTAGTGCTTGCCCAGCTCCATTTTATGGGGCAGAGCAGTATTTAACCAGAGCAAGCTCTCAGGGCAGGGCCTGACCTTATAACAACCCTAAAACCCCATCAACAAACAGAGCAGCTTTCTGGTGTCACTTTGTGCTGTTTGGTTTAGAGCTACATGAAGGAATCTCACTTAGGTTTTTTTTTGGTAGAGAGGGACAATGAATGATGAAAAAGAAGAAGAAGAAAGAAAAGCCAACAAATGAAGTGGTGTCAGGGGCACTGATAGCACCGTTCTCTTCAGCGCTCCTGCAAAAGGAGACTCGATCAAATCTTTGATCTCCAGAGTGCCTCCAGAAGATAAAAGTGGCTGGACTATAAATTCCCAGAGGGAAGGAGATGTGCTTTCCACTTGAGGCCTCGCTAATATTTGTCTGGAATTAATTTGATGAACTTTCAAGTCCTTTCTGCGCACGCAGGGAGAGACCAAAGCGATCCAAGTGTGGAAGCTGCGGTCCCTTTCCGTGGCCGTTGGAGTGCTGCTCACTTTGCTGCCCACAGCAGCCTGGCTTTGGTGATGTATGTGGCAGAGGGAACACAGTTCCCTTCCTAGAAGGCTTTTCTCAGAGGAAAATTCACTTTCAGGTCCTCTGCCAAAAAAAAAGGTGGGTTTGGGACAGGTCAGAACTAGTCAGGGGGGACCTCTCGTTGCTCTCTACAGCTACCTGAAGGGAGGTTGTAGCCAGGTGGGGTTGGTCTCTTCCTCCAGGCAACACAACACAGAGGACAGAAGAGAACAGAGGACACAGTCTCAAGTTGTGCCAGGGGAGGTCTAGGCTGGATGTTAGGAGGAAGTTGTTGGCAGAGAGAGTGATTGGCATTGGAATGGGCTGCCCAGGGAGGTGGTGGAGGCACCATCCCTGGAGGTGTTGAAGCCAAGCCTGGCTGGGGCACTTAGTGCCATGGTCTGGTTGATTGGCCAGGGCTGGGTGCTAGGTTGGGCTGGCTGAGCTTGGAGGTCTCTTGCAGCCTGCTTGATTCTATGATTCTCTGGGGTGAAAAGCTGGTGATGGCTACAGCTCTGGGCAGCCTGATCTAGCTGAGGGGTGTACTGCAGAGGGGGTTGGACTAGAAGGCCATTGGAGGTTGCTTCTACCACAGACCATTACAGGCTCACAGGATGTTAGAGGTTGGAAGTGACCTGAAGAGATCATCCAGTCCAACCCCCTTGCCACAGCAGGACCAGACAACCTAGCTCAGGGCACACAGCAACACATCCAGACAGGCCTTGAAAGCCTCCAGAGAAGGAGACTCCACAGCCTCTCTGGGCAGCCTGTGCCAGTGCTCTGGGACCCTTACAGTCAAGAAGTTCCCCCTTGTGTTGAGCTGGAACCTCCTGTGCTGCAGCTTCCATCCACTGCTGCTTGTCCTATTGCAAGGAGCAGTGAGCAGAGCCTGTCCCCCCCTCCTGACCCCCAGCCCTCAGATATTGATAAACATTGACTCAATCCCCTCTCAGTCTTCCATTCTCCAGACTAAGCAGCCCCAGGTCCCTCAGCCTCTCCTCATCAGACAGTGCTCCAGTGCCCTCATCATCCTCCCAGCGCTGTGCTGGACCTTCTGCAGCAGATCTCTGTGGGCTGTGGGAGCTGTGGATGTGGGAGCTGAAGCTGCTCTGTTGCCTCTTTGTTGCTCTCTGAAAGACCCCCAGAAAATTGATGTGTGCCAGCACGAAGCTGCTGCTTGGATCCTGCCCCTTCCAACCACTCCTTCAGGATTTCCAGGGCCTCTCTTTTGAAGATTCCAGCATCCTCCTACCCACTTGCCATGCTTTATGGTTGTGTTTGCTTAATGTCTGCTTGTGTCCCTCCATGCACAGTGCCCTGCAACCAATTAATCCAGCTGAGGTCGTGTCCCAACGTGAGGTCTCTTGCTCAGCTCCGTGCTCTGCTCACAGGCTCTTCTGCCTTGCTCTGGCACGGTCACCCTGCCCTGGGCAGATGGCTTTAATGGGCACCTGATGTCCCAGTCCTGAGGAGCACAGATCATCTTACAAGGCAACTTCCTGCCCATGCCACCAAACCCAACATTTACACAGCTTTGAAGATCCCTTTCCAGCCCCGTTGGACCATGTTCTTCCCACTCTGCCTTCCCAACTCCACCTGCCGCATCATTTGCTTTTGGTTCACCAAAATTTGACCCTTTCCAATAGCTTTTATTTGTCTTCCCCCTCCCCCCCCTCCCTTTCCTTCCTCTTTGTCCTGGTGTATTTATGCTGCTGTGGAACCTCTCTCGCTCCCAGATGAACAAATCGTTCCGGAGCTGGTAATTAGCAACAGTTGCACTAAAGGGAACCATCCCCAACGTTAAATTAGTCCCCTTTTAAATGAACTTGTGTACAAAATGTTAGATCCCTATTCCCAGGGCCCTAGTGAGGAGGAAAAAACTGCTGCTGGCTCTTGGCTAACAAAGCCAGAAGATGGGAGTAGCATGGTTGTAAGGACAGAGACAGCTCCGTGGGCTTGAGGTTGTAAATAACGAGAGGGAGCATTTACCCAGCAGATGTCAATAGGACTCGTTAAAAGCCATGGGGCTGGGGAAACCCAAACAACTCACCCCAGCTTCTTTTTCTTCCTGCTTTCATCTCTGTTCCCAGTTAGATCCCTGCTGGGCTGCTTTCCTAGTTTGTTTGGTGTTTTGCTTTTTCGGTTGAGGGTTTTTTGGGGGTTTAGTTTTGGAGGTTTTTTTAATTTAAGTTGTTTTTCTTTTTCTTTTTCTTTTTTTTTTTGGTCTGTTCTCCTTTCCAAGATTATTTCCTACTGAGTTTGGTGTGAAACACAAGTGATTGTTACCCCTGCTTTGACTGGGAGCAGGGCAGCTGGAAGAGGCTGAGCAGATGGCTGGCTTGAAGCTGACAACAGTTTGGTTCCTACTCTTTTGGCAGTCCTCGCTGCCAAGGGAAGTCCTCGAGGAGGGCTTGAAGGGTTTGAGTTCTGCAGAGGGCTTTTGTTGAAGTGAAATTCAGGGAGAGCAGAAGCTTGTCTTGATCTCCACTTCTACCTAGAGCTTTGGAAGTGATGTGCCAGCTAGGTGGATCCAGTCCTTCTCCCTGTTGGCTGTGTTCTATGCTGGGTCTAGGATGGGTTTAAGGTGGTTTAGAATCATAGGGTGACAGTGTGGGTTGAGCTGGAAGGGACATTTAAAGGTCACCTGCAGTCAGCAGGGGCAACTTCAACTAGATCAAGTTGCTCAAAGCATTATCCAAGCTGGTCTGCAGTGTTTCCAGGCATCCCCATGGCATCTACCCCCTGGCATCTATCACTTCTGGGCAACCTGTGGCAATCTCTCACCACCTCTAACAAATTTCCTCCTATCCAGTCTAAATCTCCCTCTTTCAGTTCAAACCCATCACCCCTTGTCCAGTCACAACAGGTCCTGATAAAAAGTCTGTCCCCAGCTTTCTTCTAGGCTTCTTCAAGTACCAAAAGGCCACCAGAAGGTCTCTCTGGAGCCTTCTCTTCTGCAGGTTGAGCAACTCCAACTCTCTCAGCCTGGCCTCACAGCAGAGAGCTTCCAGCCCTCGGATCATTTCTGTGGCCTCCTCTGGCCCTGCTCCAACAGGTCCATGTCTCTCCTGTGCTGAGGACTGGCCCCAGCACTGCAGGTGAGGTCTCAGCAGAGCAGAGGGGCAGAATCTCCTCCCTCAACCTGCTGCCTACACTGCTGAGGATCAGCCCAGAACACGGCTGGCGTCTGGGCTGTGAGTGCACACTGATGGCTCCTGTCCAGCTTTTCACCCACCAGCACCCCCAGCTCCTCCTCAGTAACAGTTCTAGGATGGTTTAGCAGGTAGCAGATGCCAGAGCCCAGCCAGGGGTTCCTGGCTCTCCCTCTTCTCCCAGGGCAGCCCTTGGCCATTCCCCCCAACTCCTGCTGCTGCTGCAATAGGGCTTCCCCCCCCACACCTATATTTTTAATATTATTATATCCAGATTACAATAGCAACTTTTCCTGCCTGCTTCCTTTCCTTTGGAAAGGGCAGGTTCATCCCTCTGCCTCCAGAACAATGGGTGCCTTTGTGTCAGGCCCTGCACAATTCCCCAAAGCCCAGGCATTCCCAGAAACACAGATGGATGAAGGGCGATAGAGCCTTATTGTGCTCCGCAACCATGGTGATGAGCACTTGGTAAATACAGAACATTTCCTGCAGGCTGGAGCACAGGAGACAGGCCCAAAAGAAAGTCTCACCACAAAAGTGCTTGCACTTACTGATTTCCTCCAGAATTTCTTTGTGGTTTCCCTCAAAAATGGGAGAAAAAGGGGATTAGGTTCAGAGGAGGTTGAGGTTGGACATTAGGAACAGTTTCTTCTCTGATAGTGTTGTGAAGCCCAGGAGCAGGCTGCCCAGGGAAGTGATGGAGTCACTATCTCTGGAGGGGGTTAAAGCCAGGTAGATATGGAGCTGAGGGATATGATGCAGTGCTGGACTCAGTGATCTTGGAGCTGTATTCCAACCAAAACCATTCCATGATTCTAGGTGTAGCATTTAAGGCAGTGCATTTTTAGGCACCTGACAGAGTTTCATCCTATTGTCGGTTCACACTACTCTGAGTTCATTCTGTGGTACCAAAGTCACTTGGAATTCACACTCTCTGCAGTCTCCATGAACAGGCTTTGCTGCAGCCTCTCTTGGGAAGCCACAGATCTGGTGGTTGGAGGGGCTCCAAGTTTATCTCAGTAGCCTGACAATAGACCATCATTTGTCATCTATGGTGTGGCAGATACCCCAGCAAGACAGAACTTGAGAGAAGCTCCATGTACCTCATGTGTGATACAGCAGCAGAGGTGTGAGCATAGGAGAGTCCTGCAGAGGGACCTTGCCAGGCTGGATGGGTGGGCAGAGGCCAATTGGATGAGACTGAACAAGGCTAAGTGCAGGGTTCTACACTTTGGCCACAACAACCCCGAGCAGCACTACAGGCTGGGGCCAGAGTGGCTGAGAGCAGCCAGGCAGAGAGGGACCTGGGGGTGCTGGGAGATAACTGAACAGTATCAGTGTGCCCAGGTGGGCAGCAGAGCCAATGGCATCCTGGGCTGGCTCAGGAGCAGTGTGGGCAGCAGGACAAGGGAGGTTATTCTGCCCCTGTGCTCAGCACTGATCGGGCCACACCTTGAGTGCTGTGTCCAGTTCTGGACTGCTCAACTCAAGAGAGATGTTGAGGTGCTGGAAGGTGTTTGGAGAAGGGCAGCAAGGCTGGGGAGGGGCCTGGAGCACAGCCCTGTGAGGAGAGGCTGAGGGAGCTGGGGGTGTGCAGCCTGGAGGAGAGGAGGCTCAGGGCAGAGCTCATTGCTGCCTGCAGCTGCCTGAAGGGAGGCTGTAGCCAGGTGGGGTTGGGCTCTGCTGCCAGGCAAGCAGCAACAGAACAAGGGGACACAGTGTGAAGTTGTG
Source organism: Pogoniulus pusillus (assembly GCF_015220805.1). Lineage (NCBI taxonomy): Eukaryota > Metazoa > Chordata > Aves > Piciformes > Lybiidae > Pogoniulus > Pogoniulus pusillus. The sequence goes on along the minus strand of NC_087282.1, from coordinate 4,422,967 downwards.
GCAGGGCAGGTCTAGGCTGGATGTGAGGAGGAAGTTGTTGGTGGGGAGAGTGGTTGGCATTGGAATGGGCTGCCCAGGGAGGTGGTGGAGTTGCTGTCCATCCAAGCTTATCCTGTTCAACCTAGCACCCAGCCCTGGCCAATCAACCAGACCATGGCACTAAGTGCCCCAGCCAGGCTTGGCTTCAGCACCTCCAGGCACAGTGACTCCACCACCTCCCTGGGCAGCCCATTCCAATGCCAATCACTCTCTCTGACAACAATTTTCTCCTCACATCCAGCCTAGACCTCCCCTGGCACTACTTGAGTGATGTGAATACCCAGAATCTCAGCGTGGTGGGGGCTGGAAGCAACCCCTTGAGATCATCTACTCTAGCACCCCAGATTGCTCAGGATGGCATCCAAGCAGGTTTGGAATCTCTCCAGAGAAGGAGCCTCCACAACCTCTCTGGGCAGCCTCTTCCAGTGTTCCATAACCCTTCCAAGTGACCATGTTTCCCTATTAACATTTATAAAGCCCTGATGAGGTGCTGTTGATTTGTTCCATCTGCAGACCTGCTTTGAGATGTGTTTGTCCTTCCCTGGTGCCTCCTGTCTGGTTCAGCCAAGGTGGTGAGATGACCACTGGCAGATTTTAAGGCCATTCAGAAGTCTGGAGGAGAAATTCTCTGGTCAGAATCCCACCTCAGTTGCATTTTCAGATGTTTGTGTTGATTCCATTGCTGGGTGGACTTCAGATCGTCCTGCTGGATCCTCAGCTCTCAGCCTGTGGTGTGTGCTTTGCTGGCACTTGAGCTGAACTTGGAGGCTTGGGGCTTTGGTGTAGGGTGTTTTTTTCTCTCTTACAGCTGCATGTTAAGCAGGCAGCAGTTATTAGGAGTGACTGGTGATTCTGTCTGAATTCCACTTCTGAAAGCTGGGGCTTTTCACAACGCCTCGGGTCAAATATTGAAGCTGAGGAATCTCAGATAGTTTCTTCTGTTACAAAACACAGCCAGGGCTAATGAGAGGAGAACAGATGTTCCAGCCAGGCAGGAATGCAATTGCATCTGAACTCTCTGTGCATCTCAACTGTGGATGCCACGCAGTGAGCCTTGTAAATGCTGAACTCGACCAGTAGCTGGTGATTCCCACAGCATGAGAGGCTTCATTGTCTCTCTTGTTGGAGTATTTGCAGCTGAGCTCCTCTGGCCACCTCCACAGAGTGTTCTGCAGGCATATGCAAGCGTGCTTAGCACCTGCTCTGAGCCCGTCTGGTCACAGCACAAAAGCTGGCACTGTGAGGGTGGCAAAGCACTGGAATGGGCTGCCCAGAGAGGTTGTGGAGTCTCCTCCTCTGGAGACCTTCAGAACTCGTCTGGGTGTGTTCCTGTGCGACCTGCCCTAGACGATCCTGCCCTGGCAGGGGGTTGGACTCGATGACCTTTGGAGGTCCCTTCCATGCTCTGGGATTCTGTGGAAAGCTGAGGAGCTGGTGCTGAGGACACAGACCTTCCTGAATGGCCAGGTGTGGGAGGCCAGGCACAGAGTCCTGCTGCAGGCTGGCTGCCTTCTGCACATCTTGGGTTGAAGAAGGGTAGGACTGAAGAGCTATACGCAGAGCTACCGTGCAGGTGGTGGGAAGTGTGCAGTTGTCTTCAGCTGTGGCCTCACTCTGCTGGGTTAGAGCAGACCAGATATGTGGGGCATAAGGAAGGAACTAAAGAAGTGCTGCCCTGAACTGGAGACCACCACCACTGGGGTGGAAAACCTGTGGCTGAGACAGAGCAGTTGATTGTTTTCGTTGGGGCTTTTCTGGCTGTCACATTGGGTGCATGATGAAGAGGGTGGCCAGCAGGTGAAGGGAGATTCTACTCTACTCTGCCCTAGTGAGCCCATATCTGGAGTACTGTGTCCACTTCTGGGCTCCCTGCTTTAAGAAAGACAGGTTGCTACTGGAGGGAGTCCAGTGGAAGCTGTGAAGATGCTGAGGGGCCTGCAGCATCTCTGTGAGGAGGAAAGGCTGATGAGAGCCCTGGGGCTGCTTAGCCTGGAGCAGAGTAGCCTGAGAGAGGACCTGATCAATAAAGGTCAATTTCTAAAGGGTGAGGGGCAAGAGGATGAGGCCAGACTCTTTTCAGTGGTTTCTAGAAACAGTAAAAGGGGCAAGGGTATTGAATACACCACAACCCAAGAGGAAAAACTTCTTCACTTGAGGGTGCCAGGGCTCTGCAGTGACTTGTCCAGAGAGGTTGTGGAGTCTCCTTCTCTGGAATGATTCCAAACCCATCCAGATCAAATCCTGGGCCACCTGCTGTGTGTAAACCTGCTTTAGCAGGTTGCTTGGGCTAAATGATCTCCAGAAGTCCCTTCCATCCCCAGGCAGGCTGGGATGCTGGGGTGGTTTGGTTTGTGAGGGTTTGGTGCTGGCCGATAGCGTGTCTGAAAGGCTGTGAGCAGAGCAACTCAGCAGCTGGCTGCAGCAGGCAGAGCTCTGCTGTGCCCCAGCTGCTGCAGGGGCTTGATGTTGGCTGCCTGGCAGAAAGGAATCTGGGGGTTGTAATAGACAGGAGCTGAACGTGAGCCAGCAGTGTGCCCAGGCAGCTGAACATGAGCCAGCAGTGTGCCCAGGCAGCCAAGAAGGCCAATGGCATCCTAACGTGAGTTAAAAATGCTGTGTCCAGCAGAAGCAGGGAGGTGATTGTCCCCTTGGACTTGGCTGTGGTGAGGCCACACCTCGAGTGCTGTGTTCAGTTTTGGGGCACTGCAGTGCAAGAGAGATGTGGAGGTGCTGGAGTGGGTCCAGAGGAGGGCAATGAAGCTGGGGGAAGGGCCTGGAGAATAAATCTGGTGAGGAGTGACTGAGGGAGCTGGGGATGGTTAGTGTGAGGAGGAGGAGGCTGAGGAGAGACCTCATTGCTGTCTACAGCTACCTGAAGGGACATTGTGGAGAGGCTGCTGCTGGGCTCTGCTCACAGGGAACTGGAGACAGAACAAGGGGGGTTGTCTTTAAAGCTGAAGTTGGGGAGGTTTATACTGGACATTAGGGGTAAGTTTTCCATGGGGAGATTGGTCAGGGACTGGAATGAGCTGCCCAGGGAGGTGGTGGAGTCACCCAGGCTGGATGTGTTTAAGGATGGTTTGGATGTGGTGCCTGGGGCTGTGGTTTAAGGTGAATCTTTTAGAGTAGAGTTGGTGATGGTTTGGGAGTTACTCCTCACACACACAATGAATTCACCCAGACTAAACTCAGCTGTTTGGAAGCTAAGGAAGGAAGCTTTGTGTGTTTACAGCTTAGCACTGATTTACAAGCAGATACTTACAATATAGTGCAGATATTTACAACTATATACAGTAATATACAAGTTCAAAGTAAGCAGTCATGGTGCCCAGGAGAGGCTCCCAAACACCCATCCACCTGCTTTACACCCTTTCCTTTATCTCAGAATCTCTCTTACATGCAGGTTGAACTGGAATCATAGAATCAACCAGGTTGGAAGACACTTCCAAGCTCATCCAGCCCAGCCTAGCACCCAGCCCTGGCCAATCAACCAGACCATGGCACTAAGTGCCCCAGCCAGGCTTTGCCTCAACACCCCCAGGCACAGCCACTCCACCACCTCCCTGGGCAGCCCATTCCAATGCCAATCACTCTCTCTGACAACAACTTCCTCCTAACATCCAGCCTAGACCTGCCCTGCCACAACTTGAGACTCTGTCCCCTTGTTCTGTTGCTGCTTTCCTGGCAGCAGAGCCCAACCCCACCTGGCTACAGCCTCCCTTCAGGTAAGTGCAGACAGCAATGAGCTCTGCCCTGAGCCTCCTCTGCTGCAGGCTGCACACCCCCAGCTCCCTCAGCCTCTCCTCACAGGGCTCTGCTCCAGGCCCCTCCCCAGCCTTGCTGCCCTTCTCTGGACACCTTCCAGCACCTCAACATCTCTCTTGAACTGAGTAGCCCAGGACTGGACACAGCACTCAAGGTGTGGCCTGAGCAGTGCTGAGCATAGAGATAGAATAACCTCCCTTGTCCTGCTGGCCACACTGCTCCTGATCCAGCCCAGGATGCCATTGGCTCTGCTGCCCACCTGGGCACACTGCTTCTGATGTTCAGGAAGGGTCAGTAGGGGATTTTAGAAGCAGAATGATTAGTTGGAAAATGTGCAGCTTCAGGCAGAAGAGTTAATATGGCCAGGCAGAAACTGACTTCTCTTCATGTCCTTGCTTTTATATGTCTAAGCAAAACCTATGAGTGAAGCAGACATCACCATTGTTTTCTTTTCACATCCAATGATCTAATTTCTCTCAGTCACCTTCCCTGGTGGTGTTGAAGCCAAGCCTGCCTGGGGCACCTAGTGCCATGGTCTGGTTGATTGGCCAGGGCTGGGTGCTAGGTTGGACTGGCTGAGCTTGGAGGTCTCTTCCAACCTGCTTGATTCTGTGATTAAAACATTCCAATTAGCCTCAAACCAGCACAAGCAATAGCTATAAGCTGCAGCACAGGAGGTTCCACCTTACACAAGGGGGACTGTAAGGGTCCCAGAGCACTGACACACAGGCTTCCCAGAGAAGTTGTGGAGTCTCCTTCTCTGGAGCCTTCCAAGGCCTGTCTGGATGTGTTCCTGTGTGACCTGAGCTAGATTTCATGGTCCTGCTCTGGCAGGGGGGAGGTCAGACTCAATGATCTCTTTGGGTCCCTTCCAAACCCCGCTGACATCCCGCAAACATCCAGCGAGCCCTTTCCTTAGGCTCGGTTAAAACCTGGCTGCAGCACCACTTGGGAATGGTTTTCTACTGGAATTCATGACATATGTTAGTTGTTTATCTTAGTGGGATATGACTTAAAATGTCAGAATGGTTTGTGTTAAGCAACAACCGAATAAAACAAACAAAACAAAAACACAGCTGTAATACTACGCTTTAAATCGCTGGGTTCCAATACGTGGGATTGATGAAAGTAAAGCAATAGGGTGCAGTGGGCTATAGAAAAGAAGCTTTTTTGAGTCCAACCAGCATGCCAAAAAGGAAAGAAAAGCCTGGGGATACCTAAATTAGAAAGAGGGACGTCGTTTGTCAGCTCTGCTGTCAAAGACCCAGCGTTTGGAATCCAACCTAAGCGCCTGAAGGAAGACGAAAGGCACATCGCATTCTTCTGCCCTAGCCAGTGCAGAGAGCGAACTGGGATGGCCACAGGTTCTGCTGTCAACCCCAGGAGCTTGGCTGGAGCTGCTGATGTGAGTTGGGAGATTTGTGTTTGATTGGGTTTTTTTGAGTTTCTGAGCAGGCAGCACAGTGTTGTTTTGCCAGCAACAGTGGCTCTGCAGTTAATTGAGAGCAGGATTTGTCTTTGCTCATGAACACATTTGCGCTGTGGTGTGCTCGCACCTACTCAGTGGAGTCTGGATTTGTTTGTCTGAGAGCCTTCATGGTATCAGTAGGCTGCCTTGGTGCATTGCCACCAATCCCAGAGTGGATCTGGATGAGAGTGAGGAGATAAATCAGTTTGGTTCCTCTTTGTGTTGCATCCAGCGATGGAAATTCCTGGAGCAGCGGGTGAGGATGCCACTGCCTTACCCCAACAAGCAAAGAGCTGAAAGGTCATGGAGTAGTGTTGTCAGCCCAGGAGGTGGCTGGATCCAGCTCTGTCCCCCAGAGTAGGACCAACACCATGGCAGAGGTGATGACAGCAGAGGGGACAGGCTTCTGTTCAGGATGGCTGCTGCTCTGGCCTAGTGCTTCCACAGCCCTCCACCCGTGCTGTTCCTCATGCCAAAACACCCCTAGGAGATACTTAGGGCTGGTGGATCTCTCTGTGCTCCACCAGCAGCTGATGACCTACAGGTCTCACTGGCCTTTCTAAGGTAGAAAAACCTGGTCAATAGAGGGAGCATTTCCATTCCTCCTGCTCCTTCCCCCTCTCCAGCTGGGGCAGAAGGCGAGTGCTCAGCCAGGTGTCTTTACCTGGACCAGAGCCATGGACTGTTGACTGTTGGGCTCTTAGATCAGTCTCTTTTGGTCACTCTTTAGTTCTTGAGACACTGAAACAGGTTGCCCAGGGATGCCTCCTGCTTAGATGTGTTCAAGGCCAGGTTAGATGAGGTCTTTGAGCAACCTGGGCTGGTGGAAGGTGTCCCCGTGGTAGGGTGTTGGAACTAGATTGATCTTTAAGCTCTCTTTCAACTCAAACCATTCTATGAATCTATAAACCAAAGATTTTTTTTTCCACTATCAATATGATTAAAGATCAGCATAAAGAACATCACAAGCTGCTGTCAGCAGTGGCCAGTGCCTCTGTATATTTGCATTTAGCTGTCTTCCCATTGCTTTTGAGGCTGACCAAGTTATTCCCTGATGTGAAGAGTCTTTGTTTGCAATTGTCCAAATAGGCAAAAATCTCTTTGAGTATTGCCAGGAGGAAAGGGGGAAAAAAAGCTTTGGCAACCACAGAGGGGGAAAAAACCAAAAACCTGTTACTTGATGAGATCTTGCATTGTCTGAAGCTGTCTGAGGAAGAGAGATTGTGGCTCTCTGTGGAATCCACTGTCACACCAGGGACTTGAGAGATGGGGCAGGGATGAGCTGTGACTTTTCTCCATTTGTTTGCAGAGCAATAAGCTTGAATTGGGGTCTGGTGTTAAGAGGATCAGAGGAATAGAGAGAGGGAGCAGGCTACTGATCCATGGAGCTCCTGGAGCAGCAGCTGATCATCTGGATGACACATGGATGTAGGTTTGTCTTTTGACAGATTGCTCAGAGGAGTAAAGCTGTGAGGCAGCAGAAGGCCACTCTCATACCTAACTCACCGCAAGAGAAATGATTCTCAGCCTTTGGTGTTGAGCCCCTTTGGTCTTCTCAGCCCCTCTGGCCAAGCAGCATGGTGTGCCAGAAGTGTCAGGGGAGGCCTCAGTGTGTGATACTTCCCCTGGAGGCCTATGGAGACGTGGGTAAAGCCTGCAAGAGAGATGAAGAATAGCCTCCCAAAGTGGATGTAGCCAAGGGAGTGGCTGCAAAGTCTTCTTGATCTTTTGGGCTGGAGGAGTCTGGCTTTGAGCAGTAGGCAGCTTCACCCAGCCACAGGGTTGGGGAATAAGAAGTGCCAACTATAAATTGTCTCTGAGCAAGTTTTGGGTGCTCAGCAGCTTATAACTCCAGAACATGACAGGGCTGCCACTGTGCAGAGCCTCCTGAAATGTAGGGCTTGTGTTTCTGCTGTGCACAGAGGTTAGGTGCAGTGAGGTAGAGCAGCATTGCTGGGATGTCCTCCGAGAGGGGATCTTGCCAGAAGGAAGATGCTGTCAAGTGAAGGACATGAAGGGAGCATAATGGGATGCCATCATGTAGCATCTCCGTTTAAGAATGTGACCAGAGAAAAGAGGATTGAGGGTGGCTGTGTCCACACATACATTTTGAAGAGCTTCAAACAAATGGAAACAAAAGAAGGGAGAGAAACAACAATGGTGAGCGAGGAGAAATGGAATGGCCTTGGGCTTGCTCTGCCTTACAGAGTCACAGAGCCACGGAGTGGGTTGGAAGGGACCTTTAAAGGCCATCTAGCCCAACCTCCCTGCAGTGAGCAGGGACATGTTCAACTAGATGATCCTAATGTGTGCTCTTAATGATAATCCTCAGTGTGATCTTACAGCCCAGAGAGCAACCAGAGCCTGGGCTGCAGCAAGAGCAGTGAGGGCAGCAGGGCAAGGGAAGTGATCCTCCCACTCAGCTCCACACTGCTGAGACCCCACCTGGAGTGCTGCATCCAGTGCTGGAGCCACTGGGGCAAGAGGGCTATGGAGGTGCTGGGAGGTATCCAGAGAAGGGCCATGAGGATGAGCAGAGGGCTGGAGCTGCTCTGCTGTGAGGAGAGGCTGAGGGAGTTGGGGCTGTGCAGTCTGCAGAGGAGAAGTCTCTGGCATTAATAACACTGAGCTTAAAAATATTTAAAGAGCTTTTAGTATCTCATACCCATTTAAATGTCATTACAGAAGCACAGAA